>NW_011494680.1:4515816-4533202 GCF_000754665.1 Bison bison bison
TCCGTCTAGTCAAGGCTATGGTTTTTCCAGTGGTCATGTATGGATGTGAGAGTTGGACTGTGAAGAAGGCTGAGTGCTGAAGAATTGATGCTTTTGAACTGTGGTGTTGGAGAAGACTCTTGAGAGTCCCTTGGACTGCAAGGAGATCCAACCAGTCCATTCTGAAGGAGATCAGCCCTGGGATTTCTTTGGAAGGAATGATGCTAAAGCTGAAACTCCAGTACTTTAGCCACCTCATGTGAAGAGTTGACTCATTGGAAAAGACTCTGATGCTGGGAGGGCTTGAAGGCAGGAGGAGAAGGGGACGACAGAGGATGAGATGGCTGGATGGCATCACTGACTCGATGGATGTGAGTCTGAGTGAACTCCGGGAGTTGGTGATGGACAGGGAGGCCTGGCGTGCTGTGATTCATGGGGTCACAAAGAGTCGAACAGGACTGAGCGACTGATCTGATCTGAACTACTTTGTAACAAAACCAAATGTCTTCTTCCATTCCTCAGATCATTGCTATCATATATTACTTAAACATAAGCTATTATCATTGAACATATTGCTGCTGTATTATTCTGAACAAGATGTTATCCGATAGATCAAGGATAAGAAAAATAAAAATTTTTGTTTCTCCTTCACTTAATGTTTCTCTAGTGCTCTACCTTTCGTTATATAGATCTGAGTTTCTGATCTATATTACATTCCTTTTCTTCTAAACAATTTCTTTTAACATTTTCCACAAGGCAAGTCTTTTGGCAAAAAAGTCCCCAAATATTTATTTTTCTTGGGAAGTATTTCTCCTTCACTTTGGGTGCGTAATTTTACAGGATTCAGAGTTCTAGGTTGGAGGAGTTTTTCTCTCAACACTCTACTCTCTTCTTGCTTGCACAAGGTCTTAAAATGTACATGGAATTTGTTTTAAGCAGATTTTAAAATTGGGGTCCATGAGACCCCAACTAATTAAGCAAGTCTGTAAGAGCAAAAGACTTACTTTACTTTTAGTTTATTATTATTATTATTATTATTAATTTTTTAAGTTGTGGCTCAGGGCTTGTGGGCTCTTAGTTCCCAAACCAGGGACTGAACTTGGTCCCCAGAAGTGAAAACACTGAGTCCTAACCACAGACCACTAGGGCTTTCCCTAGTTCATATTGAATATGTTAGAGAGCCTATGCTCAGTCCTGGAAATTGTCTTGGTCAATTCAGGCTACTAAAACAAAGTACCATAGACTAGGTGACTTATTTCACATCATTCTGGGGGCAAAACGTCCGAGATCAGGGTGTCAGCAGGGTCAGATTCTAATGAGAACCATCTCCTGGACTGCAGACTGCTCACTATTCTCATACGACAGGACAGCTTCTTAGCTGTCTGTCCTCTTCATTTAAGGCACTAATTCTGTTCATGAGAACTCCACCCTCATGATGTAATTACTTCCCAAAGGCCCCACCTCCAAATACTATTATATTGGAATGAAGGTTTCAACATATTAGTTTTAGGGGAGGGGCACACTCAGTCCATTGCAGGTATATTAAAGCAACAGGTACCACAACCATAGGAAAATTTAGGCAAGGCTACAGTTAAAATGAAGCATAACTATTTTTTCCTTCTATCTTATACTTCAGTTCAATTCAGTTGCTCAGTCGTGTCTGACTCTTTCCAACTGCATGGACCGCAGCACGCCAGGCTTCCTTGTCCATCACCAACTCCCAGAGCTTGCTTAGAATCATGTCCATTGAGTCAGTGATGCCATCCAACCCTCTTATCCTCTGGCATCCCCTTCTCCTCCTGTCTTCAATCTTTCCCAGCATCAGGGTCTTTTCCAATGAGTTGACTCTTCGGATCAAGAGGCCAAAGTATTAGAGCTTCCAATACTTCCAATGAATATTCAGGACTGATTTCCTTTAGGATTGATTTCCTAAATAAATTTCCTTTAGGATTGATTTTATACTTAGTTACTTTTTAAATTTATAGAGAAGACAATGCTTAAATTTAATGGGATCTCCAAATGTAACTATAATTTCAGCCCCGTGGATGAATGCTAAGTCACTTCAGTGGTGTCTGACTCTGTGACCCTATGGACTATAGACTTCCAGGCTCCTTTGTCCATGGGATTCTCCAGGCAAGAATACTGGAGTGGGTTGCCATGCTGTCCTCCAGGGGATCTTCCTGACTGAGGGATTGAACCCATGTCCGTAAGTCTCCTGCATTGACAGAAGGGTTCTTTACCACTAGCACTGCCTGAGAAGCCCAATTTCAGCCTCAGTATTAATTAAATCTATGAAGCTGTATTAACTGTTGCACTTTAGTAAATGGTGAAGTTAACTTAAACCTATGTTATAGAAGTAGAAAAATCTTGATTTTTGCTCTATAAAAATTTTCTTTTTTTTTTTTATCACATGGAACAGTTTCAATATCCTAAAAATTCTCTGTTCTACAGATTTTTTTTTTAAATATTTTAAAAATTTTATCTATATAATTATCACATATAATTTGTCTTATATAATCTTTATGTTTTAAATTTTGGATTTTCAGTTGAGTCAGCTTATGTCCCTATTTGGCTCACGCTAGCATGTTAGTTCAGAGAAGGCAATGGCACCCCACTCCAGTACTCTTGCCTGGAAAATCCCATGGATGGAGGAGCCTGGTAGGCTGCAGTTGACGGGGTCTCAAAGAGTCGGACACGACTGAACAACTTCCCTTTCACTTTTCCCTTTCATGCATTGGAGAAGGAAATGGCAACCCACTCCAGTGTTCTTGCCTGGTGAATCCCAGGGACGGCAGAGCCTGGTGGGCTGCTGCCTATGGGGTCGCACAGATTCGAACTTGACTGAAATGACTTAACAGCAGCAGCATGTTAGTTGTGGAGATAGTGAGAAGAGAGCAGATTTCTGAGTGTGGTTAGAGAGAGAACAAAGAGGATTTGTGAGCCAAGAACATTACAAGGTTTTAAGGGACAGTAACTGGGTAGAGAGAGAGTTACTGTCAACTGGTATGGAAACCACTCAGGAGGAATAGGTTTTGGAAGGAGAAAAGGAAGAGTTCAGAGTGAGGCATGGAATAACCTACTTAATGTGGTACTGAATTCTCAGACTTTTGTGCCAAAGGAGGAGAAAGTAAGGAACACAAAGACAGATAAAATGAGGGGAAAAAAGGAAAGTAATTGTTTAGGATTTTGTTAGATGATTTGTGAATAAGGTAGAAAAATGAACAAGATTTAAGAAGCCATATGGCTCTAAACCTTAGTCTCTAACTGTATGGTAGCTGATATTTTAGTCTGTATCACCTTATAATACTGAAGGATATTACAGATCCTGCTCCACAAGGTTAACACAATAGTTTTGTAGTTTTAGGATTCATTGATTGCCATAGAATATACTGAGAGAAGGCAGCTATAAAATCATTCCCTTTTAAATGAATAAAAAATGTATTAAATGTGTCATGTGCATTTAAAAATGCACTTTTCACATGTGCATGTGTGCTAAGTTGCCTCAGTCACGTGTGACTCTTTGTGACCCCGTGGACTGTACCCCGCCAGGCTCCTCTGTCCATGGGGTTCTCCAGGCAGGAATACTGGAGTGGGTTGCCATGCCCTGCTCCAGGGGATCTTCCTGACCCAGGGGTCGAACCCAAGTCTCATGTCTCCTGCATTGGCAAGCAGGTTCTTTACTACTAGCACCACACATTGGAGTCTTCTAATTAGTTACGATGTTTGATATGTAGGTATATTCATCAACTACTTCACTATCTCTACTTAGACTTACATGCCTTTAATCTACGTCCCACAGATTGGGTTGTAGGTCCAAAACAGGTTCTAAAATGAAAAGTTTTCCAGAGAAAATGAATTAAGAATTAGCCAAAACAAACAGTCATTCTGCGCAGCTAACCAAAATCAACAGCTATAAGGAAAGAGTGCTCAGCTAGATAAGTTTTAGCAATTTCTTGGTGCCTTCAAAAGACAAGTTACCACCTATTTTCTTGGAAAAATTTATTTGCCATTGTGAAATATGATGTCTCAACAGAAATTCTGTAGGCCAAGTCTTGGTTGAGATCATAGGACAATCAGGGGGAAATTTGCAATAGACAATCGGGGGAAATCTTAATTATCTTTGCAATTATTTAGGATTATGATTTTGTTATGGAAAACAAAAAGATGTGGTTCTGTGGTTAGATAGGGGATTTAACAGTATCCCAATTCCATTGTTTCTCTAGAAGACATATCTATTGTAGACAAGTCCACTGGGGTTTATCCTCTGTATATAATATTGAATTGGCCAGGAAGTTTGTTTGGGTTTTTCTATAAGCTGTTATAGAAAAAACCCAAATGAACTTTTTGGCCAGCCCAATACAATAAGTCATACCTCCATGTGCTTCCTTTCGTATCCTCCCAGCTTTATGTTTGTCTCCTTTAGAAAAGCTTTCCTTGTCAATTTACCTCTTCCTATTAACAGTCAGTATTTTCTTAGTATACTTTTCTAAAACCCTTGCTAGTGGCCCAAACTGTACTAGAAGTAAAAAGGTATGAAAAATTGTATAGGACATTGTCTCAATACTCAAAGCCCAGTGGGCATACAAAGGAAAACAATGTTCCTTTCTACCTGGAACACCAGGATTTTAAAAAGGCTTAGGCAGGAGGTGATGCTTAGGTTAGTAGATACTTATATAGTAGATATTTTCCAAGAAAATAAAACAAGAGAGGTGACTAGAACTAACATTTCCAAAATCAGTAGCTCAGCATCTTAGGGCCTAACCCATAAGCAAGTGAGTGAAAGTCGCTCAGTTTTGTCCGACTCTTTGCGATCCCATGGACTATACAGCCCCTGGAATTCTCCAGGCCAGAATACTGGAGTGGGTAGCTGTTCCCTCCTCCAGGGGATCTTCCCTATCCCGGGACTGAACCCAGATCTCCCGCATTACCAACCGAGCCACCAGGGAAGTCCCCCATAGGCAAAGGGGGACCATTTACAAGTTTAGATTAATGGAATCATACCCTAGAATTTGGTGTTCAAAATACCACTCTGAAGAAGTGTACTGGTAGGTGATCTGGACAGTGATCTGCTGGTAAGAGGGACTTCCCTAGTGGTCCAGTGACTAAGACTCTGTGCTCCCAGTATAGAAGGCCCAGGTTCGATTCCTGGTCAGGAAACTAGACTCCACATACCACAGCTGATAGTTCGCATGCTACAGCTAAAAATCCCACATACTGAAACTAAAAAATGATCACATATACTGCAACTAAGACGAGCCACAGCCAAATAAACAAATAAATATTAAAAAAAGAAAAAAGATTGCTGGTAAGGAGAGCTAAGAGACAAGTGCCATATTTCATGCCAATGCTGAGAAAGTCATTCTGGAAAGAAGTAAGAGAATGTTAAGAAGTACTTATCCTCTGGATGGATGTTAGGATTAAAATTCCTTCTGCTGCTGCTGCTAAATTGCATCAGTCATGTCCGACTCTATGTGACCCCATAGACGGCTCCTCTGTCCCTGGGATTCTCCAGTCAAGAATACTGGAGTGAGTTGCCATTTCCTTCTCCATTGCATGAAAATGAAAAGTGAAAGTGAAGTTGCTCAATCGTGTCCGACTCTTTGCAACCCTATGGAGGCCTACCAGGCTCCTCCGTCCATGGGATTTTCGAGACAGGAGTACTGGAGTGGGTTGCCATAGCCATCTCCGATTAAAATTGAGGCTTACTTGTTTCGAGTGAATAAGCTTTGCTAGTGGCTCAGATGGTAAAATATCTGCCTACAGTGCAGGAGACCCAGGTTTGATCCTTAGTCAGGAAAATCCCCTGGAAAAGGGAATGGCTACACATTCCAATATTCTTGCCTGAAGAATTCCATGGACAGAGGAGTTTGGCTACAGTCCATGGGGTCACAGAGTCGAACACGACTGAGTGAGTAACACTCTCATCCTTTGAGTGAATGGATAAATAGGAATGGGAACCTAGGAGATAATACACTCTTCACAGGGACGACAATGAGTTCACGGAGGTAAATACTTTAAAAATCTGTACTGAGTGCCTCTTGTAGGCCAGACACTCATTTAAGCAATAAGTATATATCTGCTCAGTAAGAACAGGGGCTTGGGGAGACAGAAACTAAACTGCTAATAAATACATAAACAGGATCGTGTTCAAGAGTGAAAGCCTGTCAGTGATCCCACCCATGTGGAAATGCTCTGCAAGCACGCAGCTTGTAGAGCAGCCAGGGAATCAGGAGTGAGGCCTTGGCCAGAGTTACATGTCTGTGAGTCAGCATCAGTTCATGAGTGGCCATTGATGAGATTGGAGTGAATGAGAATTCCCAGGAAAGGGACAGAGTGAGAGCCTAGAGGCTTGGGGAGCAGCAACATTTAAGCAAATGATAATATACTGTGAACACATCAGCATGTATGCAGAGCAATGAGTAAGTTGCTATGGAGACTAGGAGAAAAAGAGCTATTGACTGAGCCTGCATTAGTCAGTGGAGACTTCCTTAGAGAGAGATGTTAATGCAGATGAGAATATTCTGGGTACTCAAGAAGGTGAAGAGAGTTCTGCCCGAAGTATCCATGTGACAAAGGAAGGAGAGAGTGTCCTAGAGAGAGGGCAATGGGAAGGGACCCGAGGGACTTTATTGTGGTGGGTGTATATGGTGTTGGTGTTAAGAGTGAAGATGGAGCTGAAATCACAGGAGAACCAACTGGAGCCAGGTCAGACCCCAACCTGCATGCCTCTTGGCATATACATCACTTAAGTGCTATGCTTTGTCTTTTGTGTTAACCCGACTTTGTCTATTGTCTTTATGCTTTCTTTGTCTTTTTGTTTTTAACCTTGTCTTTCTGTGATCTTATCAGCTCTTTGTGAGCAGAGATCTTTGCTTCCTTTATTCCTCATCTCCTTTCCCCTTATGCCTTACATCATTCTCTTACTCAATTTGATTTCAGAGGCTTATTTTAAAAAATAATTTAAAGCAATATTATTTCTCAGATTTGGAGAGACTCATAGACCTGGCATTCCTTTCACAAATGACCAAAGATGAGTAGATGACTTTTGTGGGATTTAGGGTATGATTCTTTTACATATGAAACACTTTTGATTGGCTAAGCAGCAAAATAGGCAGATTTTTTATGTTGAGAGAGAAGCCTTAACAAATGCAGGGCAAGTCAAATAGCAAATGTAGAGATGTAATAGTTTAGCCAAGTTGATGCAAAGAACTGACTCATTGGAAAAGACCCTGATAAGATTGAAGGTGGGAGGAGAAGGGGTCGACAGAGGATGAGATGATTGGATGGCATCACCGACTTGATGGACATGAATTTGAGCTGGTGATGGACAGGGAAGCCTGGCGTGCTGCAGTCCATGGGGTCTCAAAGAGTTGGACACGACTTAGTGGCTGAACTGAACTGAGAGATGTAATGGAAAGTAGTGACATTTAAGAGTTGAATTTGGCTAGTGAGCTGATCCTGAATTGTTAAGAGTACGTACGTGTGTGTGTGTATGTGTACTTCATTATGAGATTGACATGTTCAGAGAGTGATACAGACGGGAACACCATCTCCACAGACATAGCGAAGTTTTTATATTTAAACCTCTAATCGTTACCTCCCCACCCCCAAAAAAAAGTCTGGGTGAGGCTGATAACTTCTACCTCACAGAGCACTTATCATGACTTCAGCACAAATAGCTCAGAAATAATTTAAAACATAGCTATGCAGCTGAGATTGTCAATATTATCTACAAAGACATACTCCTGCTTTACCAGCGTCACAGGCAGCTGCAGTTTGCTAACAACCCTCCACTTGGGATCTTTACCAAGCCCTTCCCCCTTCATCACCATGCCTGGCCATTTCCTCATACATGGAAAAAAACACACTGGTAAATGTTCACAATTTTGTAGCTTCATGCCAATGATATTTCAACTCCTCCACCATCCATCTAAACAGAGTGTCACCCCTGCTGAGGAGTTGAATACTTACTCCCTGTTGTCTACTTGTTTCCCCTTTTCTTTCCATTAATGTTTTAATAGTTCATTATTCAACACACTATCTAGTTCAAGGTCACATTTTACAGACAAAGAAACTGAGACCCAGGGAACTTCCCTGGCAGTTTGGTGGTTAAGCCTGCACCTCCAATGCAGGGGGCACAGGTTCGATTCCTGGTCAGGGAACTAAGGTCCCACATGCCACATGGTGTGGCTGAAAGAAAAAAAAAAATGAGATCCAAACAGATGAAAGGAATGACTCAAAGGCACAGAGCCAGTTTGTGGCAGAACTAGATAGAAGCAGGTGGTCTCATTAGAGGGCACTTTTCTTTCTGGCCTTTCATTCCTTCTCCAGCAGCAGCAGGAACATAGGGGTCTATGTAACGCTGTTTGCAAATAAGACTAGTTTACATATCCTTCTGTGGATCCTTTCTTTCCGAACCCCATCCTTCCAGACTTCCTCTTTTTTTCTTTCCATTTAAAATCAAAACACCAATACTTCTAGGTTATGAATATTTCAGGGAATCCAGATAAGTAAAATTCAAAGTGGGTAGGCAGATAGAGTAGGTAAATATAATAGGGGATTGAGAAGAAGAAAGAGAATTGAACTCGCCAACTTTCGTTGTTATTATAGATAGATTCTCCTCTTGAGGCAGAAAGTGGCCTGAGAATGGGGGATGGGGAGGAAAGGAAGAGGTGTCAGATTATGAGTGATTTCAGTTTTCTTATCCAGGGAAGTTTGCACTTAGAAAATGCTCGTAAGACTTCCCTAGTGGTCCAGTGGT
This sequence comes from Bison bison bison, assembly GCF_000754665.1. NCBI lineage: Eukaryota > Metazoa > Chordata > Mammalia > Artiodactyla > Bovidae > Bison > Bison bison. The sequence goes on from NW_011494680.1 coordinate 4,524,557, forward strand.
TAAGAGTCTGCCTTTTAATGCGGGGGACATGGGTTCGATCCCTGGTCCAGGAAGATTCCACATGCAAAGGAGCAACTAATCCCAAATGCCGCAACTACTGAGCCGGTGCCCTCAAGAGCCCGTGAGCCTGCAACCAGAGAGCCGCTGCTCTTGCAGCTGGAGCAAGCACATGCACAGCAGTGAAGACTCAGCACAGCCAAAGATAAACAAATGAATAATCGGATTTAAAAAGAAGACAAAGAAAATGCTAATAGTTGGTAGGGCACACCCAGAATTTTTTCCCTTTACTCTGGCCTAAAACAAGCCGAAGACATACATGCACATGTTGTATTTAGAGTGTCTTCAGTTGGCTCTGCCACGCGAGCGTGCTAAGTCGCTTCAGTTTTGTCTGACTCTTTGCGACCCTGTGGACTGTAGCCCACCAGGTTCCTCTGTCCATGGGATTTTTTGAGGCAAGACAACTGGAGTTGGTTGCCATGCCCTCCGCCAGGGGAACCTCCAGACCCAGGGAACGAACCCCATCTCTTATGTCTCTTGCAGTAGGAAGGCAGGTTCTTTAATACTAGTACCACCGGGAAGCCCTGGCTCTGCAATATCCTCTGAATTTTCCCCTTTGCAACAGGAAAAAGGCACCAAATGTTTATTTCCCTGAATGCTAAGGAGCAGCAATTTGTACACTGTCTCTCCTAGGTTAAAAATGATCCATTCTCAGTCTCGAACAGTGAGGAGAAAATATCCCAGAAGTGAATGGCAGGCTGCAGGAGGACGATCTATCTCCTGGGACCTCTTTCTTTTTAAGGAGAAATTGCAGGAAATCTGCAATAGTCCAGAAACCTGTTACTGCAATTCCACCATGGCAACTTCACTGTGTTCTTGCTGAGGCGATGGTTTGGGACAGCTCCACAGAAGAAGAAGAAGTCTCCCCTGTGAATCCTCTCTGCGTCATCATCCCTCTACAATGGTATCTTGCTAAATGTAGCATACCTCAAAGAGTCCCAGGGACAGGAAATTCACTCCATACTGGAGCAATTCACAACACTTAGTGACGTTTTTGACTGTTACAAGTTCTTGCTGCGCAGCATGGGGAGCCCAGTCTGGTGCTCTATTATGACCTGGATGGATGGGATGGAGGGAGGAGAGAGAGGTTCCAGAGGGAGGGGATGTATGTATACTTATGGCTGATTCTCACTGTTGTATAGCAGAAACCAACGAAACATTGTAAAAAGAAAAAAAAATTTAAGTTCTCCTTTAGAGTTTTAGCCAAAGTCCTTTCTATAGATGCTACCCACCATACTTTATTCTTCATGGGGACATTTCTTTTCCAGAATTTGGAGCCTATATGTTAAGGAATAAGAAGCAGAAAAGATCTGCTATGATGTACAATGCATTTTAAAAAATTTAAATATACCTTCAAACAATAATAAAAGTGAGAACAGTGATTAACTTTCTCTGAAAGGAACATTTAATAATGTTACTTAAAAGTCATATGTTACAGTGGTCTGTAATAAACATGAAAAATTTGTTTTTGAAAATTCTAATCCTTCAGAGGCTTCCTGAATTTTCAATATCTGGTGTATGGCTTTTCACTGAAAAATTTTAAAGGAGAGTGAAGATCCTTCTTTTTCCAGAGCATATTCTTTTTAACTCATCCAGTACCTATCATCCATCCCTATAAAGATGTACAGTCCTAGTAATTTGGGGGTTATGAACCTGTTGACAAAATACCATATCTCTTCTTTGCATTGATACTACAGTCAACTTGCACCAAATATATAGGGCAGATATTATTAATTTTAATCTAACTTTATTGACACACAATAATTTGAACAAAGTTAAAGTGCACAATTTGATAAATTTTGACATGTCTACATCCATGAAACCATCTCCATAATCAAGATAGTTTCTTCATGTCCCTCTGTAGTTTCCCCTTCCAGATCACCACCTTCTGCCTTTGCCAACCACTGATCTGCCTATGTCACTGTATATTGGTTTGCATTTTGTAGAGTTCTTCATAAATAAAGTCATACTATATGCACTTAAAAACAAAATTAGGAGTAAGGGAGCTGGTTTCTTTAACTCAAAATAAATATTTTAAGATTCATCCATACTGTTGTTTGTATCAATAGCTTATTCCTTTTTATTGTTAAGCAGTATTTTATTGGGTGAATATAAAATTTTAGTGAACACTTGGGTGTTTCACATTGGGGCTATTACAGATGGAGCTGCAATGAATATTTTGCTACAATCTTTGTATGGACATATATTTTCATTTCTCCTTGGTAAATATCTAAGCATAGGGTGACTAAGTAATATATTATTACTTAATTACTGAGTATCAATGAAGATCAATCTTTCCATCAAATTCAGTTGTAGCTCCACGGTGCTCCATTGACTAAATGTTATGAGGCTCTTAATGAAAAATTGTTGAATAAATAAATCAGTTCCTTTTTTTAGATAACTTGCACCTCTTCTTCTTTAATCCAATCAAAAACTCAGGAGTTCCCTGGTGGTCCAGTGGTTAAGAATTTGCCTGCCAGTGGAGGGCATGCAGATTTAATTGCTGGTGGAGGAAAATCCTACATACCTCAGGGCAACTAAGCCCCTGCACCCACAATTAAGCCCTTAAGCCTCAGAGCCTGTGCTCTGCAACAAGAGAATCCACAACAATGAGAAGTCTGCAGATTGCAACGAAGAGTAGCCCTTGCTCATTGCAACTAGACAAAGTCCACGTGCAGCAAGAAGACCCAGTAGAGCCAAAAACGAATTAAAAAATAAATGAAACTTTAAAAACTCATTCAAGCACACATAACTGTTTATAAATAAGACAAAGACGTTAAGGAATTTCCCTTCCAACACAAAGCTTGTCAGTTGCAAAGATGAGCCTCAAAACCACTTTAATGTTTCTCTAGAACCTATGCCTCTTTCTCCCTGTGTCTCTTTTTGCCTCTTCCTATCCTCTTCTTTCTCCCTCTCCCCCTCCTTCCCTCTCATCATGCCATTTATGCTTGTGAGTTTTATGGAGGAAGTGAGATTTTAGTCAGCCTATGATAGATGGGTGATGCTTGAATAAGAGCAAAGAACAAATGCCAAATGTGTGGAAATAGGAAATCATGAGATGTGTTTGGGAGACTATAATGAGACTAGCCTGAAGAACAGTGGAGATTTATGTCGGGAAGTAATGGACATTGACTAGTTGTCTTCCCTCGTAACTCAGTTGGTAAAGAGTCTGCCTGCAGTTCAGAAGACCCGGGTTCAATCCCTGGGTTGGTAAAGATGCCCTGGAGAAGGAAATGGCAACCCACTCCAGTATTCTTGCCTGGAGAATTGCATGGACAAAGGATCCTGGTGGGCTGCAGTCCATAGGGTTGCAAGAGTTGGACGCATCTTAGTGACTAAACCACCACAGGACATTAAGGCTGGGATCAGTATCCCAGCTGTAAGAGTTGCGACTTTTTCCTCTGAGAAGAGAACAGCTATTGATTTCTGAGGAAGAGCAAGATACGATGAATTGAAGTAATCAAGTCAATGATCTTGCTTGTTAGAGTTAGGTTGGTTGGTTAACTATATACTAAAATACCCCGATTATATAGCAGTGAGAAGTGGAAAGAGAAGATGGTAAAAAGAAAGAAAAAAAAAAAGAATGGAAAGGAAGGTGCTGGTGTAAAAAACACTCAAAAGAGAAATGGCTCATATTTTGTAACTAATTATTAGATACAATTAATTCTTTACTTTTTCTCTCATAACTTGCTCCTCTTTTATGTGTAATGAGTCTGGTGGCTTTCTTTGGGTCATCCAAATATAAATACAGGATGGTTGAAAGATGAAACTGAATGTAAGCAACATCAAAAAATTCCCTGCAAGACGCTAAAAAAAAAAAAAAATTCTCAGATTGATGTCTTGACAGTTTCTTCTTTGCTCCCCAAAAGAACTGCTCGCCAAATTTCAGTTATTTGAGAAACCTCCATTGTTTGGTAGCAGTTATGTGAAGTTCAGCAGCATGAGTTTCATGTTTAAAATGTGTGGCTCATGTTTAGCCTCATTGGATTTCAGATGAAAAGGAGGATGTCAGAACGCACTAGTGCATAAACAACTGAAGCCCAGCCTTTAAGGAAAAGATTACGAAACCGAAAGGGCTGTCAAGTTAGAGAAGTCTTAAAAAGCACCTCTGGATAATGGTTTATAACGTTATCTCTCCCTAAGGACCCAAGAAATGGAAAATATATTTGTTTTTCTGAGTTGCATTTGGCCAAACACCATAAATGCACTTCGTTAAAAATGTCTTGGTGCCACAAATTCACAGGCTGGGATATGTAAAACATATGTTTAGGGGCTAATGAGGCCTTCCTTATGTGGGAATGATCCCTGGGAGATCCCCTGAGAAAGATACTCATGGAAACAGACTTTCCTGATTCCTTACATGAGCCTTAAAAATCCAATGAAGGAGCCGTTCAACTGCCACGACATTGGTTTCTGTTTGCTACTTTCTTCTACCTTCTACCCTTATTTCCCCCTTTTAAATGAAGGTAAACATTCCCTATATCAGCCTGGAATTATGAAGTCATATGTGTACTTGGTTTCCACATCCCAATACTAGCTTTGAGGCTGTAGTGCTGGATCTCTACCCACAGAGTGAGCATGGTCTGAAGAGAGCTTGGATAGAGAGAGAAGGATCACCAAGAGAATGATCACCGAGAGAATGATCACTGAGTAGCTTTCAGGGCAGAGACAAGGAGTGAAATGCTGCTACACAATCAAGCTCTTATTTTCACAGTAAACATACAGAAAGAGCATAGTGGAACTGGTCAAAGCTCTCCCAGCTAACAAATGGGAAAATTGAAGTTTGGAGCAAGCAGATTGGACTCCTGTAGGAGAAGCTATTAATACCCATTTGTATCCCCTCCCACATGAGCAAGCCAGCTACTCCCCTGAGAACTTTCAGCAGCAGCACCCAGGTAGGGTAGGGATCCTAAAGAGCACCCCCAACCCTACACACATAGATATAGCAGACAGCTGATGTTGGGTGATGGCAGGCAGTGTATATATACTCTGACTCCCATATCTTCTGGATGGGAACTCTCTAGGGCTCATGTATGACTGACTCTCAGAGGTCTCCAGTGGGATAAAGCTACTGCTTGGGCTGAAAGAAGCACAAGCTGGATTGCTGGGAAAAATATCAATAACCTCAGATATGCAGATGACACTACCCTTATGGCAGAAAGTGCAGAAGAACTAAAGAGCCTCTTTATGAAAGTGAAAGAGGAGAATGAAAAAGTTGACTTAAAGCTCAACATTCAGAAAACTAAGATCATGCCATCCGGTCCCATCACTTCATGGGAAATAGATGGGGAAACAGTGGAAACAGTGGCTGACGTTACTTTTTGGGGCTCCAAGATCACTGCAGATGGTGATTGCAGCCATGAGATTAAAAGATGCTTACTTCTTGGAGGGAAAGTTATGACCAATCTAGACAGCATATTAAAAAGCAGAGACTACCTTGTCAACAAAAGTCCGTCTAGTCTAGGCTATGGTTTTTCCAATAGTCATGTATGGATGTGAGAGTTGGACTGTGAAGAAAGCTGAGTGCCGAAGAATTGATGCTTTTGAACTGTGGTGTTGGAGAAGACTCTCAAGAGTCCCTTGGACTGCAAGGAGATCCAACCAGTCCATCCTAAAGGAGATCAGTCAGGGTGTTCATTGGAAGGACTGATGTTGAAGCTGAAACTCCAATACTTTGGCCACCCGATTCGAAGAGCTGACTCATTTGAAAAGACCCTGGTGCTGGGAAAGATTGAGGGCAGGAGGAGAAGGGGACAACAGAGGTTGGATGACATCACGGACTCAATGGACATGGGTTTGGGTGAACTCTGGGAGTTGGTGATGGACAGGCAGGCCTGGCGTGCTGTGGTTCATGGGGTTGCAGAGTCGGACACAACTGAGCGACTGAACTGAACTGAACTCAACTGAGTTGGTATCTGGCTTCCTGTACACTTCATCAACTGACTTCACTGTCTTACTTCCCCACCTCACTGTAAGTATATTTCTTGCCATCACCTCTCCTAGAAATTGCTTGAGGCATGATACCTTTCATGCTTGAGGCATGAAACACTCCAAAGCTGAACTTGTTTTCAAAGGTATATGGAAGGTAAGCAGTTGGACATGTTTGCATGTGTTACCCTTCAGGGCCCTTTCTTTCTCTTTCTTCCTCCTTCTGGACTCCTCTGTCTCCATTGTTCAGGTGATCGGGTGCCTTCTGGCTGCCAGTGCCACCCTCTTCCTGCTTTCTCTCCTCCATTAACCATCCTTGACTTTTTTCAATGGGTCACCTGGAGAAGAAAATGGCAAGCCACTCCAGCATTCTTGCCTGGGAAATCCCATGGACAGAGGAGCTTCACAGGCTATAGTCCATGCGGTTACAAAAGAGTCAGACACAACTTAGTGAATAAACAACAATCCCATCAAAGCAACTCAGCCTCAGATATGAGTGACTGATAGCTTTTGACTCTCTCCAATAAATTTATTTGCTATGACCAGTGTGTTCTCTTGGCAAAACTCTATTAGCCTTTGCCCTGCTTCATTCCCTATTCCAAGGCCAAATGTGCCTGTTACCCCAGGTGTTTCTTGACTTCCTACTTTTGCATTCCAGTCCCCTATAATGAAAAGGACATCTTTTTGGGGTGTTAGTTCTAAAAGGTCTTGTAGGTTTTCATAGAACCATTCAACTTCAGCTTCTTCAGTGTTACTGGTTGAGGCATAGACTTGGATTACTGTGATATTGAATGGCTTACCTTGGAAATGAACAGAGATCCTTCTGTCATTTTTGAGATTGCATCCAAGTACTGCATTTCGGACTCTCTTGTTGACTATGATGGCTACTCCATTTCTTCTAAGGGATTCCTGCCCACAGTAGTAGATATAATGGTCATCTGAGTGAAATTCACCCATTCCAGTCCATTTTAGTTCACTGATTCCTAGAATGTCTACGTTCACTCTTGCCATCTCCTGTTTGACCACTTCCAGTTTGCCTTGATTCATGGACCTGACATTCCAGGTTCCTATGCAATACTGCTCTTTACAGCATTGGACCTTGCTTCTATCACCAGTCACATCCACAGCTGGGTATTGTTTTTGCTTTGGCTCCATCCCTTCATTCTTTCTGGAGTTATTTCTCCACTGATCTCCAGTAGCATATGGGCACCTACTGACCTATCATTTTGCCTTTTCATACTGTTCATGGAGTTCTCAAGGCAAGAATACTGAAGTGGTTTGCCACTGCCTTCTCCAGTGAACCACATTCTGTCAGATCTCTCCACCATGACCCGTCCAACTTGAGTGGGCCCACAAGGCATGGCTTAGTTTCATTGAGTTAGACAAGGCTGTGGTCCGTGTGATTAGACTGGCTAGTTTTCTGTGATTATGGTTTCAGTGTGTCTGCCCTCGAATGACTCTTGCAACACCTGCCATCTTACTTAGGTTTCTCTTACCTTGGATGTGCAGTATCTCTTCACGACTGCTCCAGCAAAGCCCAGCCACTACTCCTTATCTTGGACGAGGGGTATCTCCTCATGGCTGACCCTCCTGACCTTGAATGTGGAGTAGCTCCTCTCGGCCCTCCTGCACCTGCGCAGCCACCACTCCTTAGATGTGGAGTTGCTCCTCTCGGCTGCTGCCCCTGACCACATGGACATCACCAGATGGTCAACACCGAAATCAGATTGATTATATTCTTTGTAGCCAAAGATGGAGAAGTTCTATACAGTCAGCAAAAACAAGACCGGGAGCTGACTGTGGCTCAGAGCATGAACTCCTTATTGCCAAATTCAGACATAAATTGAAGAAAGGAGGGAAAACCACTAGACCATTGAGATATGACCTAAATCAAATTCCTTATGATTATACAGTGGAAGTGAGAAATAGATTTAAGGGCCTAGATCTGATAGATAGGGTGTCTGATGAACTATGAATGGAGGTTCGTGACATTGTACAGGAGACAGGGATCAAGATCATCCCCATGGAAAAGAAATGCAAAAAAGCAAAATGGCTGTCTGAGGAGGCCTTACAAATAACTGTGAAAAGAAAAGTGAAAAGCAAAGGAGAAAAGGAAAGATATAAGCATCTGAATGCAGAGTTCGAAAGAACAGCAAGGAGAGATAAGAAAGCCTCCTCAGCAATCAATGCAAAGAAATAGAGGAAAACAACAGAATGGGAAAGACTAGAGATCTCTTCAAGAAATTAGAGATACCAAGGGAACATTTCATGCAAAGATGGGCTCTATAAAGGACGGAAATGGTATGGACCTAACAGAAGAAGAAGATATTAAGAAGAGGTGGCAAGAATACATAGAAGAACTGTACAAAAAAGAGCTTCACAACCCAGATAATCATGATGGTGTGATCACTCACCTAGAGCCAGACATCCTGGAATGTGAAGTCAAGTGGGTCTTAGAAAGCATCACTACGAACAAAGCTAGTGGAGGTGATGGAATTCCAGTTGAGCTATTTCAAATCCTGAAAGATGATGCTGTGAAAATGCTGCACTCAATATGCCAGCAAATTTGAAAAACTCAGCAGTGGCCACAGGACTGGAAAAGGTCAGTTTTCATTCCAATCCCAAAGAAAGGCAATGCCAAAGAATGCTCAAACTACCTCA
>NW_011494680.1:4533561-4534084 GCF_000754665.1 Bison bison bison
TTTTAGAAAAGGCAGAGGAAGCAGAGATCAAACTGCCAACATCCACTGGATCATTGAAAAAGTAAGAGAGTTCCAGAAAAACATCTATTTCTGCTTTATTGACTATGCCAAAGCCTTTGACTGTGTGGATCACAATAAACTGTGGAAAATTCTGAAAGAGATGGGAATACCAGACCACCTGACCTGCCTCTTGAGAAACCTATATGCAGGTCAAGAAGCAACAGTTAGAACTGGACATGGAACAACAGACTGGTTCCAAATAGGAAAAGGAGTACGTCAAGGCTGTATATTGTCACCCTGCTTATTTAACTTATGCAGAGTACATCATGATAAATGCTGGGCTGGATGAAGCACAAGCTGGAATTGAGGTTGCCAGGAGAAATATCAATAACCTCAGATATGCAGATGACACCACCCTTATGGCAGAAAGTGAAGAGGAACTAAAAAGCCTCTTGATGAAAGTGAAAGAGGAGAGTGGAAAAGTTGGCTTAAAGCTCAATATTCAGAAAACTAAGATCATGAA
>NW_011494680.1:4534184-4539713 GCF_000754665.1 Bison bison bison
AAACAATGTCAGACTTTATTTTTTGGGGCTTCAAAATCACTGCAGATGGTGACTGCAGCCATGAAATTAAAAGATGCTTACTCCTTGGAAGGAAAGTTATGACCAACCTAGATAGCATATTCAATAGCAGAGACATTACTTTGCCAACAACAGTCCATCTAGTCAAGGCTATGGTTTTTCCAGTGGTCATTTATGAATGTGACAGTTGGACTGTGAAGAAAGCTGAGCACCAAAGAATTGATGCTTTTGAACTGTGGTGTTGAAGAAGACTCTTGCGAATCCCTTGGACTGCAAGGAGATCCAACCAGTCTGTTCTAAAGGAGATCGGTCCTGGGTGTTCTTTGGAAGGAATGATGCTAAAGCTGAAACTCCAATACTTTGGCCACCTCATGCAAAGAGTTGACTCATTAGAAAAGACTCTGATGCTGGGAGGGATTGGGGGCAGGAGGAGAAGGGGATGACAGAGGATGAGATGGCTGGATGGCATCACCGACTCAATGGACATGAGTTTGAGTGAACTCTGGGAGTTGGTGATGGACAGGGAGGCCTGGCATGCTGTAATTCATGGGTCGCAAAGAGTCGAACATGACTGAGCAACTGAACTGAACTGAATAAATTTGTATTTCAAATCACCTGTCTTTTACCCAAATGAATCTCCAATGAGTACTGGATCAGGCATTCAATAGAAATTAAAATCTTCAGGCTTTGTGATATACAACAAGGAAACTGAAGAAAAAGGTGGGAATTTCCTGAAGAAGATGGGGCAGACATGACCAGGGACCTCACAGGAGCTGGACCTTGCAAGACAAATAAAACTGAAACAGGTTGCAAAGAGACAGGGGCATTTAGCAAAAGGACTATTTTTTTTTTTTGGCTGTGGTCAGACATTCTCTAGTTGAGGCCAGTGGGAGCCGCTCCTAACTGCGGTACATGGACTTGTCCTTGCAGTGGCTTTTCTTGTTGAGGAGCATGGTCTCTGGGACACGCAGGCTTCAGTGGTTGTGGTACCTGGGCTTGGTTGCTGTGTGGCATGTGGAATCTTCCCAGACCAGGATCAAACCTATGTGGGGAGATTCTTAACCACTGGACCACCAGAAAAGTCCCAGGACTCTATTTTTTAACTCTTAATTTTGAAATAATTTTACCTAAGAGTTTCAAAGATAACTGGGCTTCCTTGGTGGCTCAGCTGGTAAAGAATCCACTTCAGTGTGAGAGACCAGGGTTGGGAAGATCCCCTGGAGAAGGGAACAGCTACCCACTCCAGTATTCTGGCCTGGTGAATTCCATCAACTGTACAGTCCATGGGGTCACAAAGAGAAAATGAGTTGGACACAACTAAGTGACTTTCACTTTCACTTCACTTTTTCAAAGAGTTCCTGGACACCCTTCACCCAGCTTCCTCTAATGTCAATATTTTTCATGTCCACAGTACAATCTATCAAAATTAAGACATTAATAATGGTATAATGTCATTAACTAGACTATAGACTATTCCTATTTTAACATTTTTTTTTTAACAGTAATATCCTTTGCATCTATTCCAGAATACAACCCGGGATATCAGCTTGCACTTACTCGTCATGTCTCCTGAGGCTATTTCTGGGTATGGCAATTATTCCATATTTTAGAAAGATTGCTTTTCACAATCCAAGCTATTACAAGTATTCACCTATTACAAGACTGATTTTATAGATAATAAAACTGGGATTTAAAAATAAGTAAAGAAATAGAGACACATGGGACTTTCCTAGTGGTCCAGTGGTTAAGAATCACTTTCCAATGGTACCTATGTTCGAATACAGAGGAAACGGGCTCAATCCCTGGTCGGGGAACAAGATCCCACATGCCACTGAGCCTGTATGCTGCAACCAAGACTCAATGCAGCCAAATAAATTAATTATTAAAAAAATAGAGACACAGACATAGAGAACCAACGTACCAAGAAAGAGAAGAGGGAGATAGAATGAATTTGGAGATTGGGACTGACATATATACACTATTGATACTATATATAAAATAGATAACTAATGAGATGAGAACCTACTCTACAGCTCAGGGAACTCTACTCAGTGCTTTGTGGTAACCTGCATTGGAAGGAAATTCGAAAAAGAGGGGATATATGTATACATAGAGCTGATTCACTTTGCTGTACAGTAGAAACTAACATGGAGAAGGCAATGGCACCCCACTCCAGTACTCTTGCCTGGAAAATCCCATGGACTGAGGAGACTGGTAGACTGCAGTCCATGGGGTCGCGAAGAGTCAGACACGACTGAGCGACTTCACTTTCATTTTTCTCCTTCATGCATTGGAGAAGGAAATGGCAACACACTCCAGTATTCTTGCCTGGAGAATCCCAGGGACGGGGGAGCCTAGTGGGCTGCCGTCTATGGGGTCGCACAGAGTCGGACACGACTGAAGCGACTTAGCAGCAGCAGCGGCAGCAGAAACTAACATAACACTGTAAAGCAACTATACAACAATAAAAATTAATTTAAGAAAAGGATGGGGACAACTCATGAAACCTCATTTATTTGTATATTTCCATAGATTCATTTCTTATTAAAAATAAATAAAAAGAAGTAAACATTGAGGGTCACACAAAACTAGAATTAGGACTAACCCATGTCTGACTAAGATCTCTTGGAGAAGGAAATGGCAACCCACTCCAGTATTCTTGCCTGGAAAATCCTATGCATGGAGGAATCTGGTAGGCTACAGTCCATGGGGTTGCAAAGAGTCGGACACGACTGAGCGACTTCACTTCATGTCTTTCTGCTCAACTATCAGTCATTCAACCATGCCACATTTCAATTTTTTTCTCTTTATTTTTACTCTTTCCCAACCCCTTTCTCCTACCATGTCTTTCCTAATTTTTTCCTATACATGCTCATTTTCTCCCCTTCTAGGGTTTTTCCTACGTGTAAGACAGGAAGAAGAGGCAGAGGATGAAATAATGCCTTTTACGATGACTTAACCATAAGGCCAGTCTTTTCCAGTCTCAAACAGAATGGACCAGCAGAAACCCTACCAAAAAAGTCTGTTAGAAGTGGGGAGGAGCTTTATTTTTCATTGCAGCTAAAAGAAGGAGTTTTTGTCAGTCCAGTGGAGGTCTCAGGCCAGATGACTTTTCATCATGAAAAGTTTTCCTTTACCATTGATCACATATCTCTCCCCACCCCCCATGCTCTTGTGCTTTTATTACTTTTGGTCTAGAGTTTTGTTTCTGAAGGTGGATAAAAAAAAAACAAGGAGTTGCTGCTCTCCACCTGGAGTGTTAGACTGTAACAATGTCCTAGAGGAGAATGGCACAGTTCCAAGATGACCATCAGCGGCCAAGGCATTAAAAGGCTCTGTACCATGGGAGGATATAAATCATGCTTCACACCTGGCCTTGTCTGTTTATTAGGCATTATTTGCAAAGCATTCTGCTTACCCTAGCACTCTGTAGTTAATAGCACTTTCCTTCCTGGAACAAATTTCCCCTAAAGCTGAGACTGTAGAGGGTTACCTTGAGCTTTATTTATGAATGGAACCCAGAGATGTAGCCTGATCTGAGGAATGAATGCTGTAAAGGCTATTAGCAGGATTGCAAGATGAACTTGGAGACCTCCACCTCCCCACTCCCAAGAACACTTGTGAGAAGCCACAGGGAGTCAATGCAACTGGAAAGCAGGCACTAACTCAGCGTGGGGTAGAGATGACATCACCTTTTGTGCCTGGGGCTTCTTCTTCCTCTTTTCCATTCTCTCCTCCCCAGCTTGTGGTAGACCAGATGCTGATAGAACAATAGGAGAAGTAGATTCTCAAAGAGGATTATAAAGTGTGTGTGGAGAGGGAGGCATGTGTGAGCTGTGAAACAGTGGTGAGAAGAATCAGACCTTGCACTGAGAATAAGCCCTTAGAACAAATCCAGGTAAATCCCTTCATTGAGAGAAGAGAAAACGGAATTCCTAAGAGGGCACTGACTTGTACAAAGGCAACACTCACCGGGAGCAGAGTCAGAACTAGAACCAGGGTCGTTCTTCTGCAGAATTGATTGCTCCCTTCTAGAAATTGTGCTACGTTTGTATTGAAGAGATCAAGTCTCCAATTCTCCAAGCTCAGTCCAGGCAGATCTAAAATTGGGCAATTAAAAGAATCTAGCATTATGGCAAGAAAGTGGGCATTTTCAATAATACTAGTACCTTATATTCTTCACAAGTTAAGCCACCAATGCATATACTTAGGTAGCATAAGGGTTAAGTGACTTACCGCTGGTTATACCAATAGTTAATATGACCCAGTCTTGTGAATCAAAGCAAAGTGTTTACATGATTAAAATATTGTCTCACTAATATACCATCAGTGTATTATCAACTCTTTGTGACCCCATGGACTGTAGCCCACCAAGCTCCTCTGTCCATGAAATTCTCCAGGCAAGAATACTGGAGTATTCTTGTGTGGGTTGCCACACAAGAGTGGGTTGTGTGGGAGTGGGTTGCCATTCCCTTCTTCAGGGGATCTTCTTGAGCTGGAGAGAGAAGCCAGGTCTCCTGCATTATAGGCAGATTATTTACCATCTGAGCCACCATGGAAGCCCGATTACTTACAAACTTCACAAGGCAAATAAGAGTATCTGTTTGGGTCACTGCTCTTTCTATAATATAAAACATTGTTATTGAAACCTCCCATAGCACTGTCCTTTGGAGATCACATCCTAGTTCCATTTCCACACAGTCTGTGTATCTATTGTGTATTTATTGTGTATTTATTCAGTCAATGTTTAATTCTATCAGTTCAGTTCAGTTGCTCAGTTGTGTCTGACTCTTTGCAACCCCATGGACTGCAGCATGCCAGGCCTCCCTGTACATCACCAACTCCCAGAGTTTACTCAAACTCATGTCCATTGAGTCAGTGATGCCATCCAACCATCTCTTCCTCTGTCGTCCCCTTCTCCTCCAGCCTTCAATCTTTCCCAGGATCAGGGGCTTTTCAAATGAGTCAGCTCTTTGCATCAGGTGGCCAAAGTATTGGAGTTTCAGCTTCAGCATCAGTCCTTCCAATGAATATTCAGGACTGACCTCCTTTAGGATGGACTAGTTGGATCTCCTTGTAGTCCAAGGGACTCTCAAGAGTCTTCTCCAACACAATTTCAAAAGCATCAATTCTTTGGTGCTCAGCTTTCGTTATAGTCCAACTCTCACATCCATACATGACTACTGGAAAAATCATAGCTTTGACTAGATGGACCTTTGTTGGCAAAGTAATATCTCTGCTTTTTAATATGCTGTCTAGGCTGGTCAAAACATTCCTTCCAAGGTACAAGTGTCTTTTAATTTTATGGCTGCCATCACCATCTGCAGTGATTTTGGAGCCCAGAAAAATTAAGTCTGTCACTGTTTCCACTGTTTCCCCATCTATTTGCCATGAAGTGATGGGACCAGATGACATGATCTTAGTTTTCTGAATGTTGAGCTTTAAGCCAACTTTTTCACTCTCCTCTTTCACTTTCATCAAGGGGCTCTTTAGCTCGTCTTCATTTTCTGC
>NW_011494680.1:4539813-4586135 GCF_000754665.1 Bison bison bison
AGCTTGAATATCTGGAAGTTCACAGTTCATGTACTGCTGAAGCCTGGCTTGGAGTATTTTGAGCATTACTTTACTAGCGTGTGAGATGAGCGCAATTGTGTGGTAGTTTGAACATTCTTTGACATTGCCTTTCTTTGGGATTGGAATGAAAACTGACCTTTTCCAGTCTTGTGGCCACTGCTGAGTTTTCCAAATTTGCTGGCATATTGTGTGCAGCACTTTCACAGCATCATCTTTCAGGATTTGAAATAGCTCAACTGGAATTCCATCACCTCCACTGGCTTTGTTCGTAGTGATGCTTTCTAAGGCCCACTTGACTTCACATTCCAGGATGTCTGTCTCTAGGTGAGTGATCACACCAGTGTGGTTATCTGGGTCATGAAGATCTTTTTTGTATAGTTCTTCTGTGTATTCTTGCCACCTCTTCTTAATATCTTCTGCTTCTGTTAGGTCCATACCATTTCTGTCCTTTATCGAGCCCATCTTTGCATGAAATGTTCCCTTGGTATCTCTAATTTTCTTGAATAGATCTCTAGTGTTTCTTTCAGTACACATTAAATGTCTCGAGTTCATGGATTAAATTTTTTTTCTTCCTTGTGTTTCTGGCTCATAGCCACATGCATGATTCATTGTATGAACACCATGTAATCTGGTGATATTGTGTCAAAAAGAACTTAAATGTCAAGAAGGCCAATATTTTAAATCCAGCTTAAACAATAATTACAAGTTTTGGGGTCAGAAAGCGTTTCAAGGTTCTGTTTTCTCTTCTATAAAACCACAATAACAATAGTGAGTCAACATGTATTTTCCAGCACTAAGTTTTGTGGATTACTGTGGCCCCAAGTCTTCTGCGATGAGCTAAAGGCGCTGCTTCAAATAAACAGAACCTGCCTCAAGGAATTTATTCTTCCCCAAACCTTCCTTATTTTGCAAGATCATTGTTAAAATCAAATGAGATCATCTATTCAGTGATCATTCATTAAAAGAAATATTGAATGAACACTCACAATGTCCTAGATATTGTTCTATGCACTGGGAATATATAGTAAGAAATATAACTAGGTCTCTGTACTCAAGGGACTTGAATGGGAGAGCTAAGAAAGCAAACAAATAAATGCATAAGTAAACTAGAAAATAAATTGTAGTAGATTAAATATGGGCACATTCATCCATGCTTCTCACTTCAAGAATTCGGGTTCCTTTCTCACCCCTCGTGACTTGTTAATATCATACAGCTGGAATGCTGTCAGAGTTTGGGAGCCGTGGTCTCAAGGAACCTCACTGCTTACTTCACTGTAAGCCTCCAGGAGGATGGCGGGGGTGGGGGCACATGGAGGAGAACCAATATACCCACCTGACAACAAGTATCAAATGCCAGATATGTGAGTGAGTCCACCTTCAGTGGACGCCCCCAGAGGAGTGTACCTGCTTGAATGAGTGCAGGCAAACCCTCAAAATCCTAAGAAATGACACATCTTTGTTGCTGTAAGTCACTAAGGTTTGGGGTGGTCTGTTATGTAGCAAGAGTTACCAAAGAGTAACAAAACAGACTGAGGAGTCTTAGGAGTCCCAAAGAAATGAGGGAGATTTGCTATTTTATACGGATGGTTAGATAAGAAGAACTTTCTAGGGATGGGGAGAGGGGTAAATTGGGATTTGGAGATTGACATGAACACACTACTATATATAAAATAGGTAACTGGGAGTTCGTTGGTGGTCCAGTGGTTAGACTTCATCATCTCACTGCCAAGGGCCCAGGTTCAATCTCTGACTGGGCCGGAACAAAGATACTGCAAGTTGCTCTGAGTCGCAAATAAACAAATAAAATTAAAAGATAACTGTAATGGCCTACATGGGAAAAGGATCTAAAAAAGAGTGGATATAGCTATATGTATAACTGATTCACTTTGTTGTACATCTGAAACTAATATAACATTGTAAAGCAACTACATTCCAATAAAATTTTAAAAAAAGAAGAAGAGGTTTCTGAGCAAAGGGGAAAATGGAGGTAAAAGCATGAGTACATGCATAGAGAGATGAATGGCAAGGATGCCCATGTGTCTGCAGTTAGGGAGAGAGTTGCGACTTTGGATGGGTCCAGAGCATGCATGCTTAGTCCCTCAGTCTTGTTTGACTCTTCGTGACCCTTTGGTGTATAACCCAACTCCTCTGTCCATGGGATCTTCCAGGCAAGAATACGGGAGTGGGTTGCCATTTTTTCCCCCTGGGGATCATCCCGACCCAGGGGTTGAACCTGCATCTCCCTTGTCTCCTGCATTGCAGGTGGATTCTTTACTTGCTGAGCCACTGGGGAAGCCCTTGGCCCAGTAAGTGGGAGCCAGAATGTGAAGGATATGGCAGACCATTGGAAGCACTCTGATATTTGTCTTTTTTTGAGTGTATGTCAGTCTCAGACCTATAGACAAAACACACAAGATAAGAAAGACCCAGAGCCAGAATTGCCCAACAATTCCTTGTCTTATTATCCTGTAGTGGTGTGAATATACGTTGGCTATTCTGCAGAGGCAGGGGTTTCATCTCAAATTATCAAACCTTTGGTTTTCATGAGCTCCACAGTGCATTTGCTTTAATGTTTCGCCCTTGATTTTAAAAGTAAATCAATAAATAAAGCCTTGTAATTAAAGGGCATTTGGTTTATGTGTGTGTTTTTCATTTATACTGAGGTAATTTAAGGAGGACTTCCTAATAATCAGTGATAGCCAAAAAAAATGTTTTTGACTTCTATATTTTTTTAGAATGAGAAGTGATGCCTTTTATTCAAGCAAATGGTCTAAAAGTCCTTTCTTTAAACTTGTGTGTGTGACTTGTGTGGGCTCTCTGCTTGGCAAGAGAAATACTCCTATCCACAAAGGGCAACGTGAAATTAAACAAACCATGTAAATATGTGAAACACCCTTCAGGAAACCCAATAGTATAATTCCATCTCTAAGGAATTAGAGGCAGACAAATGGAATCACATAAACATCCTCTGAAGACAAGTAGAGGAGATGTTTCCATTCCCACCCTTGGTGACAATGCCCAACTTCAACTGAAGTTGTTCTTAAGGCCCATTTTCCCCCTGTCTTGCATTAAGTACGCTAGCCCTTTAGTGAGAACATTTATTTAACCAAATTTTGATTACCAAGCAAACCAAGGAGGATTTCAATGAAGTCACAGTGGCTGCTTCCAGATAATAAGCAAGAAATTCATTTTCTGACTCCAGTTTAAGAGGTTTGATGTTTATCATTTAGGGCAGTGCTAAAACAATTGCAATGATAAAATTAGCTAGTTTATCCTTTGCTAATTGATCAGACAACTTCCATGAATGAAATCACTAGATACTAACTAAGGTGACTTCAAGTCCTCAAAATTGAGACACAACTATACTATTATAAGACCATGCTTTCAAGTGGCGCTAGCGGTAAAGAATCTGCCTGCCAGTGAAAGAGAGTAGGGTTTGATCCCTGGGTTGGGAAGATCCCTTGGAGTAGGAAATGGCAACCTGCTCCAGTATCTTGCCTGAAGAATTCAATGGAAAGAGGAGTCTGGAGGGCTACAGTCCATGGGGCTGTAAAGAGTTGGATACCACTGAGCAAATGAGCACACAAAACAATTCTAATTATAAAGTTAGCTTCTTCTTCCTTTGCTAAACAATTACAGCTTCCATGAATGGAATCACAAGGTCCTCACTAAAGTGACCTCAAGTCCTCAAAACTGAGACTCAACTATAGGATTATAAAATCTGATGAGGCACGCCAGCCTCTATTCTCCATCCATCATCAATTGAGTTATTACTATAGACTCCCAAATCCTTAATTAACCTAAACATTAAGTTCAAGGGCAACTTGGTATCTAAAATAAATATATATGTTTTAAATGTTACTTTTAATCTAACCTCTGTTTTTTAAAAACTTAATTATTTCCAAAAAGATATTTGAAATCGATGACTTCAGGTGACTTGAGCTGGATTCTATTTGTTTTATTCTATTTGATTTGTTGATAAGTTTTCTAGAATATTTTTAGCTCGATCATTTTTGTTACATTAAAAGATAACTACCAATTGAGCAAAAATGGGAGAATCAGGAATAATTTCTCCTGGTTCTTAAAATATTTTTCCCCAGAAGGCACTATGAGAAGAAGACTGTAAATTCTTTAGATTCCAAGTATTTCAATCACAGAGGGGAAATTTCCTCTTCTACTATAATTTCTCTGCTCTATCATTTATATGAACAGACATAGTGACAGTAAATTGAAGTCAAACAAGTTTAATTAGAACTTTCTACTTTTAACAAAAGAATATCCAATTCAATGCTGCTGCTGCTAAGTCACTTCAGTCATGTCCGACTCTGTGCAACCCCATAGATGGCAGCCCACCAGGCTCCCCCATCCCTGGGATTCTCCAGGCAAGAACACTGGAGTGGGTTGCCATTTCCTTCTCCAATGCATGAAAGTGAAAAGTGAAAGTGAAGTCTCTCAGTCGTGTCCGACCCTCAGCGACCCCATGGATGCTGCCTTCCAGGCTCCTCCGTCCAAGGGATTTTCCAGGCAAGAGTACTGGAGTGGGGTGCCATTGCCTTCTCCGCCAATTCAATGCTAAAAGGGTTTTATTAATTGTTTATATAAGTTAACACAAGCTAATCTCAGCTAATATGTCAATTCATCAATTCTATCAATCAACACTAGCTAGATACTGAAAATATGTAGAGGAATATAACACAGTTCTTGGCCTGGTAGAATTATAATCAGATATGTTATGAAATAGGTAAAAAGAAAATGAAATTTTGCAGTTGCATGAGAAATGAGAAAGTAAAGGACAGAACTCTGAGGAAGCATTATTTATGAAGAAACTAGTGATAGAGTTATCCTTAGTTGGATTTAAAGGAATTCCTCTGTTTATCCCCCTGTGGCCACTTAACATTGAACAATGGTGAAGAGTCCGGGCTAGAATTCAGAAACCCTGGGCAATAGACTTGGCTCCACTGGGAACTGGCTCTTTGTCTTTGAGAAACGTGGCTTACTCAGCTTTACCACCTTTTTGAGTTCCTATAGAGGCTAAGTAAGAAACCCAGTTTGAAGGCACAGCTCCTTTTCATTCCTTTCTGCTCTCTAATCTCTCACTTCTTATTTCTCTGTGGGTGTGGTTTTCATGCTGGTTCCTTCACTGTGGATCAGCGGAAGAGTAGTTGTACTAGGTCTCTACCACCTTCCTTAGATCCCAAGGCTGACAATTAGCACCCTGAATATTCTCGATCAAATATACTGTCACATGTGACCACTATTGCTTATTTAAATTGTCTGTTTTCACTGCTGGACAGTAAGTTCAGTCAGGGAATGAAATCCTGTCTATATCCTTAGTGCCTGATTCATAGTAGACACCACAAAAGAAAAGTGTTGGCTGCCTAGTTGAGTGGAAAAATGGAATAAATGACAGAAGATGTTTTAAGGGCAATAGTTGTTGGACACTAACTGTTCTCTCGGGAAACCATCTGTGCTGGGCAGATTTCCTGGGTAGCTCAGATGGTAAAGAATCTGCCTGCAATGCAGGAGACCTGGGTTCAGTCCTTAGGTTGGGAAGATCTTCTGAAGGAGCAAATGGGAACCTACTCCAGCATTCTTCACTGGAGAATTCCATGGACAGAGGAGCCTGGTGGGCTATAGTCAATGGGTTTGCAAAGAGTCAGACATGACTGAGCAACTAAATTTCACTTTCAGGAGCTATGTATTAGCTCACTTTTGTCAATGAGAAAATCCAGGCTCTGGGAAATTAAATAATTTGTGCAAAGTTGCACAACAATGATCCACAAGATTTTACACAAGAGGTGTGCTCTGTATCCCCATTTCCCAAACTGTGCACCTGTGAGACTAGTGGTCATTGTTTAAAAGATAACTGATTGCTTAGGGACTTCCCTGGTCGTCCAGTGATTAAGATTTCACCTTCCAGGGTAGGGCTTGCCAGTTGGACCCCTGATTG
Organism: Bison bison bison; assembly: GCF_000754665.1. Lineage (NCBI taxonomy): Eukaryota > Metazoa > Chordata > Mammalia > Artiodactyla > Bovidae > Bison > Bison bison. The sequence continues at coordinate 4,545,785 of NW_011494680.1, forward strand.
GGAAGCTAAGGTCCCACATGCCTTGTGGCCAAAAAACCAAACTTATTGGTTTTTAATTGTAATATTGTAACTAATTCAATAAAGACTTAAACAATGGTCCACATTAAAAAATCTTTAAAAAATACTTAAAAACATAGGTAACTAATGCTTAAATGCAGTATCATTTATGCCTTTTCCCTGGCCACAGAGAAGGCCATAACGCATGTTGTAGCAGATAAGGTTGATTGCCTCCTTAAAGCAATTTACGTAAAATTTTTCTCTCCTTTCTCTTTCTCTGTCTGATAATACTATCTAGAGTTAGAATAACTAAAAATATATTAAAGGCTGAGAATTACTACAGAAAATAAATCTAATTAACTTGTTTAACCTGAGATTTTCAAACTGAGTAAACCACAGAATATTTTTAATGATGAATTTACTAATATTTCAGAAGATTCTACTCCCTCCTAGAAACTGTTTTGCAGACATCCATCTTCACAATGCTTGACTGATGGCAATAAAACTGTATTTGGGGTTTGAATGTCAAAACCTGAATTGTTTGTGTAAAATGATGCATACAGAAAATCTTTGCTTATAGCAGTCAATTTTGACCCCAGCCAAACCCCCAGAGAACAAAGGTAGATGTGCATGACGTATACTGTATGATATGTATGACGTATACTGTAACATGTTTATTTTGTTATGTAATTTTGTTTGATATGTATGACGTATACTGTAACATGTTTATTTTCACTCCTCTTCCCGATTTCATTTATCTAAGGAACAATAGTGGAGAAATGAAGAGGTCAGAGGCAGGACCAAAACATCTCCCAGACTCTTTGGCTTTGTACTGAACAAAGATGGAACCACTGCCTTCCCTCAATACCCCCATCCCTCTCCTTCCTTTCTTGAGGGACTCACAATATTTGATCAACTTTATAATCACTTCCTTGGGCAGATGAATAGATGTCAGGGGGATGTCAACAGTTGTCTTGGAAATGATCTATGAATTTCCTCGCTGGTTGGTTGCCTTACTGATCCACTCAACTGAGGGAACTATTCTACATCAGTCAATAGTCAGAAGCTTAGGGCTTCCTGGTGGTCCAGTGTTTAAGAATTCGTCTGTCAATACAGGAGACATGAGTTCAATTCCTGGTCTGGGAAGATCCCACGTGCCAGAGCAACTAAACCCAAGTACCACAGCTACTGAGCCCTCACTCTAGAGTCTGTGCTTCACAGCAAGAGAAGCCACTGAAATGAGAATCCTGGGCACCAAAACAAAGAGTAGCTCCAACACGCCACAACTAGAGAAAGCCCACACACAGCAACAAAGACCTGTTACAGCCAAAAGTTAAAAAATAAAATAGAAACTTTCACCGTTGGTCCTTAGGTAGAACCTCTCCCTTATCTTTTCTATGTTCTGGACCCTTTACCCTGAAAATGAGATGACACAGAATTATGGCTTGTTTTTCTCTAGGCACCAGCTCAGTCCAATCTATGCTTGATAAGTTTTGCTAAAGCACTTTTAGTTCTGGTCCCCAGCTAAGCAAATAACTTCCTGCACACATCAGTTCACACTCTTAAGCAATACTTCTAGACCATTCCTGCACTGAAGTGGAGTCATTATAAAGGCTTATGGGTAAGAAAGTTGAGTAGGGACTTGGAGGTGGAAGTGTCTCTGTGAGTTAAGTTTACTCCCCAGAGTGGAAGATCCACAACCACAGGAATCTCTCATTTATAAACAGTGGACAATTGTCATTTTATTTAGCTAACATGAAATCCAAAAAGGACACTGTGGGCTATAAACAGATCTTTAATAGTTAAAAAAAAAAATGTTTTCAGTACTTCGTCCAGAGACCTATTTCCTTTCCTGTTGTTTCCCCACACTCAGAAGGAAAAAAAATTTCTAGATCTTATAATCCATGAATTCCATGTAGTTTAAACTCTGATTAAAGTCATATATCTGATTTTTAGTCATAAACTTAGTGTAAGTCACTTAGCAGTTAAATGGGTAAGGCGGATTACTTTGAAATTTGAGATTCAGATGAATAATTATTGGTAACCCTGTGACCCCCTGGGTTGGGAAGATCCCTTGGAGGAGCCCTCCAGTATTCTTGCCTAGGAATCCCCTGGCAGGCTACAGTCCGTGGGGTCCCAAAGAGTTGGACATAATTGAGTGACTGAGCATACACACACACACACACACACGGACAAACTTATCTATATTCATCTATATACCATAACCAAAGCCATTTAATTTAGAAGCAAAAATATTTTATAGTTTTCAATCACTTCATGCCGCTGCTGCTAAGTCACTTCAGTCGTGTCCAACTCTGTGTGACCCCATAGACGGCAGCCCACCAGGCTCCGCCGTCCCTGGGATTCTCCAGGCAAGAACACTGGAGTGGGTTGCCATTTCCTTCTCCAATGCATGAAAGTGAAAAGTGAAAGTGAAGTTGCTCAGTCATGTCCGACTCTAGCGACCCCATGGACTACAGCCTACCAGGCTCCTCCATCCATGGGATTTTCCAGGTAAGAGTACTGGAGTGGGGTGCCATCGCCTTCTCCGCAATCACTTCATACACTCCCTTTATTATAAGACTTTAGGTGGAGGTGAAGAGAAAAATAATTGCTAAGCAAAATGACACATTTCTTTAGGAGCAAGAAATTAGCACACATATTTTCAATATTATTCTTTGCTTTTCTACAGAGCAATAGTGGGAAAGTTACCATTTCTTTTTATTTTTTGGAATGGAATTTATATGTGATGAATCAGCCCATTACTAAGGCTTCATAGAAGTTTTGGATGGAATGCAGGGAAATTCTGATAGGATATGCTTTTCTTTCACTTACCAGTAGTGTTATGTTACTTTTCTGGCAAACCTAACCTCATTTATATAGAGACCTGCCAAATGCTACTCTTTTATGGGACTTAAGACAGTTTCAGTGCTTCAGTGACTCTAACACCCTTGCACCTGTTTCACTGCATTTTTTATTTCTTCCAGTTGTGTGTAAACCACTAACACAGATAGCTTGCTTCTTGGGCACTGTTGTGCAAACAGCCAAAAGCACCATCTTTTGAATATCTTAACTATAATTTTTTTAATCATGGGAGATGATTATATCTGAGATCTTTTATAATATTTTTATGATTGATAACACAAGTTCATTAGTTTATCATACTTTATTCTCAATGACTTCCTTACAGAAAATATTTTGCTGAGCTGAGAAGATTCGAAGCAGAGTAGAAAAAATAAACGCATCAAAAACCCTGTTACTGAAAGGATGATAACAGATGTTTCTCATCCCCAGATAACTCCGGGGAGGCAAACAGAAGGATTTCCCATTTTCCCAGATGCTGCGTGTGATGTGTCTGAGTTCCCAGGATTCATCAGAATGAAGATACTCTGAGATTTGCAAATAGGAATTCCCCGGCGGAGAGACTCAGGGTAGGGAAACAGGGCTAATCAGGGGAAAAAGGGTGTGCATCTGGAATTCCAAGACATTCACGGGTTGTTCTGTGTTTGAATTTGGGTCACTCTTTCTACATTTCAGAGAAGGCAGTAAAGGAGTCAGAAGAGTTCCATCAGCTGCTTTTAATTTTCTCTTTTCCTTTAAAACTTTTCCTAAGTATTGAGTTAGCCAAAAGTTTCACTCGGGTTTTTCCATAAGATATTACAGAAACACCTGAATGAACATTTTGGCCAATCCAATTTCTTAGACATCACAGGAAAGGAAGAAAAATTAGCCCAGAGAACAAGGGGAGATATCCAAAGCCCAGGGGCTGAATTGCTCAGGGCTTCTAACTCTATCCTACCAATATTACATCCCTGCCCAATTCCAGTGAAATTATATTTATGTACAATCAGATCCGACAAACGATGAGATGGTTGGATGGCATCACAGACTCAATGCACATGAGTTTGAGCAAACTCCAGGAGATGGTGGAGGTCAGAGGAGCCTGGCATGCTGACATGGGGTACATGGGGTTGCCAAGAGTTGGGCATGACTTAGCCACTGAACAAGAAGAAGCAGATTGCAAACATAAATACAAAAATGTTGGACTCCCATACACAACTTTCCACTGGGCTCATATCACTGTATGATTCCTCCTTGAGTGCATGCCCATGTATTTACACATGAAGAAATAACGAGTTTTATTATGTGGCCCTGTGTTCTAAATCCTTTATATGGATTAAATCATTTAACCCTAACAAAAGCTCTATGGGATAGACCCTGTTAATTTTTTTCATTATCATACAAATGAGGAAGCTTGGTTACAGAGGTTAAGTTATTTATCCATTCACCTGCTAATGAGTGAAAGCATCAAGTTTTGAAACCAAGCAGTTGAGTCTCAGAAGCCAGGCTCTGAAACTCTATGGTGTCCTGCCTGATTCTGGATTAATAACATATCTTCATGGGCTTCTCAGGTGGCACTAGCAGTAAAGAACCTGCCTGCCAATGCAGGAGACCTGAGATGTGAGTTCCATCCCTGGGTTGGGAAGATCCCCTGGAGGAGGACATGGTAACCCACTCCAGTATTCTTGCCTGCAGAATCCCATGGACAGACGAGCATGGAAGACTACAGTCCATAGGGTTGCAAAGACTCAGACACAACTTTGTAGATATAACTGAAGCAACTTTGTAGGCATAAACAATCATAATCTATGAACACATCTTCATAGATTATGCTTTCTGTGGAATTGAATCAAAAGAGGAATATATTACTTGTGAGTTTATAAGAAGCTCAAGAACCACTTTCCTCAGACCTAGGTTCTGCCACAAGCAAATATAGTCCACTAAATCAAATAGCAGTGCTTTTCTGAAGCTTGTATTCACTATCTGTAGACTGGGGTCAGGAGAAAGAACTATAAAACTTTTAAGTCTCTTTTAGCGCTCCGATTCTAAGATTCATGGATCACGTATTGTGGAAAATCTAGATAACCCGAAATGCTGATCATTATTCATAAACACCTTTTAATTACCTGGTGGAGACCACAGCTGTAATTTACCAATGCAGCAGAGGACTGGCATATGTAAGACTGGTTGTTACTTTTTGGTTCAACCTTTTACATCATCATCTACTCAAAGAAATAGAAAATGAGTACTAAAATCCATTACATCATTTCTCAAGGAAATTTGTATCATTGACGTAATCTAAAAAGCACTCTCTCTGAGAACAAGGTTGTCATGGAGATTATATCCTCTAAACATCCACTTCTCAGCTACTGCTGTCAAGAGCTGTAATTTTGGATTTATCTCATTTGAGGGTCTTGGTTGAAATCCAAAGAACCACTGAGAATGATTATCCTCCTGTGAAAGCACTTAGAATGATCTTCTTTGGAACACTTTAGAATCAGGTCTTCTGTAGAAATCTGATCTTCTGTTAATTACAGTGCATTTGCTAGATTAAAATGTTTTTATTCAATTTGCCCCCAAGACCTAGTAGAAGTGGAAAGTGGTTAGAAGAAAAGCATGACAGAATAGCACAGTGACATTATGGATAAGGTTACATTGAGTGCCAAAGAATTGGTGCTTTTGAACTGTGGTGCTGGAAAAGACTCTTGAGAGTCCCTTGGATAGCCAGGAGATCAAACCAGTCAATCCTAAAGGAAATCAACCCTGCATATTCATTGGAAAGACTGATGCTGAAACTAAAGATCCAGTACTTTGGCTACCTCATGCGAAGAGCTGACTCATTCTAAAAGACTCTGATACTGGGAAAGATTGAGGGCAAGAGGAGAAGGGGGAGAGGATGAGATGATTGGATGGCATCAGTGACTCAGTGGACCTGAGTCTGAACAAACTCTGAGAGATAGTGAAGGACAGGGAAGCCTGGGGTGCTACAGCCCATGGGGTTGACAAGAGTTGGACACAACTTAGTGACTAAACAACAATACTGACTCACAATTAAAATAAATGGCAAAACCCACATATGCAAAAAGAATTTTTTCAAAACTTAGTTCATGAGCCCCCATTTCAGACCCTTAACAGAATAACTAAAAAAAGCCCTTCTGAGGGGAAATTCTTAGTTCAACCCAAAATGTTTTTGTGTAAATTCAGGATTGCTAATCTCAGGTTCAGTCCCGTTCAAAGTTCTCTATCTTAGACATTCCTTTTCTTTGTCTGACCCCAAAGTTAAATTCTCAAGAATGGGACAGAAGATGGAAGAAGGAAGCCTCTCAGGCAAGCAGGCGGTCATCACTTCGTGACTGGCGATACACTGGTATACTGACCATGGGATTCAATCTCCACTCTTGTCTGCTTCATGTCATGGCCGGGCTGTGTTGAGAGATTATCTCATTTTTGAACCTTGCTCATTCTCCTCAGGCTTTTCCATTATGAAACCAGCCAGCAGTACTCTGCACACCAGCTTTGGGAGACCTTGCTTCTCCTGATCATGTGACTTCTAGGACCCGTGACCCTAGCCTTTCTGTCAATGAACTTATACTAATCTCTTTGGCAAACCAGCACTTCTGAATCTGCTCTGTTGCACTTGTGGGTTGTAGGTTCTGAAGGTGTTTTGGGGTAGACCTTCTTCCACTGGGCTGCCTTCTTCCGCTGACCCCCGTTCATGTTCCAGAGGCCTGGGACACAGCTGCTAGGCTCCCTCTCAGCAGACTCTATCTGTGGAGAAGAATCTGCTCCTCTTCTACCCTGTGGATTCTTTCAGTTTGAAGGGGATATCAGTCAGGTGCTCCTCAACTGCCTTTCCTACCTAGAAATCTCTTCTAAAGTTCTCCTTCCTTTCTCAAATAAAGTTTTCTTCCTCTAAATTGGAATTATATATACCTGATCTGGGGCAGAAAGTGAGAGCAAGTGATGACATGGATGGGAGGAGGAATGTTGGAGTAGACCCAGCTCTCCTGGTTTGTCACATCTTATTTATCTTTTCCCAGGAATCGATAAAATTTATGAGAGCTAAAAAGAACACACGCTGTTTGGTTCTTAAAGTTATGAGACCGCACAATCTCAAACTATTGCGTGGGAACGGTTCTTCCACACTTCTGTTTCCTTCCATGTGGAGAAACTTCCTCTAGTGTAACATTCTTGGTCTCTCTCCTACCCTCTTATCTACCGCTCCATGGGAGAAAATGAGAGACTTCCTTCCTGGTAAGTTTAAGAAAAATAAAGTAGGTATATTCAACTTATCTCACCCTTTTCCTCTTCCTTGGCAGTAGCCTGTCTACAAAGAATAAGGGTTATTGTTTGTTCCCTGTTTGCTCTCTGGAAGAGTGGTCTTCCAGAATGTTCTGTACTTGGATGAAGATGTCTGCCATATTTCTGGACTCAGTATTGATGAATCCATTTTCCCAAAAATATTAGCACTTGCTCCCACATCATTTTTGTCAGTAATAAAGGCAATCTTTTGCTGTCTCATCTGCTTTACACATGTGCTAATTAATGCAGACTTTCGTCAAAGAAGAGAGTTCTAATGGTTCTAATTTCATCAAGTGCTTCTTGGGTGGCTCATTGGTAAAAAAAAATTCACCTGCCAATGCAGGAGACATGGGTTTGATCCCTGGGTCAGGAAGATCCCCTGGAGAAAGAAATGGTGACCCATTGAGTATTCTTGCCTGGGAAATCTCATGGACAGAGAAGACTGGTGGGCTACAGTCCATGGTGTCTCAAAAAGAGTCAGACACGACTTAGGGACTAAACAATAACAACAACAACAAGATTTCAACAAACATTTTACATATCCTCCTTTTATACCAAAAGCAAGAAGACTCGAGGTCACATTCTGACTATACAGCATACAAATAGGATGACCTCAGACAGCTTATTAGTCTCTGGACCTCAGTTTCATCATCTCTAAAGTGAACATGTTAAGAATTTCTTCACAATAAAATAGCTAAATCCATGGAGGCCAAAAGTAGATTAGTGGTCCCTGGAACCAGGAGGAAGGCGGGATGCAGAGTGACTGATAATGGGGATGATGCTTCTTCATGGGGTGATGAAGGGTTCTGATTAGGTAGTGATGATAGTTTCACTACTTTGAGAATAGACTGAAAAACACTTCTTTTTTGAAGTTATACACTTTAAAGGATGGATTCTGTAGTGAGCAAATTATATCTTAATTTTTTAAGAGAAAAAAAATTTCTTCACAAAGTTATTAAAGTGGTTTGTTGTGACCACTAATATGATTGGGGTCCCACTAGCTACTTCCTCCCATAATTGTCAATTTGGGGCTATGATAAGAAATCAGATAGCTTTTATATCTAACTGTGAAAACTTAATAAACAAAAAGTACTTTGACATCAAAACATTTCTGCTTTTCTAAACCATTTTCAGTAACATGAAAAAGCAGATACCCACATTTCAGTCCCTTTAACATCCAGACTGCTTCTTTCAAAGATTATTCATAGCTGGGTAGGTTTCAAAAGTCATCCCAATCAGGAGCTTTTGCTTCTTTACTGAGGTGTTTCCTCAACTTTAAAAGACTGAGATGTGGATTTATAATGTTCCAGCATCACATGTCTCAGCCAGAAACCAGGAAGAAAAAAAAGTATGAATAAGCTGTCTGGGGAACCTATCCAAATTCTTGGTGCATTTTGGAAGTCTAAATATTCTTCCTCCTTCTCAGTCATAGGCGGTAACTGTGAGGATGGAAGAGGTTTTATAAGAAGAGAAAATAGAGAATGTGGGTCTCTGTGAACTAAAACACTGTGTGTACTGAGCAATACTATGCCCTGATTGATGCTGAGGGAGGTTCCATGTCTGCTTCCTAATAGACAAGCAAATGGATCACTAGGACAGAAAAAAAAAGTGGTTAAAGTGTTCTGGATAAATGAAAACTTGGAAGGAAATATGCTATTGAGAGATTCTCTATAAGAATAACTTCAGATAAATCATCTGATACTGTGTTAGCTACCTAACTTCCTCAAGGTAATCTATTTAAATGGTCTCAAGAGGTCTTTAGCAGCCAGGCTAGTCTGGGCAATGAATTATGTCCAGGCAGCAGCTTCAGTTTCTGCTTTAAGGACATACACGCAACTGAGCTAGTCTACACTATGTTCATGTGTTATTTTTGTACAATAATCCAAGTTGAGGCATTTAAACAGAAAACTCAAAAATAAAAAGCAGCAATGATCTTTATTGTCATCAACCTACTGGTGGTCTATAACTGCTATTTATATTCTGTTTCCTTTGCTGACTCAATGTGCATATGCATTTAAATCCACATGAATGTTTGTGTATATGTAAATGAGCACGCATGCATGCACATAAAGTTACTTCTATAGTTTTTTGTTTGTGCTGTGCTCAGTTGTGTCTGACTCTTTGTGACCCTTTGGACTGTAGCCCACCAGGCACCACTGTCCATGGGATTTTTCAGGCAAGGAAATTGGAGTAGGTTGCCATTTCCTCCTCCAGGGGATCTTCCCGACCCATGATCCAACCAGCGTGTCTGGTGTCTCCCGCATTGCAGGCTGTTTCTTTACCCACTGAGCCATCGGAGAAGCCCCAAGTCTACAGTTAGCAGTGTGGAATTAGAAACACCCTGTCCCAACTCGCTTTTTCAAGCAACAATATTTGAGACCAATTTAAGTATCATTTCATTCAGGTTTCCATCATTACTTTAATGGTGACATTGTTTCCCTTTTTTTTGAATTACCATAATTTACTAATATTTGACCAATCTCTAATTAAAGGAGATTGCTTCTAATTTTAACTGGAAGGTGCTGAATATAGCATCCTTTTATACACATCTTTGCTTAAATACCTTTGCTTTGTCCAATCATGATTTAAGTTAAATTATTGGAAGTAGAATTAGCTGATGGAGGGGAATGCACATTTTTATAATTCCACATACCTATTGTCAAATTGACCTCCAGAGAGATTGTACTAATTCATACTTCTATAACAGTATTTGAGAGAAGCCGTTTTCCCCAAGTGTTTGCCAAAACTGGATTTTCTCCCTATTTTTAATGCCTCACAATCTGATATATGTTCTTTAAACATTCTTTCAATAAAATCCATCAAGTGGCTACTACAATCTAAGTTCTTCAATCACAGGGAACCAGCAAAGAGTCCTATAAGAATGTTTTTTAAAAATGCATGAATAAGCAAATCTGTCCCCAAATCCCTTGTAGTAGTTACATCTTGTAATAAATTCTTTTGAGCAAATTTCCCAGCAGGAAATTCTCCTTTAGACTACAGTGATATTCTGAATTTTGGTCATTGATCAAAATACTAGTTCTACTTGTTGAAAAAAAGCAAAACAAAGCCAGTGAGTCTAAACATTTCACATTCTACATGACAACTTCCAGCAAAAGATTTATGTCTCTGTTTGGTTACCATGTGTAAAATTTGTGATGGGAATTAAATCTTCATGAATTCATTATATCAATATTGTGAAAAGAGATTTGGAGTTAGGAAATCTATATACGTATATCACTGATTCAGATGATGAAATTGCATTTGACATTCAAGCAATATAAGTAGACTTAAAGTGCCATTAAGAAGCCATAATTGTTAATCCGGGGCCAAGATACTGGCAAAATAATTTGGACTCTGATCCACTGATGTATGTAATTGACTCATGTGGTATGGCTAAAGAATGAGTGAGATATTTGAAACCTACTTTTCCTGGAGGGTGAGTGGGGAAAAGAAAAATGTTAAAATACCTAGAGATGTATGTCTCCAGGGTGTTCACCTTATGAAAACATGCATCTTGATTGTAAACATTTTAAATGCCCACAATTGTAAAGTCTATGCCACAGTGTTCTAACATCATAAAAGATACCTTTTATACATGTTAATCTTTCACTAAATCACTTCATTGAAATAACGTGTTTTTGCTTTCAAATCTGATGTAGCATCTTAGGAAGACAGCCATAATAAAAGGTCACACTTAACATAGCAGAAATATACATGGGAGAGGCTGGAGGCAGACACATGCTATGCTGGAAACGCCTGCTGACCGCTGGAGCGGGCTGTTTACAATTTGGAAAAGAGTGACGCGGTCCCTGCTTGCAAGTCCGTGTGTGAGAACATAAATCATTAGTTTCCATTTGCAAACAGTTTAAGGAACCTCCTTTCTGGCTCTCGTGGTTTAAAGCAAAACATACAATAGTGATGTAGTGACTTGTCAGCCAAAGTACATTTTTTCATTTATCAAATCATTAGTCATAGCGGTGGAAAGAGCTTGGCCTGCTTGACCACTGAGGTCATTAAGTTCTCCCTCCCTGCTCCTCCTGACTTATACAAAGCCACCCACTCCCGCCTATAACTCGATGGCCTGTTTTCTGACTGCCAGCTTGGTGAGATCTGACTGCAGCCTATGAGTTGCCCTGTCCAGTGGATCCTTGCTCTTTTGATTTCTGATGACCCTGCCAGACTTGAATGTTAGAGGAATTCCCATGTTCAGAACCATAGTTTCGGTGTAGATAGAATGATCAGAGATAGATCCACTAAGGAAAAACAAATCACAACAAATCACTGCTGGCTTTACTTGGGGCATCATTTTACTGTGACTCTGAAGGGAGATTCTTCATTTCTGCCCTCTTTTTTTTCTGAGGTTAGATTGATTACAAAAGTGGCCTCAGTTGTTCGCATCTCCCGGTTTCCAAATCCTCTGCAGTGAGGTTTTGAATCTCCTCCCTTCAGTAGGTAGAACTGGGATGGAAAAAGATATACAAGTAAGAGTTTGTCAGTCAAACACCGTAAAAAAAACTTGAGATTGGCTCTAAAGGAAATGTGATTATGAAGATGATGGGTGAATTTAAAAGCAGTTTTCACCTTGTCACTCCACTGCTTACAACTTTTCTATAGCTGATGGGTTTTGAGGTCAGTGGGGTGGTTGACAGGGATGGGAGGAGTGACAGAGGAAGACTCTGGAACAGAAGTCCAGTGAGGAATCGAAATTTAGATTCAACTAAAATTAAATATTTCTTTCTTCTGCAACAGAAACATTCCCCTGCAGTAATTTGGTGGCATGGCTACGACTGATTGTACAGAACTTATTCATGGGCCGAGCAATTGACTTCTGGTCGTCTTACTAGTTAGTCACTGTGCAAGTTGTACGAATTTGGTGTCCTGATTCCAAGGGCTTCATTATTTTTGATACCAGAGTTGTGCTTCCGTTGTAGGTTTTTTTTTAAGATTTTTTTTTTTTTTTTAATGTGGACCATTTTTAAAGTCTTTGCTGAATTTGTTACACTACTGTTTCTGTTTTATGTTTTGGTTTTTTGGCTGCAAGGCATGTGGGATCTTAGCTCCCCGACCAGGGATTGAACTTGTACCCTCTGCATTAAAAGGTGAAGTCTTAACCACTGGACCACCAGGGAAGTCCCCTGTGTCGTGGTTTTAATGAGCTACTCTATTCGTTGGGGTGTCATTGAGTCGCTAAGATAGACCGTGCACTGGGTATTGCAGATGGTAACAACTAACAGTATCAACCCAGGGGTTGGAGCGAGGGGACTTCCCTGGTGGTGCAGTGGTTAAGACTTTGCCTTCCAATGTAGAAGGTATGGGTTCAATCCCTGGTCAGGGAGCTGAGATGCCACATACCTTGTAGCTGAAGAACCAAAAACATAAAACAGAAACAATATTATAACAAACTCAATAAAGACTTAAAAAAATGGTCCACATCAAAAACATAAAAAAATCTTTAAGAGTATCAGGCTGGTGCACTCCCTTCACTTGACAAGGCCACTCTTGTATAAAAGAAAGAGACAGGGACTAGAATTGAAAATACAAACAACAAACAAACAAACAAAAAACACTGGAGATTGGGTTACTTTTCTGTCTCTCACTTTCTACTTAATCTTCTACCCAAATAATTTCACTGGTAAAATGGACATAAACTCCTTGTTATATAACTCTTGGTGAGGTACAAGCCAAATAAGATCATGTAAATTAAAGTAGTGGCTAATAAAATATGACATGTAAATTAATTGAATTCTGCCTACTGTTTCTCTTTGCTCTGTACTTTTCCATTCTATGAAGTTTCCCTGAACTCTGTTTCTCCCTGCCCCAGATTTTCCCAACTCCAAGTAGTACCGGGGCTTCCCTGGTGGCTCAGACAGTAAAGAATCTGCCTGCAATGCAGGAGACCTAGGTTTGATCCCTGGGTGGGGAAGATCCTCTGGAGAAGGGAATGTCTACCCACTCCAGTATTCTTGCCTGGAGAATTCCAGGGACATAGGAGCCTGGCGGGCTACAGTCCATGGGGTCACAAAGAGTCAGACACGACTGAGTAATTATTTGGGGCTTCCCTGATGGCTCAGTGGGTGAAGAATTAACCTGCAATGCAGGAGACACAGAAGACATGGGTTTGATGACTGGGTCAGAAAGATCCCCTGGAGGAGGCAATGGCAACCCACTGCAGTATTCTTGCCTGGAAAATTCCAAGGACAGAGAAGCCTGGCAGGCTACAGTCCAAGGGATCACAAAGAGTCAGAAGTGACTAAGCACATGGCACACAGTACCAACCACTCTTCTTTTCTACCTTTGCTGTACCCAGTACCTGTTTCAATCATAACATTAAAAAGTTTGATATCAGTATCTTAGGTGGGAGTGAATGTAGCCAGTTCATCCCTCAAACCTCAGCTCTTATTGCAAAGCTTGAAAAATGACAGATAATTAATAAATATTGTAGAAAAAATACATGAATGTGTACAATGAAAGATATATTATTTTGTTTTATATTGCCCTTTATTGAAGGTTTTAAGGACAGAGCAGATATAGTTCCCTGAAAATCTGAAATAAATTTTAGAATCAGGAAAGTACCTTCCACACACATTGAATATTCCCAATGCATGTATTATATTTTAAATAGTATTTAAATTGCAATATAATCATTTCGAACTTTAGCATGAGAACCTCATTCTTTGTGTGTCTGGGAAGGGAATTTCCAGTGTTGATTAAGTTGAGAGGCTTATCCAAAAATAATAAAGCCACCCAAAATGAGTACTTACTTAATCAAACACAGAAGTCAAGCATAATCGCTCCACAAAATACTTTAGAATTTGGCTAGTGAAATTTCCAAACCTTAACTGATTTTTTTTTAAGCAGGTGATATTTGAAGATTGAGATTAGAGCCTGTGAAAGAAAGTATTTCAATCATTTGAGAAATTAAAAAGGGCAATCTTGATAAAACAGATGACAAATGTAAACTTCCCCTGTTCTTTAGTGCTATAAACAAACTCAGCACCCAGATTCCAGTGGTTCCGGTCGTTCACTGTAGCAAATTCCTGAAGTGTTATGATTGATCAAAATAAGAAGCTGCAACAGAGTTGCCACTCATGGGTAAAATTTGTCAATTTTCCAAGAGTGGCAGCTGGAAAACAGCTCCAGGCAGCAGCAGGCTCTGGCAACTCTTAAATTCCAGCCGGGGCGGCAGCCTCAGAAGCTAGCACGGTAATTAAAAATTATGATTTTGTTTTCCCCTACAACATACTCCTTAGATACTCACTGTAGGCAGCTCTATCTGAGATCCCATTATAGCCATCTCCTTCCTCACCTTGGTATCCATGGGCCACCGACAGCCTCCCACAGTGAGTGAGTCCTTTTTTTCTCTTTAAAAGTTTTTGTTAGAGTGTAATTGACTTACAACTGGAGTGGGTTGCCATATCCTCCAGAGGATCTCCCTGACCCAGGGATGAAACCCTCGTCTCTTACATCTACCTACGCTGGCAGGTGGGTTCTTTACCACTAGCACCATCTGGGAAGCCCAGGTGATTGTGATGGTTTCAGGTGTACAGAAAAGTGAGTCAGTTACACATACATATATATATATATGCACAATTGATATATATATATTAATTGGAAGGTAAGTGCTTTAAGGTGTTGTACTGGTTTCTGTCATATAACAACATGAATCAGTCATAAGAATATATAAATCCCCTGCCTTTTGGGCCTCCCTCCCACTCCTACCCTCCATTCCACTCCTCTAGATTATCACAGAGCACAGGGCTGGGCTCCCTGTGTTATACAGCAGCTTCCCACTAGCTAGCTATTTTACACGTGGTAGCATATATACGTCAATGCTACTCTCTCGCTTGGAGGTTTGTTTGGTACCTGAAATCCCTCCTGGGTTGCTGGATGAAAGGAGCTAGCAAGTGCTAGAGAACACAGGAGTGACTTGTATTGGTTTGCCTCCTTTCAGAAAGAGATGGGAGGCAGCCAGGTTCGAGGGTGCTAAGTCTTTTCAGTCGTGTCTGACTCTGTGGGACCCTATGAACTGTAGCCTGCCAGGCTCCTCTGTCCATGGGATTCTCCAGGCAGGAATACTGGAGTGGGTTGCCGTGCCCTCCTCCAGGGGATCTTCCCGACCCAGGGACTGAATCCAAGTTTCTCATGTCTACCTGCACTGGCAAGTGGGTTCTTTATCACTAGCCCCACCTGGGAAGCCCAGAGGCAGCCAGACTTGTGTTCAAATGTCAGCTCTGCTCTCCCTACCCAGACAAACTTCACTTAAGCATTTTTAAGAGCTCATGTCTTCATGCATAAAATAATAAGCATGGATTCTGAGAGACCATGAGACTTAGTATGGTAAGAGAGCTTTTCTATGTAAAGCTCTCTGCTCAATGTCTAGCATAAAAAGTACACAGTGAAGGGACAGAAGACGTAAGAAAAGGAAATGTAGGTGCATGAAAAAGATTTACGTTCTGGGCATGTACATTCCTATGGTAAGCTTAGTCAGCTACAGCCAATACATTGATGATGGAAGCCATCTTGGGCATCGTTACATATGATTAAAGCAGGTTTTCTCCTTTCAAAAACTGTAAGAGGTTTGCTCCTTTCAAAAACTTAGGGGAGGTATTTGGGGATCATGGAGAAGTTTCTTGATTTCCAGGCCTAGATTTCTGCTTCTGTCAAATGAGGAGTTTGCTGTAGTTGATGGGATTTTCAGATTGTGTTCTTCAGAGGCTTAGGATTGTTGGTCACCTGCAGAGGAGGAGGAGGAGCAAGGCAACAGAACTGGTGGGAATGTGCCTTCATACACAGGTCAGGAAAAAGTAGAAAGTTTTCTTTTCCTTTTCCTTTTTTTTTTTGTGACTGTTCCACATGACTTGCAGTAGCTTGGTTTCCCCAACCAGAGATTGAACCCAGGCCCCTTAGCAGCAAAAACACAGAGTCCTAACCACTGGACCACCTGGGAACTCCCCATAATGTTTCTTTAAATTGTGAGTCCTATTTCTTCAACAATGTTTGAATAGCACTGGACTACATGATCACTGTAAGAGGAATCTTTCATTTGAACCAATGACGAAATTTGTGGTGCCCAGTTCCAAAGCTGAATGTTGAACCCCACGTTCCAAAAGCAGTACAAAAGATTTTTAAATTTTTTTGCATTTTTTGGACTTGTTCTCTCTCTCTTTCTGTCAATAGTGGTTTTAATTTTTTATTTACTCATGGGCTCCTTTGGGCACCACAGATATTCAAGGGTGAGTTGGACCCTCACAAATGCTCAGGGTCCCTTCTCACTACTCAACCTGCAGAACACGTGTGCCTCCCCCAACCCTCCCTGTATCCAGTCCACACCCCCACTGTGGGGGAGGGGCTGTGAACACCCGCAGCGGTTGCTGGGTGGAGGAGAGGAGCAGGTGGTTAAGAACATGTTTCAGGGAGGCAGGGAAGTGGGCGGGCATGTGTGCCGAGGCTAAGAGCCCCTGTCTCATGCTGCATTGTCCCATCAAACTTGACCCACAAAACTCCAATTCAGAGATCAAATTAATACAAATTTCAAGATGGTGTCCACAAAGCATTAAACCTCAAGGATGGGCTTCCTTCTAAATGTGGGTTCTTGTGCAAATGCATTGGTCACATGCCTCTGAAATTGACCCTGACTTTAATAACAGTTGAATATGAAAATTAAATCTCAAAATAATTATTCTAATTTAGTGATTGAAGTCCATTTTTGCAAATGACTAGACTACAGACACAGATATAATGCGTTTTCTTTTTTATTCATTTATTCCTTTATTTACTTATTTATTTTTTGGCCATGCTGTGTGACATGCAAGATCTTAGTTCCCTGACCAGGGATGGAACTCCTGTTCCCTGCAATGGAACTGGACCTCTAGGGAATGCACCTATATTGAGTTTCCTGAGTATCAGTTGAGTATTATTGTTGTGAAGAGGGTAAAACAAAATGAAACACAATTCAACTAAAGACAAGTAACTATAAACAATAAGAACAATTAGTATCGTTTGGAAAACTGCTTATGGTACTCGTTAAGATTAATACAACCCTGAGCATCCACATTCTGAATTTCATAGTTTTTCCTGGTTATCGCTACAAAAATGTTATCTTTCTCCAAAATTCTCTCAGCTAACCACCTTCATACTGTTTTCCTGTTCTCACTAGGCATTTGCTACCATTTTCTTCTCTTTCTTCATTCTCATCCCTGGACTAAACAATATGCAGCCTGGGTTTTGTCACTGTGCCTGACCCATCCTTCCCCAGGAACACACATCAGTATAACTTTCTTTTATCTATTGTTTGGTGCCCCCTCATTCATCTCCTGGTTGATAGGCTAATCATTAGAGTCCCATTTGCCAATGTATATATTTACCTTGAATACTCAAGGAAGAAGGAAACCCCAGCTGCCCAAAATACAAATACAGATACAGTTGCAGAGAAGGCTATTTTTCAAAACATGTCCTGGTTCAAGCAGTGCACATGCAGCAACTCGTATATGAGTTCTAGTCATCTGCAAATAGGCTGATCAAATCTGTCCAAATGGGAATAGGCATTTAAAGCTATTAGAAACTAGGACATGTTTCGGCTCTGACTCTAGATACATAGAATAAACAAACTTTGTTCAGACCAGTTCCAACTCAAAACCACCCTCAAGATTAAAGCCTAAATGGCTCACGTGTCCCTCTGTCTGAATCACTAACAGAGTTCTGTCAAAGTACATGCATTTTTGAGTTGTTTTTGAAGCATACTTTATATCATTTCCTGTTGGGCCAGCATCATTTGGCCCAACTGCAGACAGATCTTTTTGTTGATAAGCAGCCTGGTTTCTTTACATAGACTCATGTACATCCACAAAGTGTTGAAAAGTTGAATGTAGTTACTTTTTTGGTTGCATTTTTTACATGAATTTGATTTTAATTTTTTAAAATAAGGCAATGTAGATATTAATAGAGCTTCATTTTACTAGCATGGAGAAGGAAATGGCAACCTACTCCAGTATTCTTGCCTAGGAAATCCTATGGATACCGGAGCCTGGAAGGTTACAGTCATGGGGTCGCAAAAAGTCAGACACGACTAAGGGACCTAACACTTTCACACTTTACTGGCATAATTTGAAAAAGTGTGAACATATATGTAATTTAAAATGGGTGGGCCCAGTGATTAAGATAAATATTCAGGGAAAATAACCACTCTTTATCAAGATTTGTTTTGCATTATTTTGAATTTTGGATATCACAATGTTTTCAGAAATATATCCCATTTATAACATAGGATGGTTCTGTGTGCGTGTGTATTTTCAAAAAGAGCCTTTATTTACTATTGAATAACAAAATGAGAATTCCCAAAATATTTTTCATAGCACCTATTAAGCTCTTCACTGGGTGGGAAAGAAAATAAAAATGATTGAGATTATGTACACGTAGCCAAAAATTCTAGTAGTATTGATAAAATTGATAATAATCAGCATATATATTTTGCAGTATTGATAGTATTTTTATAATTGATATTTTATATTATTGATATTATAATATCAATATTATTTATATCATTGATATTTTATAATACCAATATTATTTATATTATTTTATAATAATGATATTATAGTATATCATTTGGCCACCTCATGTGAAATTATTTTATAATATCAATATTATTTATATTATTTTATTAATGATATTATATTATATATTATATTATATCATTTGGCCACCTCATGCGAAAAGTTGACTCATTGGAAAAGATCCTGATGCTGGGAGGGGTTGGGGCCAGGAGGAAAAGGGGATGACAGAGGAGGAGATGGCTGGATGGCATCACCGACTCGATGGACATGAGTTAGGGTAAACTCTGGGAGTTGGTGATGGACAGGGAGGCCTGGCGTGCTGCGATTCATGGTGTTGCAAAGAGTCAGACACGACTGAGCTACTGAACTGAACTGAATAATGATAATAATGGCAGTCCTATTTGCCAATGTATACATTTACCTTGAATACTCAGGTAATATTTATTTTATAATATTGATAATAATTAGTATATATTTTCATGAGAAAATACATTCTTAGTTTTTAAAACTTGAAGGTTAGTCACACTGGGACACTGGCCAAATTATGAAAACTTATAGGCTCTTCCCTGATAATAAGCATCAACATTTAGCAATGCTGTCAGGATGTTTTCATGTGTGGCAAGCATGAAGAGAGGAAGACTAAAGATCTTGTGAAACTCAAAGCACTTTCTGCCTCCAGAGCAACTGGAGCAATTAGTCTGCAAAGCATTTAAGAAGACACAAGGTTTGTGAGACAACAGATGTAATTTCACTCTTCACCTTGAGTATTTACCTGTGTATGGATGACTGAATATGTCATAGTTTATAAACTGCTACATCTCACACACAATTAAACAAGGAAATTGGCTTCTCCTGTGTTTAAAAAGAGATTTGTGGCTGCTGAACCCTGACTCATCAGAAGAACCTCCAAGCTGTCTGTATTCTGTCTGTCCTATATGGGAAAAGCATAGGTTTGTCTACATTAGAATCTTAGCTTTAAAGATTAAAGACTGGCAAGGCTACTTTGATACCTACAAGGCAGTATGATACAGTGATTCAGTGTATAGATTTCAGTATCACATATTTTTTTGTGTTCAGCCATGATTCTGTTACTAATAATCGTGAGGCAATGAAAACCACTTAACTTCTCTGTGTTTCAGTTTCATCATCTATACAATGAAGGTAATAGTAGTATTAATACCTCACAGGGATCTTGTTTGTGCTAAGAGGACGTGTGTGCATGGTCAGTCATGTCCATCTCTTTGGGACCCATTAAGAGGAAGTTCAGTTCAGTTCAGTTCAGTTCAATCTCTCAGTCATGTCCGACTCTTTGCAAGAGGAAAGGGCTTGGCAAATAGTAAGCCTATAGCCAGTAGTAACCATTATAATTATTGTTGGCTAACTTTTCATTTTCCTTTTTATTTGCTGTTAATTGACTGAGCACAAGGCGGGTCTCAAAAGGAATACAAAAGTCACTACAGTTGCTCATCTATTGTTTCCATACTAGTTCTTAATCCCTGAGAATAATCTTTGGGTGCAAATTCATACAGGTTCCCTTCTCTTTCTTCTGAACACTTTTTCCAAAGTGTTACAAGAAAGAAGCTTGTGTGAAGAAGAAATCAATAAATGTTTTATGAAAGATAGCAATGTGGCTCTTCAGAATTGTGCTTCTAATTGTAGATTCAGAAGTATAAACCATAACTTTGGTGTGAATTTCATGAAAATTTGAGAGTTGATATTCAAAAGATCAAATACATTGTATCAGAAAAAAAAAACACACATTTCCCCCTTATTATCTTAGAGTACTGCATTTACTATTTTATTTTACATTTTATTTTCTTAATATTTTCTATATATTAGGGATGCTGGAGAAATATATTTGCAAGTGTTCAATACTAGTTAGTGGGCCATCAAAATCAGGTTCATCTTTGATACCATGAACCTTGTAACTAAAAGAAATAACTCATCCAAAGTTACACAATTGATGACAAACTTGAATGCACTTTGTATCAGTCAGTTGCCAGAGGCAGGAAACACTATTTTAAGAAGAAAAAAAATGAATAACGGTTGCAACTAAAATTTTTACTGAGTACTCCCTGTGTACAAGTCTCCACTTGAGTATGTAATGTGTATGTCGGATCAAGTCCTCACAGCAGTCCTAGCAGTATGTGATTTCCTTACTTTACAGATGAAAAGCCTGGGGTTCAGAGATTTGCCCAAAGTAACACGCTACTGATTAGCTGAGCTAGGATTTCAACCCAAATACTCTGGTCCCATAGTGTATGTATCTAATTACTATCCTCTCCTGGCTTCCCTGGTGGCTCAGACAGTAAAGAATCTGCCTGCAGTGTAGGAGACCTGGTTTCAATCCCTGGTTCGGAAAGATCCCCTGGAGAAGGGCATGGCTCCTGACTCCAGTATTCCTGCCTGGAGAATTTCATGGACAGAAGAGCCTGGTGGGCTACAGTCCATGGGGTCACAAAGCGTAGGACTTGACTGAGTGACTAACACTTTTACTTTCACTTCCTACTTTAAGTACAGAGGATAAAATACTTAGAGGTTCTTTCCAAATTCCTGAAACAACTGGAAAAGCTGTGACTCTAGCATTTACTTCTAGGATAACATGGCAGAACTGACCTGCCAAGGAGATGGTTAGCTCCAGCCTGGATACGAGCTGGAGAATTGGAAATAATGCCTGCCTTCAGAATAATAACGTCCCATGTCAAGAAACAAGTGACCAACTCTCAAATTATTATCTCCCTGAAACGTTGCCCTATCTCCTACATTGCACAAGTGAAATGGGCGTCTCAAATCCTGTTGCCTTTCTCCATACTTCTATTTGGAATTCGGTTTCACTGCCAATCATGCACCCACTGGCAGAACTTAAGTCACATCTGGAGCATCAGCTCAGTTTTGCAGCCAATGAGCCTGGGAAAAATACCCAGAGAAGAGTGGAAAAGATGTCAAGCAAGCCAATTTAAAGGATCATGCAAACATTATAATAGAAGGATTTCTCCTTTGCTTCAGCATGGTCTCACTGTTTACATGAAACATTTCAAGTAAAGCAATGTGGATGCTTGTAAAATACAAAGAGGAAAAAATTATTAGAGATTAAAATAAAATGTTTTGTTTCCTGTTTCCTTTCATGTTTCAGCGCCAGGTAACAGATAAAGATGCTTCAGTCTCACAGAAGGAAACTGCAGCTCTGAGAGCCACGAAATAACTTAGATCTTCTGCCTTTTTGAAGCTGCTCTGACAGATCAACAATTTCGGCATGTAGGAATTCTGCAAACAAGCGAAACAAAGAAGACTGTGAAAGTTGGATGATATAAAAAGCAAAAATTATGACAACCCTTCAACTGTATTCTTGTCAAATGAAAAACATGGATTTCTGCTCTAAATCTATAGCTCTTGAAATCTGGTGTGCCTTTCTCTATTCTAGAAAGCTTTTAAATATGCAGATCACTTGGGCTTCCTGAGACTTTTTCTTTAATTTTTAACTAATTTTTTATTTTCATTGCTGAGTGCAGGTTTTCTTTAGTTGCAGAAACCGGGCCACTCTATTGTTGTGGAGCATGCGCTCTGGTCACGTGGGCTTCAGTAGCTATGGGGCACTGGCTTAGCTGCCCCGGGATCACACCCATCTCCTCTGCATTGGCAGGTGGATTCTTAACCACTGGGCCACTAGAGAAGTCCTCTTACTGAAGATTTAATAAATTGGAATCTCCAAGAATGTGGGTCTAAGAATCTGCATTTTAAAGTACCTCAAATCTTTAATATTTTCTCTGCCTGAGCACCAATGCAACAGCTGCTCTCGTATTAAAAGTAATAGTTCATATTTTCAGGGAAGGAAATATCTGATGGTTGTAGTCACACAAACAAATGTGTGACAAAAAGAATGTCACACAAACACTTTTTTTTCCCCTTAAAATGGATGTAAGTAAATATGGCAAATAAAAATAGAATGTGAACAAGTGGGAAGTAAGCTTATCTACCAATTAAACATTTAGGTTTTATAACTTTGTTAAAAAAGAGCACTTTCAAATAATGCTGTTCAGCTTGGTTTTTATTCTCACATCAAGAAAAAGTCATCTCCTACATAGGGAATAAAAAACATAACTTTTTCCAAATTTCCTCTTCTGCACCTGCTCCTTTCAGTGTGACACTTTTACTCGACTTGATTCTCATGATCAAGGAACTGTGTGTTTAATTCTGAGTTCTGAATGGCAAAAAGAAAAATATTTTTAATCAGAGGCATCCTTTCTGGAGCCAAGTGAAACATTTTTCTGGCTGTCATTGTAAACCACCCTCCCACCCTGTCCAGATACCCCCAAAGACCTGCAGTCCCAAGGAACAGGTAGCAAAAAGTGTGAATATAGAGGGGGAAAAAAAGCAGGAGAGATGACACAAAGAGATGCACTACACTTTCTCTGATGCACGGGTCCTGGAAAAACCTTCCATTTGGCTTGGACTATTATCCAGTATCCTTATGAATATATCTTCAACAGTATCCAAAAGGCTTGCCAAAATTATATCCTAGACTTAACTCATGGTTTTCCAATACTCTTGAGCCTTATCTCAAGTCTCTATGCCAACAGATGACCCATTTTATTTTCTAAACTTTTATTAATTAATTTATTTCTGGCTGTGCTGCATCTTTGTTGTGGCAGGGGAGGTCACTGCTGCAGCATGTAGGCTTCTCTAATTGTGGTATGTGGGCTTCATTGCCCTGCAGTACTTGAAATCTTACTTCCCTGACCAGGGATCAAACCGTGTCCCCTACGTTGGAAGGCAGATTCTTTACCACTGGGCCACCAGTGAAGTTCCCAAGGGACCCATTTTAGATATACTTGCGTAAATCACAAGTATCGTTATTGACATCCCCGCTCACTTATTTAATGCCCATGGTCAGTCCATACCAGTCTAGTGGATTTTATACTCCATATGTCTCTTCCATATTTGTATTTTTATTCTCTGACTTTTAAACAAAATACTCTTCTGAGCTATGACTATCCTCCACACTAACCTCAGTAGCAAAACCCTGACTGGTTTCACTGCATTCTCTTCTTGACTCCCTCCAAAATCTATTCCTCCTCTACTAGGCAAAGTGACTTATGCAAGCATAAATTTGACCAATCATCTCCTTTGCCTTAAAATTGTCATCAGTGTCTCCCTGTTTCTTTTAGGGTAATGGAATGATTTGGTTATTGCTAAAACTAAGACAGTCATATGTGATTTGGCCAGCCACCGCTACTTCCTGAAACTCACTGTCATCTTTCTCTCATTGAGCATCCCTATATACGAAGACTTTCCTCAGTTTTATATACTTTCTATACTCACTCATGGGCTTCCTTGGTGACTCAGTGGTAAGGAATCTGCCTGCCAAAGCAGGAGATGTGGGTTTGACCCCTGGGTTGGGAAGATCCCCTAGAGGAGGAAATGGCAACCCACTCCAGTATTCTCACCTGGAGAACCCCATGGACAGAGGAACATACAGGCTACAGTATGTGGGGCTGCAGAGTTGGACACAAATTAGTGGGTCTTCACACATTCTGTTCCATATGCCTTGAATCCTTTTCCCTCCCACTTGTCTCAGTTTACTTTTATTTCCCTCTAGATGGCAAATCTGTTTCCACAGAGAAACCATTGAAAACTCATCAGTGCTCATGCACGGAACCATGGTTCTCACCACTAAAGATGTTACCATAGCTGTACTTTTCTGTGTTTATGTGATGATTTAGTATGTATCTATCCACTAGGCAACTGTACTTATAACATCAAGGACTACGCTTTCCTGAGTGTTGGCACTATTTTTGGCCTATAGCATAAATTCAATAAATCATTAATATTTTCAATGAATAAAGGCAAAAATGGAGTTCTGGAAATGTGTAAAATTAAATTTTATATTTCACATATCTCTTCAGCAACTGTGCTAGATCCAAAACTCGGCTACGGAAAATAGATTCAGATGTTTTTTGTCATCATTATTCCACTTATCCCAGAAATTTTACAAGATTCAGAATGATGGATCTCTGAGGATATGTTATGACAAAAAGCAAATATTCCAACTGTTCTTTGATTATGTCTGTATAATGCCAAACATCTGCATGAAAACATTAAAAATAGGTCTCCATATAATTCTAAATTTAATAAGTATCTGGCATTATAGAGACACATGGCCTGGGTTTTGCAAATTACATGAACCCGATATTCTCCATGCTTGACAGTTCTTTTCTGTCTAAAATGGTGAGTGATCCATTACCTATTGACTTTTCTTTTGTTCAGTGATTCAGAGAAAATAGAAGTGCCAGGTATTTCTATTAAATCTAACTTTTGCAACATCTTCAGCAAAAATATTATTCCTATTTTTCAAATAAGAAAAATGAGATTCAGGATCATATGGATAGCAAGAGTCATGGCTAGCATGGCATTTACGTATATTTGATTCCAAGACTTATGTCAGTTTCTTCTCTTTAATACCACAAATCACCTCTAGCTGACTTTTCAGGGAAGGGAAGAAAAAAAATAAACAAAAAGTAATCATAATTTAAGAAAAGTAGATTATCTCTCTCTCTCTAAATGCATTTTCTAGCTCAGAGGATTCATGGAAATTATAATTTCTTTGTCCACTAGTTTCTTAATCCCCAGGCCATAGGTTCCATGAGGGCAGGTAATCCTAGCTGTCTTGAACAAAAGGAGCCGTCATCTGCCCCAGAAAGTTAAAGTGTTAGTCATTCAGTCATCTCTGACTCTTTGCAATTGGAGCCTGCCAGGCTCCTCTGTCCATGGAATTCTCTAGGCAAGAATACTGCAGTGGGTAGCCATTCCCTTCTCCAGGGGATCTTCCCGACCCACAGATAGAACCCAGGTGTCCTGCATTGCGGAGAGATTCTTTACCATCTGAGCCACCAAAGAAGCCCCATCTGCACCAAAAGTATCATCAAAGTATTTGCCCTGAAGATCTCTGGAGTGATTCATAGAAATATATCAGTTACATGTAGGGAGCCATCACTCTTGTTCTCAGAAATCCTCCTTTGTTTATTTATTTAAAAGATTTTTTTTTGCATACCATTTTTATAGTCTTTATTGACCTCGTTACTTTATTGCTTCTGTTTTTATGTTTTGTTTTGTGGTTTTTTTTTTTTTTTGGCCTCAAGGCATGTGGAATCTTACCAACAAGGAATCTACCCAACCAGGTATCGAAACCACACCCACATCATTGGAAGGCAAAGTCTAAACCACCTACCACCAGGGAAGTTCCCAGAAACCCTCCTTTAAATTACTGATATACAAGAACAAATCTGTGAAACCTTTAGAATATGGACTAAACTTTTCTGAGGATGATTTACTGAGGGTCCTACACCACTATCTTTCAAGAGAAAGCAGCAAACTGCCAGCGGTCAGGAAGCCCAGCTTCCAGCCACGCTGTTTGCGAACACATTTGTTGAGAGGGAACTCACCTACTAGCTAGAGAGAGTTCCTCAAATTACAAGTGAAGAAAGTGAGATTCGGAGAGGGAGGAGCCGTTCCCAAGCTTACACAGAAAGTCCTACCATTTCCACCATCGAAGTCCCTTTTAACACGAAAACATATTCTTCAGCAAATAATTAGCAAGAAATAAATCCTCATCTCCCCATTTATGCTGACCACCATTCCCCAAGAAGCAGACCTCTGCGGTCTGCAAAATGCACTCTCTTCTTTTTCACTTCCAAAGTTCTTTCACAAAGGACCAAATTTATGATGGCATGTGAGCGGATGTTAGATTAAAAAACAAGTGTCCAACAGAATGTGTATACGCAACAGATTTAATTTTAAAAGGGCCAAGTGGATCCATTGACAATTTTCATGACAAATAACTCATTTTTCACTAACATTTGCAAGTTCTGCCATGACAGAGGCCAAGAGAAGCTTCAGTGTTGACTCCTTTGGCAGAGAGCTCCCACTGAGATCTTGAGACCTATTTCCAGCTCCTTGGAGGGCTGTTTCCCTGACTTGAATGCATTTGCTTCGTGTGTATAGCAGCTTGAAGATATTATGGAGGCACCCAGCCAGAAGGTATCCCAAAGACATATTCCAGGTTTAGATGACAATGACAGAAGACCCCGAACACCCTGTGGAGACAACCACCTGCAAAACTCTGCTTCTTAGGTGGGAGTCAAAGTTTAGGCCCTCCTGCAATTCATCAATTGCCCTCATCAATTCAGGTTGCAAAATTATCACTTCACACACCTCAAGCTCAGAAACTGGAGACTGTATTAACTGTTCAGTGTGACAAGAGTACCAGGAACTCATAGGTGCATTTGTGCTTAGCCCTATATGACTCTTTGTGACCCCATGGACTGCAGCCCACCAGGCTTCTGTGTCCAGGAATGCTCCAAGCAAGAATACTTGTGGGTTTCCATTTTCTACTCCAGGAGATACTCCCGATCCAGAGATAGAACCCACGTCTCCTGCATTGGCAGGCGGATTCTTCACTATTGCCCCACCTGGGAAGGCCAAAACTCTGTCTATATGTAGGTGGAGGCTCTCTACTGTTGTGGTTCCCAGCAGGGGTGATTTTATCCTCCTCGGGAACCTTTGGCAATGCCCAGAAGCATTTTTGGTTATTATGACTGGGAATAAGGGTGATACTGGCATCTAGTGAATGGAGGCCAGAGAAGCTGCTAAACTTTGCACAGTGCGCAGGACAGCCCGCTACAACAAAGACTTATCTGGTTCAAGCAGCTGATAGCAAGAAGGACTTGAGTAGTGAGTTTCCAAGTGTGTTCTGAGGATCACTGAATAAGACTCCCTGGGGGGAAGGATGCTAACCTGCACTTTGAAATTAGCATGCTGTGTGATTTTCTACCCACAGTGAAGATGGGAAATTATTGTACTAGAAGTTAGCAAGACCCATGCCAGCAAAAACATGGCTAAGGAATGAAGCTGTACGTGCCAATCATGAACATTCAAGTCACCATAATTTCTTCCCACCCCAAATGGTAGGCAGTAAAGGCAAGTGTAGTGCATCTGTCTCTGTTTGGAGTCTCTGCCAAAACACTACTTCAGTGCCCAGAGTAGGAAGAGATAAGAAATGTGGCTAGAGACGAGTATTTAAGGCGCTCTCTCTCAAGTTCATGCAAGTGCAGAATTAGCACATATTTTAAGAACATTAGGTTTCCCCAGTGGCTCAGAGGTAAAGAGCAGTAGTAGGGTCAGTCACTCAGTCATGTCTGACTCTTTGAGACCACATAAACTGTAGCCCGCCAGGCTCCTCTGTCCACACGATTCTCCAGGCAGGAATAATGGAATGGCTTACCATATCCTTCTCCAGGAGATCTTCCCAAGCCGGAGATTGAACCCAGGTCTCCTGCATTGCAGGCAGGTTCTTTACTGTTTGAGCTACAGGGAAGCTCAAATAACTTGGCAAGTCCCCTCTTATTTGTGAGAGTTGCCAGGACTTGCTTACATGTCCAGGTTGCTGCATTTGCTCTAGTGTGAATAAGTGAAAGTCACTCAGTCATGTCCGACTTTTTGTGACCCCGTGGACTGTAGCCTGCCAGGCTCCTCTGTTCATGCAATTCTCCAGGCCAGAACACTGGAATGGGTTGCCATTCCCTCCTCCAGGGGATCGTCCCAAACCAGGGATCGAACCCAGGTCTCCCACATTGCAGGTGGATTCTTCATCTTCTGAGCCACTAGGGAAGCCCCAGCAGTGAAGAATCCACCTGTTAGTAAGGAGCTGCAGGAGATGTGGGTTCGATTTCTAGGTTGGAAAGATCCCCAGGAGGAGGGCATGACAACCTACTCCAGTATTCTGGCCTGGAAAATCCCATGGACAGAGGAGCCAGGCAAGCAACAGCCCATAGGGTCATAAATAGTCAGACATGACCAAAGCAACTTAGCATGCACACATGCACAGTTCAGTTCAGTCACTCAGTCATGTCAAACTCTTTGTGACCCCATGGACTGCAGCACGCCAGGCCTCCCTGTCCATCGCCAACTCCCGGAGTTTACTCACACTCATGTCCATTGAGTTGATGATGCCATCCAACCAACTCATCCTCTGTCATCCCCTTCTCCTCCTGCCTTCAATCTTTCCCAGCAACAGGGTTTTTTCAAATGAGTCAGTTCTTTGCATCAGGTGGCCAAAGTATTGGAGTTTCAGCTTTAACATCAGTCCTTCCAATAAATATTAGGGACTGATTTCCTTTGGGATGGATGGGCATCCATCCTAAATGGATCTCCTTGCAGTCCAAGGGACTCTCAAGAGTCTTCTCCAACACCACAGTTCAAAAGCATAAATTCTTTGGTGCTCAGTTTTCTTTATAGTCCAACTCCCACATCCATACATGACCACTGGAAAAACAATAGCCTTGACTAGACCAACCTTTGTTGGAAAAGTAATATCTCTCCTTTTTAATATGTTGTCTAGGTTGGTCATAACTTTTCTTTCACACAACAAGAGCACAGGTCATAACTTTTCTTTCACATGCACAAGAATATTGCAAAAACCTTTAGTGACCGTCTTCTTAAATTTTGTGCTCTAGGTAACACATGCCTGTCTTTGTATTCATCTGGCTCTGCTTCTGATCCTTATCTTCAGTTCATGGATTCATTCATATATTCATGTATTATGTATTTATTATTATGCAGATATTTATTCAGTAAATATCTACCTATTTACCTACTTATCTATTAACAGCCTGTGTGATCTAGAATTACACATTTAAAATTGTGCCATGTGTATCTTCTTTCTAGGTTCCTGTTGTCATATTGTTCAATATCATTTGATGGTAATGAGCAAACATCATTGGAGAATTTTCTAGATGCCATATAATGTCTGTAATATGATGAAAGTTTCAGACAAAAATACAAATGTATAGGTTAATCAAACAATTATGAGAGGTGATAAGCAGTTGATGCTGAGATGGAATATACAGAGTGGGTCTAATTTAGGTGATGGCATCACTGACTCAATGGACATGAGTTTGAGCAAACTAGGGGAGATGGTGAAGGACAGGGAAGCCTAGCATGCTGCAGTCCACCGGGTTGCAAAGAGTCAGACCCGACTTAGTGACTGAACAGAACTGAACTAGTTTAGGTAGTGTGGTCATGAAAGACTTTTCTGGAGAGAAGTTTAAGAAGAGATGTTCAAGAGGAAACCTGAAGAGTGACTAGGTATAAACTGTATAAACAATGTAGAAAAGAATGTTAGAGAGTCAGACATGTTTATTAAAAGCACAGGGGTGGGAAGATCTAGGCAAGTTTGATGGGCTAAAAGTGGGCCACTGTGCCTAAAAAGTGGTTCGAAAGTTTGGAGAGAGAGGCAGATCATGAAGGACTTTGAAGACCATTGCCAGGTCTTTCCATTTATTTCAGATGTAAAGGAAAGTTACAGACAGGCTTTAAGCCAGAGAGTGGTATGATACAATTTATTTTTCAAAGAGCATATCCCTTGCCCATTGTCTAGTGACTCAGCTTCCCTAAACTTGTTCCCAGGAATTTTCTAAAAACTTTGATTCTTATACCCACATGGTTCTTTTCCTTCTTGGTTACCTCAGTTAGAATATATTCTGGAGTTGGGGTCCTGCAGGAGCAGTCCTGAGATTCAGATATGACTTTGTAAGGAGTCAGGGTCTCCCAGGTAGCCATGGGTTGATTACCTAGGGCTAGAAAGCTTGAAAAGTGGTGGGGGCAGGGGGTTGTCAATGACTTAGATGAGAGATAGACAGTGATGTCACATCAGGCCTGGAAGAGGTCCGAATGATTCTCGTTTCCTGGCCTAATCCCATGCATGTTGGAAGCTGTTCAGTGTGTAGGGGGCAGGGAGCAGAAGCTGGACGAACTGTTTAAAGGAAACTCATTGGAAGTGTTAGTCAGTTGTGTCTGACTCTTTGCAACCCCATGGACTGTAGCCTACCAGGCTCCTCTGTCCATGGGATTTCCCAGGCAAGAACACTGGAGTGGGTTGTCATTTTCTTCTCCAGGGCATCTTCTGACCCAGGGATAGGAACCAGGTCTCCTGCACTGCAGGTGGATTCAGCCACCAGGGAAGCCTGTGCAACACAGGCACACAACTAACACACAGCCACCAGGCCTGGGTGACAAAAACATGGACGGGGAGAAGCAGGGGGAGGTTTTGTGATGCTGGAAGTTTACACAGTTGGGATGTACCATTTGAAGAAAATGAATACAAATTGTCAGTACAAAGCAAGAGAAGAAATATTCATAAGAAAAAAGAGCCACAGTGAGTTACAGCATGTAAAAAGCTGATAAACACTATAAACCCTACCCGAAAGCGACAAAAATATTTTAATTACCTGTCACATCACTCTTTTTTTTTTTTTTAATTTACTTGTTTTCCCTCCCTGTACATGCATTTTTAAAGGTTACACTATGTTTGCAGTTAATACAAAACATTGGCTATGTTGTACAATTATAACTCTATAGCCTGTCTTATACCCAATAGTTTTTATAATTCCTTTTTAAAAATGTTCATTGGCTACATACTCTTTGATTGCCACCTATACATACAGCATTATTTTTGTGAGTTTTTAATAGAATAAATAGAAAGATAATCTGGGCATTGTAACTTCACTTACAAACATATTAGCTTTTTATTATATGTTTCAGAATCGTGCCCTTATGAAAGGAATTTTGAGAAAATTCACATTTGTGCTTTACATCAAGACAAAAGCATAGAGTACATTTAAAGCTACCTATGCTACATCATCAAGTATGTTTTTGACAAAGGAGAACTTCCATTTTCTCTAGACTTTGATGTAAACTAAATCTTTTACTTGCAATTTTACACATTGAAAAAATGGTAACATATTCCACAACTAGGTCCTGGCTCAAACATTTCAAACATGCTTCTTCCTCCCCTCTAGCCATATAATTCTAGACCTGGATGCCAGAGGACCTATTAATATCACATTAAGCCATCTAGCCTTCAACTTTATATCAAATGCTGTATCAGGCAGCATGTGGGACAGAAGTATTTTTAGAAGCCATTTCTATACTGGGTGGTTAAAAATGCATTAATAATAACAGAAGTAACTACAAATTGGGCTTCCCTAGTGGCTCAGTGGTAAAAGAATCTGCCTGCAATGAAGGAGATCCGGGTTTGATCCTTGGGTTGTGAAGATGCCTTGGAAAAGGGAATGGCAACCCACTCTGGTATTCTTGCCTGGAGAATTCCATGGACAGAGGAGCCTGGCAAGGTACAGTCCATGGGGTTGCAAAGAGTCAGACATGACTGAGTGACTGAGCGTGTGCACGCACACACACACACACACACACACACACATACACACACAGCTACAAACTACATACACATATTCTAAATCCAAACTAAGGAGTCCTCCAATTCAACTCTCCCTTAGCTGGATCCTCAAAATACCTTTGCCATTTCAACACTACTAGATACAAGAATATACATGACAGAAGGGTAGAAAAAAGAGATAGCAGTCTTAACTAATTGCGGTTTCAATCTATCCTGCCACTATTATAAATCATAGAATCCTGTGAACATATTGCTAGGGTCCCTCATGGTATCCTGGAGTACTTCTGCCTCTGGGTGGGAGAGAAAGGCATTTACCCCTTTCCTGCAGAAAACAGATTATTTTTCCAGGCCTAAGAAACCTTAAAGGAGCACAGCATAATTTTGAAATCTCTAGGATATCAAAATTTTTGAAGAGCTAGGAAATAGTATTCTTGATACAGCTAACAGCATTTCTCAGAAGTATGAGGTAGTACCTCATACTCTCTTAAAGTCATGGCTTCAGTGGTAGGATGGGCAGGGATCAGGGGAAGGTGGTGCTACCATGGAAGAACATGAGTCATGAGAAGATTATAAGCAATGATGAGAATCCCCACCAGGGCTTTCCCAGAAAGTACTGGGAAGCGACCCTTTGTCCTTATCTGTGAAATATATGTTATTTCTATTAATATCACCATTTTATTTCCAAATCCCAAAACCAATCTACACCAGGTATCAAATGGATTTAGACAATGAGGTATGCCAGGATATCTCACCTACAATATCACATTAATGATGTACCCTGAGCCCAGGGGGCTTCCATGGTGGCTCAGATGGTAAAGTGTCTGCCTGCAATGCAGGAAACCCAGATTTGATCCCTGGGTTGGGAAGATCCCCTGGAGAAGGAAATGGCAACCCACTCCAGTATTCTTGCCTGAAAAATTCCATGGACAGAGGAGCTTGGTGGGCTACAGTCCATGGGGTTGCAAAGAGTCCAACACAACTGAGTGACTTCAGTTTTCTTTTTTATGAACCCAGGTGGCATTAGTGGTAAAGAACCCACCTGCCAATGCAGGAGATGCAGGAGACGGGTTCTGTCCCTGGATCAGGAATATCCCCTGGAGAAGGAAATGGCAATCCTCTCCAGTATTTCTGTTTGGAGAATCCCATGGATGGAGAAGCCTGGCGGGCTACAGTCTATGGCATAGCAAAGAGTCAGACAAGACTGAAGCGACTTAGCAGGCATGCGCTCACACATGAACCAGAGGCTGTTCTTTGAATCCAATCACCTCCTGAGGGGCAATCAGGCATCTGAGCAATGTTGACCTTGGCAAAATATCAAACTAAGACCCAAGCAAGGGGCTTGCAGCTGCGGTCTTATATATGACTCTGTCTTCATTTCCAGACATCAAAACTACAAGAATGCTTGACCTTTTTTTTTCTTTAAGGTATAGTACAAGAAGCAATTGTGTGGTCAAGTGTGTCCCATCTGAATCTCCTGGGAATATAACAGGTACAGCTCTTATCCACAGAGCCTCTTACTACCCATCTCTTACAGCCATCACCATCTTCTCAGCACCCACCAATAAAACACAGTTTTGAAACACCCTCCATCCCTAAAAATTCAACTATTTAATGCATTGAAAATGATTCTTCAAAACTTGTATTCTGCCAATGAATTTGCCCTGGGGGAGGGCATGGCAACCCACTCCAGTATTCTTGCCTGGAGAATCCCCACGGACAGGGGAGTCTGCTGGGCCACAGTCCATAGGGTCACAAAGAGGCTGACACAACTGAAGTGACTTAGTATGCACACATGTAACCAATTTGCATCCGTTGTCATTCTTTACCAAGGGGCTCCCCCGATGGCTCAGCGGGTAAAGAATCCGCCTGCAGTGCAAGAGACGCAGGAGACATGGGTTCAATTCCTGGATTGGGAAGATCCCCTGGAGGAGGAAATGGCAATCCACTGCAGTATTTTTGCCTGGAAAATTCCATGGACAGAGGAGCCTTGCAGGCTCCAGTCCAAGGGATCACATAGAGTCAGACATGACTAAGCACACAGCACTTACTCCAGTGATAGCCATTCTATCATAGACTAGCCCTGTGCCTTCAGACACTTGCCATTTCCTTGGACTAAAAGTCAAATCTGTACTCATATAATCACAGAGGATATCCCTGAGAGAATAAGGAGGCAAATAAGAGTGAAAGAAAAAAAATCATAACAAGGAAATTTTTTTCCTTTGTATAGAATTGTAGTCTCATATTTTTTCTTTCCCACCAGACACGCTTAGTTTAGTATATAGCATGGATCAGTCAACTTACCTACATAATATCTTTTGATTGTCAAGACACCACTGCTAAGTAAGCATTATTATTATATTGTTGCTGTTCAATTGCTAAGAAGTGTACAACTCTTTTGAGACCTCATGGACTGTGGCCTGCAAGGCTGCTCTGTCCTTGGGATTATCCAGGCAAGAAGGCTGACTTGGGTTGCCATTCCCTTCTCCAGGGGATCTTCTCTACCCAGGGACTGAACCCAGGTCTCCTGCATTGCAGGCAGATTCTTTACCATCTGAGCCACTAGAGAAGTCCCTTTTCCTTACCATACTCACTTCAAAAATGCAAAAACTAATGGTCAATCATATTAAGAAGAAAAGATGATTACCTAGTAGCTTAATAGTCATGAAGCTGAGATTCTAACCCAGATCTTTCACCTCTAGGGCTTCATACACACTGTAGCCTCTGGATTTTTCTTCTGAGAGAACTCAGTCATGTTCAAAGTTAAGATTGTTGACTTTTTATGTTGGCCAAGGGCAGGAAAAACATTGAAAAAAAATTTCAACTGTAAAGCACATATATAAATAAGTAATTTTCCTGCTTCCTTCTGAGCCGCATACTGCTAGCACTTTCCCATTTCTTTAAAGAGTCCTTTCAAAAGCAGAAGAGGTATGTGAAATAACAAAAATTCCATAAAAATATACAATTTAAAGCTACCATTTATTTCTTAAGGACTTACTGAGTACTCTAAGCCCTTGAAAAATATTTTTCAAAACAACCCCATGAAGTAAACATGATCAATTATAGAAGAATAAAGAATTGAGGTTTAGAAAGTTTAAGTGGCTTGTGCAAGACAGCTAGAAAGAGGCTGAGAAAGTGAATTAATACCTGTCGGACCCCCAAATTCATGCTCTGAATGATTACACTGAACCTTCTCACATTTGTTAAAATAAGAGTCCTGCATGTCTTGCATAGTAACTCATTTTATGCCAACTTAGAAACCAAAGCACGACTCTCTTTGTTCACTTCCCAAGTACTGCTTAGTGCAGTTTAGTCTGAGCATGGTCTTTGGAGCTAGATAACTCGTGTTTAACTCCCAGATATGTCACTTAGTAAATGTGTGAACTTAGGTAACTTAATTAACCTCTCTGCCTCAGAGTTTCATAATCTGCAAAATGGACACAGTTCTAGTGCCTACATCATAAGTTATTGGGAGGATTAAATGATTTAACCTGTAGAAAACAGAGAAGAATGTATGATGGATAGTATGCAAAATGTTACTATTTGTATTATTGATGCATTTGTATAATATGATGTACAGTATTAGTATTTATAAAAAGAATATGAGATCATAGTAAGTACTTTGTTAATGTTTTCATACAAGAATCTATGACAGATACAGAGGAAGGTCTGACTTCTTACGTTTGTCTTCACCTCTTCCTGGTACTCTCTACTCCAGCCGTGGCTTCAGCAGTAGCTTGGTTTAGGTGTAGCCTGATCACATCTCCTACAGCTGCACCTCACATTTCTCACTTTCTGCCTGATGCTATGGTGTGGCTCCTCTATCTGCTTCCACATCTGGAGGGGTGAGTGAAGCATCTCCCTGGGTGGCAACCCTTGACCAATGTAAAATGGGAGCCAGTAGACAAATGCCTACAGCTCAGACAGTAAAGCATCTGCCTGCAATGCAGGAGATCCAGATTTGATCCCTGGGTCAGGGAAGATCCCCTGGAGAAGGAAATGGCAACCCATTCCAATACTCTTGCCTGGAAAATCCCATGGACGGAGGAGCCTGGTAGGCTACAGTCCATGGGGTCCCAAAAAGTCAGACACGACTGAGCGACTTTACTTCTCCATCTTTCAGGTGACCATTCAGAGGATTGTTTCAAATAGGCCTTTGGTGTATGTGTGTGTTGCGGTGGGGTGAGGGGCGGGACTGGGAGATGGCAGTGAATTAAGTCCTAGGAATAAGTGAGCCAAGCTTCTGGGACCTCATAATGGGATGTAAGTTTCCATGCTGCCCTAGAGGGGTCCCATATTCTTGGTGCCAACATGTTTCCCCACTCCATCTCATGTATAACATGGTGCTAAGTAAAGCAGAACAGCAGAGAAATAAAACCCTCTGGATCGCATATCACACAGATGGGATCTTGTTTGCCTTGGCCTAATATAACCTGAGTAATTTGCCTGCAGTAAGAAATTAACCCAATTTGACAAAGTGTGATGCCTGAGAAATCAGCAGATGTGGGCTCTAATTCCACATCTATGTTTAATTAGTTCTGTAACCCTCGGAAATATGCTAAACGACATTAAGTCCCAACTATCTTATTGCAGCAATGGGAGATATTACTTGATGATTATTTTAGAGACTTTCTCATAAAATTAAAACTCTGATTCTCAAGGGCTTTCAACAGTTATTGACACTGTACATATTATTTGGAGCATATGATGAAAATAGATCTAAGATTATAAACATTTTATAATCTATGTTACTTGAAACAGACCTAATAATACTTTTATGCACTATAATATTTTATTCACAATAATACTTTTACTTAAGGGTTTGCAAATAATATTAAGACTTAAGATAAATTTATCATACTTAAAGGTAAAAATAATCTAACCATTATTCACATGGCAAATAGACTACATTTGAAAAATACTTTTTATACAGCATCCTTGTAATTTAATTATCACAACACTCCCATTTTAACAATACTATTAATAATTCTCATTTGGGAAACAAATTCAAAGAGCCTCTAAAGTTTTCTTTCATCTAGCTACATGATAAATTACTGGTAGACACAGAGTTTTCCATTAAGGAAATTATCTTTCTAAAAACTGGTTTTCACGGGGAGCTCAGCCTGTCACTCTGACAACCTAGAGGGTTGAGATGGGAGGTGGGAGGAAGGCTCAAGAGGGAGGGGATACATATTATATATGTAATTATGATTGATTTGCATTTCTGTAGAGCAGAAACCAACACAACAGTGTAAAGCAGTTATCTAATTTGAAAATAAAAAACAGAAAATTTTGATTTTCTACTGGAACCATACAAAGTAAAAACAAACATTGAAGATGAGTGATAAAACTTGGTTAACTAGATAAATAAAAAAATAATATGATGGGGAAACCTCCTGGTTTTGTTAAAAGTTCCATCCTTCTTGACTATACAACAAAATCCTTGAGGTCACAGGTAAGTGTCTTATGTAATGATTTGTATTCACACTCTGGACTTAACACAGTAACCACTAATTATTTTATTTATTTATTTTTTTGATGACCATTTTTTATAGTCTTTATTGAATTTGTTACAGTATTACTTCTGGTCTTATGTTTTTGGCCACAAGGCATGAGGAATCTTAATTCCTTGACCAGGGTCAAATCTGTACCTCCTGCAGTGGAAGGTGAAGTCTTAATCACTAGACCTCCAGGGAAATCCCACCACTCAATTATTAATCACTGGATATATGAACAATTGTATGATAAACTGGGACTGAGAATTAGAAACAAATTTATTTCCTGTAGGACTCCTTCCATAACTCCCCACCTCCAGGCAGGACAAGATGTTTCTCTGTCCTACAAATGCCAAGGTTGTTACAATATTAAATCACAGAATACTGGAATCTCTCTATGTGGCCATATGTCAATAGCTTGTGACTTACATGAATGGCAGCACTGAGTTTTAATTAACTTTGTCCTATGTCCTTAGCATGGGGTCGATACAAGGAATATGTGTTGATTCAACAAATGGATGAAAGAATTTGGAAGCAAGAGAACAATTCAGTAATTTTGGATTTATTAATATTATGGTGTTATTTGAAGCTGGAAAAGAGTAGTGACATAAAAAAGGAACTAGACCCTTGGGGATGCTCACAGCTGCCAGTGCAATGGAAAAGAGAGCGTAAGAGAAGAATCACTGAAGATCAACTGGAAGAATGAGAAAAATGTGAGATTGAGTAAATAAAGAAGAAAGCATCAGAACTTCCCTGGTGATCCAGAGGTTAAGAATTCACTGTGTAATGCAGGGGAACCAGGTTTGACCCCTGGTCAGAGAACTAAGATCCCAAATACTATGAAGCAGCTATACCACAACCAAAGACTCTGAGTGTCATAGCCAAATAAATAAATAAATAGATTTTTTTTTTTTAAAGAAGAAAGTGGCAAACCACTCTTATGGTCTTTATATGTTGTTGTTGTTGTTTAGTCGCTAAGTCGTGTCCTACTCTTTTGCACTCCATAGACTGTAGCCCATCAGACTTCTCTGTACATGGGATTTCCCAGGCAAGAACTCTGGAGTGAGTTACCATTTCCTTCTCCAGGAGATCTTCTCGACCCAGGGATAGAACCTCTATTTCCTGCATTGGCAGGAAGATTCTTTACCACTGAACCACCTGGGAAGCCCAGTCTTTCTGTGATGATGTATTTATTGCATGTCATACAAGATTTACATGTAGCATGGATATTCGGAGTGCCACCTTATGTTATTCAACTTTAGTTTGGAATTGTGTCATCAGAGCTGCAATCTCAGAGAACCTGAGACAAGTGAAGCCCTGAAAACAGTAACCTTGGGTATAGAATTTCTAATCCTTGTGTGGGCTGGAACAAATTAGCCTGCAGTTGCCTCAATTTTGTTTGCATGGTGAAAACATTGCCACCCCCCTCATTGGGTTGTTGTAGGC
This sequence comes from Bison bison bison, assembly GCF_000754665.1. Lineage (NCBI taxonomy): Eukaryota > Metazoa > Chordata > Mammalia > Artiodactyla > Bovidae > Bison > Bison bison. The sequence continues at coordinate 4,584,661 of NW_011494680.1, forward strand.
AATCACTAATAAAACAGTATGATAAAGCCTTCTCCAAATATGAAGTGCTATTGAAATGTAGGGTAATTCACTGGACATCTTTGTTTTCCATCAGACCCATCCCAAGAGACATTTCCTTCCTTCCAGAACATGTATACTCAATGAAGTGTCCATCTGGCAAGTCAGAGTCTGCCAAGGGTGAAAAGACAAATTATTATAAGATAAATGGCTGAGTGTTAGTGTGCAAAGGTGGTAAAAGCCTTGTAGCCCTGCCCGAATAAGGGTTAAGAATAGGGATTAAGGTGCCCCAGAATGTGCAATATATTTGATATTCTCCCCAGAGAAAATGAAGGCAGGGAAAATTTCTGGCTACCTGGGGCCCTTTGCCTTCCCTCCAAAAACATTACACTTGGCTAATGGGGCTGTAACTTTGTTTTGATTTCCTGAGTGGTCTTGAGTTACCTAATATCTGGCTTGCTTCCCTAGATGGCTGCTTCTTAGATCTCTCCAGTAAAATCATACTTAAACCATTTTCATTAGGACCTGAGCACTACATGATTATAAAGTACCTCATGAAATGCCTTGATTAGCAGAGATCAAAGACAGACCTTCATTAGTTTTGCTTTCTTTCCCCTCCTACGTTGCCTTTGCGTTAAACTGCATTAACCTGACTAAGCTCAGCTCTCCAAAGTTTGTACAATCTGGAAAAGATAATTTCTCCCAAGGAGTCCGACTTTTCTTTGGTACACGTGGCTTGCAGGTTTGCTGTGACCCAAGGCAGAGTCAGCAAGTGGTCTATTCTGTGGAGAGAAATAGCCCCTACTCCAAATGTAGCATCCCTGTGGTTGCTTCTGCAACACCCGAGGGTTAAAACAGATTTGGATTAATACAACTGGCCAAAGGTTATGAGCCTATGAACTCGGCTTTCCTTACCAAATTGAGTCATTTTAACCTCAGGTGTTGCATTCGATAATGAAGCTGTTCTGGTGGTAAAGAGTGGTTTGCATTCATCCAGGCCCGAGTTCAGGTTCTGGCTTCTTCACTTCTCTGACTACCAACTTTCTCATATGTAAATTTGGGATATCAGTGCCAATTTCACAGGACTGTTGTTAGGAATGAATGAGATAATGTTTCAGTTAAGTTCATTTCAGTCGCTCAGTCATGTCTGACTCTTTGTGACCCCATGAATCGCAGCACGCCAGGCCTCCCGTCCATCACCAATTCCCGGAGTTCACCCAAACACATGTCCATCGAGTCGGTGATGCCATCAAGCCATCTCATCCTCTGTTGTCCCCTTCTCCTCCTGCCCTCAATCTTTCCCAGCATCAGGGTCTTTTCAAATGAGTCAGTTCTTCACATCAGGTGGCCAAAGTATTGGAGTTTCAGCTTCCACATCAGTCCTTCCAATGAACACCCAGGACTGATCTCCTTCAGAATGGACTGGTTGGATCTCCTTGCAGTCCAAGGGACTCTCAAGAGTCTTCTCCAACAGCACC
>NW_011494680.1:4586235-4601070 GCF_000754665.1 Bison bison bison
GATCTCCTTCAGAATGGACTGGTTGGATCTCCTTGCAGTCCAAGGGACTCTCAAGAGTCTTCTCCAACAGCACAGTTCAAAAACATCAATTCATCTGCACTCAGCTTTCTTTATAGCCCAACTCTCATATCCATATATGACCACTGGAAAAACCATAGCCTTGACTAGACGGACCTTTGCTGGCAAAGTAAAAAGCTTTTGAATATGCTATCTAGGTTGGTCATAACTTTCCTTCCAAGGAGTAAGCGTCTTTTAATTTCATGGCTGCAGTCACCATCTGCAGTGATTTTGGAGCCCAGAAAAATAAAGTCTGACCCTGTTTTCATTGTTTCCCCATCTATTTCCCATGAAGTGATGGGACCAGATGACATAATCTTCGTTTTCTGAATGTTGAGCTTTAAGCCAACTTTTTCACTCTCCACTTTCACTTTCATCAAGAGGCCATTTAGTTCTTCTTCACTTTCTGCCATAAGAGTGGTGTCATCTGCATATCTGAAGTTATTGATATTTCTCCCAGCAGTCTTGATTCCAGCTTGTGCTTCTTCCAGCCCAGCGTTTCTCATGATGTACTCTCCATATAAGTTAAATAAGCAGGGTGACAATATACAGCCTTGACGTACTCCTTTTCCTATTTGGAACCAGCCTGTTGTTCCACGTCCAGTTCTAACCGTTGCTTCCTGACCTGCATACAGATTTCTCAAGAGGCAGGTCAGGTGGTCTGGTATTCCCATCTCTTTCAGAATTTTCCACAGTTTATTGTGATCCACACAGTCAAAGTCTTTGGCATAGTCAATAAAGCACAAATAGATGTTTTTCTGGAACTCTCTTGCTTTTTCGATGATGCAGCAGATGTTGGCAATTTGATCTCTGGTTCCTCTGCCTTTTCTAAAACCAGCTTGAACATCAGGAAGTTCACGGTTCATGTATTGCTGAAGCCTTGCTTGGAGAATTTTGAGCATTACTTTACTAGCGTGTGAGATGAGTGCAATTGTGCAGTAGTCTGAGCATTCTTTGACATTGCTTTTCTTAGGGATTGGAATGAAAACCGACCTTTTCCAGTCCTGTGGCCACTGCTGAGTTTTCCAAATTTGCTGGCATATTGAGTGCAGCACATACACAGCATCATCTTTCAGGATTTGAAATAGCTCAACTGGAATTTCATCACCTCCACTAGCTTTGTTTGTATTGATGCTTCCTAAGGCCCACTTGACTTCACATTCCAAGATGTCTGGCTCTAGGTGAGTGTGAGTGATCACACCATCATGATTATCTGGGTCATAAACATCTGTTTTGTACAGTTCTTCTGTGTATTCTTGCCACCTCTTCTTAATATCTTCTTCTTCTGTTAGGTCCATACCATTTCTGTCCTTTATTGAGCCTATCTTTGCATGAAATTTTCCCTCGGTATCTCTAATTTTCTTGAAGAGATCTCTAGTCTTTCCCATTCTATTGTTTTCCTCTATTTCTTTGCATTGATCGCTGAGGAAGGCTTTCTTATCTCTCCTTGCTATTCTTTGGAACTCTGCATTCAAATGGGTATATCTTTCCTTTTCTCCTTTGATTTTGGCTTCTCTTAATCCCTGTCTCCTATACAATGCCATGAACCTCCGTCCATAGTTCATCAGGCACTCTGTCCATCAGATTTAGTCCCTTAAATCTATTTCTCACTCCCACTGTATAGTCATAAGCAATTTGATTTAGGTCATACCTGAGTGGTCTAGTGGTTTTCCCCATTTTCTTAAATTTAAGTCTGAATTTGGCAATAAGGAGTTCATGATCTGAGCCACAGTCAGCTCCTGGTCTTGTTTTTGCTGACTGTATAGAGCTTCCCCATCTTTGGCTGCAAAGAATATAATCAATCTGATTTCAGTGTTGACCATCTGGTGATGTCCATGTGTAGAGTCTTCTCTTGTGTTGTTGGAAGAGGGTGATATCAGTGTCAGTTTCGCAGGACTGTTGTTAAGAATAAATGGGATAATGTTTAGGGAGCATCTGACACATTGATCACCACATAGGAAGCTCTCAACACATTTATAAATGTATGCTGCTGCTGTTCAGTCACTAAGTTATGTCTGACTCTTTGCAACCCCATGGACTGTAGCCCACCAGGCTCTTCTGTCCATGGGATTTCCCAGGCAAGAATACTGGAGTGGATTGCCATTTTCTTCTCCAGGGGATCTTTCTGACCCAGGGATTGAACCTGCATGTCCTGCATTGACAGGTGGATGCTTTACCACTGAGCCACCAGGGAAGCCCATATATATTCAGTGAACCCTTAGAACTATAGAAAGGAGAAGGACTGATGCAGAGCTGTGACATGTTAACTGGAAAGTGTTTCCAGTTGCTCAGCCACAGCAGCCTCCAATTTTCTTTTGTATAAATATCCCAGTGAGCAATGGGAGATGTTTCCTTGGATTAGCTATTTGGAGCCGGGGAAACCTCAAACCTTCCCACAAGCACAGTGAAGAAGATGTCAACTCCTGGTCTAAGAGCAAGAGATGCATTGGAAAATCTGGCTTTCTACATTCGAGGCTGAGTGGTATGGAGTAGAGACAAAGTAAACTTGAGAGAGAGTGATTTATTATAAGGAGCTGGCTCGTGTGATTATGAAGGCTGAGACAGTCAGTATGCAGTTCCAGTCTGAGGGTCTGAGAACCAGGTGAGCCCAATGATATAAATTTCAGTCTGAGTCTGAATCCAGAGGCAGGAGAAGACCTATGCCCCCGGCTTGAAGGTGTTCAGGAAGACAGAGAGAGTTCTTTCTTACTCAACCTTTTATTGTACTCAGGCCTTCAATGGATTGGATAATGCCCACCTATATTTGGGAGGGCAATCTACTTTACTCAGTCTACTGATTCTAATGGTAATCTCATCCAGAAGCACTCTCACAGACACACCCAGAAATAACATTTAACCAGATATCTGGGTGCTCTGTGGACTAAGTGAGTGAGTAAGTGAAGTTGCTCAGTCATGTCTGACTCTTTGTGACCCCATGGACTGTAGCCTACCAGGCTTCTCCATCCATGGGATTCTCCAGGCAAGAACACTGGAGTGGGTTACCGTTTCCTTCTCCAGGGGATCTTCCCAACCCAGGGATCGAACCTGGATCTCCCTCATGGGAGGCAGACGCTTTAACCTCTGAGCCACCAGGGAAGATACCTAAGATTAACCACCACAGTAATCCCTTAGTTAGCTGAGTTATACACTGGGGCTAATCATTCACATATTCAGTCAGTCTGTGAATAAATATTTTACTCTCTTTCATGTGTTAGCCACTAGACCATTCAAGGATAAATGTCACCATTTTCACAGGTGATGTCACAAGATCTGTTGGTGACACTGATAAACAATTATTACCTATAATGTAAAAATTGTCCAGTTGTCCTCGGAGAGCATTCTACAACCCTTAATAATTAAAATCTTTAGTGTTTTGTAGATATGTCTAACATATACAGGTTTATAGTTTATAAATGGAAGCCAAGCTCAAGCTACATTTTTATAGGTGAAGTCTTGAAATCCAGGGCTTGAAATGAATTATCTTCTGTGAGCGTTGGTTCTCTCTGGTGGTATCTCCCCAAGGGTATGTCCCACAGGTGCACCTCTTCAATTCTGGCCTACTGGATATGACTCTAGATACTGTCTGGGGAAGTGGAGATTGGAAGGGTAAGGATAAGATTTCATTTTACTTTATCCACAAGTATGTTTGGTGCAATGGGAATGAAGAGGTGAAGGTAGCAGAGAAAAGTTTAGTTCATTCTGCCAAATAGAAAGATAAAAATGCCACCTCACGTATGGAGCATTAAGTACTACATGAATTAAATTGTATATGGGAGTATTTAGGAATTAAAATCTAATGAAAATTGCGGGGGGATAGAAGCAAAGAGTGGGGTATACCACTTAATATGTCCCTTTAAAGAAGGAACATGTTTTTAAAGAGGAGAGCTTAGACTAATAATTTGTTCTATGTGCTCATCATCCCATTCCAGCCCTCAACATAGTGGTTCATGAAAAAAAAATAAGGTAATGGGAGAAAACAGAATTGCCAGGTAATAGCTTGTGGCAGCTAAGAATTTGGGCTCTGGGTTCACAGAGATATGAATTGGAACCCACTTCTGTTATTTAATACCTGTGACACCTTGGGGAAGACAATACCCTGAAGTTTATTGTGTTTATAATGTGAGAATGATGATCACATCTAATACTGAGGTTTGAGGCAAACATTACATGTGGTGATACCTGGAGGGGGATTGAACCAGAGGTAGTGCTTGAGTATAGCCTGAACAGGTTATTTCATATAATCTTTACTGAGTTAGCATGTAGCTATTATTAGCTCCATTCCATGGATGAGAGAAATGAGGTTTGCAGATTTTAAGAATTTGCTAAATCTACATACCAATCTAAATTCCCTCCCAGTACTGTTTTAGTTGTAGACGATCTGGGATGGAAACATATGTTTTCCACCTTCTTAATCCCAAGCTTTTGTACTATTCTATGCCACTTCCATTCTGTTGCAGAGTCTCTCTTATCTGTGCTAGTTTTTCTTCCTCAGTTACATTCTAAACTCTCAGGAAGTCTTCCAAGCCTGGACTTTGTATTACCCCACTGGCTAATGTAGTGGAGGTGATCTGCTTATCAGTATTTGTTTGAATACTTTGTTCAGTAAAAAATATCTTGCTACTTTCAGGATATTAATACAAATTTTGTTAGATTTGTACCTAAGTATTTCGTTTTCTTTAAAGCAATTTATAAATGGTGTTATGTTTTTATTTTCAGCTTCACATGTTCATTTTATTATACAAAAATACGATTTTTGTGTACTGATCTTTGTCCTGACCTTACTGAACTCAATTAGCTCTAGCTGAGATCTTATTACTTTCTCATTTGTTTAAGAGAATTCATAATGGCTTGTAGAATCATTTCATGGTGGTTGCTTTAAAATCCTTACCTGACAATTTTAGCATCTGATTTATCTTAGAGTTGGTGTTATTTGATCATGTCTTCTTATTCAAGAGGTGATTTTCTTGGTTCTTGGTATGAAGGATGATTTCCTAGACAGTTAGGCTATTGCATTAGGAGACAGATTTGCTGAAAATTTTTAAAGTCATCCACTCTGTTTAGGTTTAGATTTAGCACATAGGTCCTGCCTCTTTCTGTGAGCTGTGGTCCCAATGGTAATCTAATTTTCAGAGACTTTCTAGTACTATTTTGGTCTGCTTAGCTAATTTCAAGTATACAACATGGTATTGGTAACAGTCATCACCTTGTTGTTCTTGGCATCTACAGAATTTATTTATCATGTATAACTGAAATTTGGAAACTTTTGGCCAACATCTTTACATTTCTTATTCCTCCCAACCTTTAACAACCATCATTCTGGTATGTTTTTATGAGATTGACTAGTTTAGACCGTTCTTAAAAATGGTATCATGCACTATGTTTTCTTCTGTATTTGGCTTATTTCACTTACATTAGTTCCTCCAAGTTCATCCATGTTTTCACAAATGGCAGGATTTCCATATGATCCAGCAGTCCCACTTCTAGCTATATATTTAAAAGAATTGAAATCAGGATCTTAAAGAGGTATCTGCACCCCCATGTCCATTGCAGCATGATTCACAATAACCAAGAAATGGAAGCAACCTCAGTGTCCACCTATAGATCAACAGATAAAGAAAAAGTGGCATATACATACACTGGAATGTTACTGCTTAGAAAAGCTTTCTTTCTAAATGAAATGATTTTTTAGCAGTGCTGTTTAGTGTTTGAATGAGATAATGATATAAAATTGCTAAGTGCCCAATGTTTAGTAAATATCCAGTAAAAATTAGCCTTCATTCTGACACCAGTAGGAATTTTCTTTGGAACTGCTCCCAGCTTTTCCCCAAATGTGTTTTTATCAGTTTGCAGACGGGCAATCATGGAACTTGTGTCAGGGAAGAGCTCAGAAATTAGTCCTGGAAAGCTGCAAGTGAACATCTATACTATAGTATAAATGTACTTAAGAAACCATAGTGGATGTGTGAAAGGCAGTGCAACAAATTGAACTCGAGAGTCAGATTATCTGGATTCATGTTCTAATAACTGCATGATTTTGTACAACTTGTTTAGTTTTCTATGCTTCAGTTTCTTCATCTTTTTCACAGGATTGTTTTAACAGCAAGAGTTAATTAGGTTCAGGAATTTAAACATTTCTGGCACAGAGGAAGAATTAAGTGTTTGTGATTATTGTAATGAATACCTTCTAGAAAAGAAGCTAATGCTTAGAACAGTCAAACAATTCACCCAAGATAACACAGCCAAGGAAGAGAAGAATTGGATCTTGAACTCACTTCTGATTCCTAAGTCTGTGTTCTTTGCCATTATTTTACTGCTTCTCAAAGTTGAGGAATGGGCAGCCTTCTTTTAAGAGAAAACAAAGTTCTGTTTAATATTGATGCTGATTTAAAGGGCTGTAATTATAATGTTGCTAAAATGTGCACAAATCTAAATGTAGATTTAACTTCCTATGCCTATAAATCACTTAAGCTATGAAATTCAAACACATTTACTAATTAGATGCAGGCAAAAGATACAACCCAGTAAAATTCAATTTTGTAACATTTATTTAATGTGATGAATGTTTTTAGTTTACTTGAAACTAAAAACCACACACAAAGGAACATGGTACTCACTCTTAGGGTTCAAGTTCTTTTGTGGTCATCATACCCATACATCTGTGCACTGTGAGATCAGTCATATTTTCCACCTCTCTTCTCTGTTCCAACTACTGCAATATCATAACATGATGTCATTTGGCCCTCACTTGGCATAAATTCATCATTTACATAGTAATTCTGCCTCTATTTTTTTTTTTTTTTTTCACTTTATCCCAGGAGAAAGTAGAACACTGGGGTATGCCTGCATGCATGCTAAGCTGCTTCAGTCATGTCCAACTCTTTGTGACCCTAGGGACCATAGCCCACCAGGCTCCCCTATCCTTGGGTTTCTCCAGGCAAGAATACTGGAGTGAGTTGCAGTGCCCTCCTCCAGGGGATCTTCCCAACCCAGAGATCTAACCTGCATCCCTTATATCTTCTACATTTGACAAGTGGGTTCTTTACCACAAGTGCCACCTGGGAAGCCCAAATGGGGGTATAACAAACTCAAAACCAAAAACACTATTAAGGTATTTGAATACAGGGTCAATTATTAGTTGTGAGATTGCCATCAGATGGTCAAAAAACATGATCATGTACATATTTTAGATTGCCATTAATATTTAGTTTCCAAGTGAAAAATTCTCATGGGCTCTTGGAAATACGCTCAAGAGCTTTCCAGAGAACCAAAAATCTTATTTTAGAAAATTTGGAGCTGCCCTCTGATGGTCTAACTGCTGTCCTCTCCTGTCTTGAAGGAGCTTTAATTTATGCCATAAATGATTTAGAAAAATGTTTGAGTCATAGTAAAGCTGTGATGGCTGGAAGGGGGTAAGATTCAACATTAAATTACCTTTTCAAATTTTTGTACAATGCAAATCGATGGAAGATATTCTTTATGAACTTGTAGAATTAATGATGTTAGAGAGGAATGGTTTTCACTTATGGCTTACTTTGGTGGTTGACAAAAAGGAGTCGTGTCATGGTTAACTATTATTTCACTCATTTTAAGGGGACAATCAATGACTAATGTTCATCTGGCATATTATCATTTACAAAGAGCTTTGTCCAACTTGATTATTTTCCATCTTCAACCACACCCAGATGAAGACATTTCTCAAAGTAATAATCATAAATTGAGGAGTCAGTATTTAAATCAGGTGTCCTAAATTTTAACTTCTATATGTGCTGCTATTCTCAGCCATCTCCCTGAGGGGCAGTGCTAATGCAGTCTTTGACACAAGTAGGACAATGTGTGTTTTATACTCTATATTGTTCCCAAGTTTCTCTCTATTCAGAGACAAGGCAGCCTGAACTTTCACCCAAGTCATAACAAAATGTTGAGAGAACGTGGCTCTAGGTTTGTGCTAGATTTTTACTAACCACTAACTCTGTGGCTATGGAAAAGTTAAGCAAACTGTCCAAGCTGTGGTATCATCATCTGAAAAATAAGGATGTCAGTGCCCTTCTCATGAGGTTATTTTTAAGACTTAGAAACTAAACATGAAGAACTTGAGACAATACTTGTGTGTAACACTAATAATTTCTACCCTTTACCAGACATTCCTTTAAGTGTTTTATATATTAACTTAATTTTCACATAACAACCCTGAGTTAGATATATTTTATCTCCACTTAACAGTATGGGGAAATCATGGGAAGCTAAATGAGTTACCTAAGTTTACACAACTGTGCAAGCAAACGGTGGAATTTGAATCCACATCTCTAGACCCAAACTCTGTGTTCCAGTTATAGGAACTGTTCAATCACTAAGTCATGTCTGACTCTTGGTGACCCCATGGACTGCAGCATGCCAGGCTTCCCTGTCCTTCACTATCTCCCAGAGTTTCCTCAAATTCATGTCCATTGAGTCAGTGATGCTACCTAACCAACCTAATCCTCTGCCTCCTCCTTCTCCTTTTGCCTTCAGTCTTTCCCAGCATCAGGGTCTTTTTCAGTGAGTCAGTTCTTTGCATCAGGTGGCCAAAGAACTGGAGTTTCAGCTTCAGCATCAGTCCTTCCAGTGAATATTCAGGACTGATTTCCTTTAGGACAGACTGGTTGGATCTCTTGCAGTCCAAGGGACTCTCAAGAGTCTTCTCCAACACCACAGTTCAAAAGCATCAATTCTTTGGTACTCAGCTTTCTTTATAGTCCAACTCTCACATCTGTACATAACTACTGGAAAAACCATAGCTTTGTCTATACGGATCTTTGTCCGCAAAGTGATATCTCTCCTTGTTAATACACTGTCTAGGTTTGTCATAGCTTTCCTTCCAAGGACTAAGTGTCTTTTCATTTCATGGCTGCAGTCACCGTTTGCAGTGATTCTGGAGCCCAGGAAAATCAAATCTGTCACTGTTTCTACTTTTTCCCCTTCTATTTGCCATGAAGTTATAGGACTGAATGCCATGATCTTAGTTGATCTTAGTATTTTTTAATGTTGAGTTTTAAGCCAGCTTTGAGAAAGTTATTGGAAAGTTCTATACTATTCCCCATGTTTGTTAGCTCTAAGTATTATAACTGGAGAAAAGGATTCTCTTATTTAATTTCCCCATCTTGTCATCCTATCTGAACTCTTTTCTGGAATACCTACATCACTCAAACCTTTTACAGTCTTTTACCCTGCTTATAGTTTTAGCTCCATCTAATCCATATTCCACATTGCAGCCAACTTGGTGTTTAATAAAATCACTCCTTTTTCTCATTAAAATCTTTCAAATTTAATTACATCCTCAATACATGGATGTGATTTCCTTCACAATCTCTTTCCTTCCCAATCTCATCACCTTCTATTTCCTCTCAAATTGGACATTCTAGGAATTTAGACAATTTTCAGTTTCCTTAACATGTTATCCAGTTTTATTATACATTGAAGTATTTTTTAACCCTATTGAAATGACCATATTTCTATGAATGGCTAAATCCTTCATATTCTTTAAAACTCACTTTAAGCATCTTGTATACAGGAAGCCTTTTCTGGTATCATTACTTGTACTTCCTGAATTCTAGATGCGATTATATTCAAATTTACTAAGTAAAAAGTGTTTCATTTCTGAAAAGAAAAAGGCATCCAAGGATACTTGTAGTATCAATTACTATGCAGAACTGTGACTTGGTGGGGGTATATATTAAAGTCACTTTTGGCAAATACAATGAATACTAAATAGTAACTGAACCAAATATTATCACCAGATTCAGTTATGGAACAACAGCAGTGCTGAGTGAATCCAGCTCTAGCTGTGTTAGTGTATCAGCAAGTTTTTGTTAAGGGAAAGAAAGAAAGAGAACTCTTTCTACAATCATTTGTAATCAGTGAAACTCAGCATGTTTCTCAAGACCACTCCCCCAACCTCTTCTTTCTTCCTCCCAACCCCAGTCCCATTATTAAATTCATGTTTGTCAAGAAAAATTTGGCCTCTATGAATCTGACTTGTTTATACTTGACTCATCAAAAATGTTTTGTAAGAGAGGTTTGATGTCCAAGAAGCCTCTTGAGCCTCCTCTGTGGTTCTTTAGGGCTTTTTAAAAAACTTCTTTTCCTGAGAACTGAGAGACTGTTTCTGGCCATGACATCCAAGCAAATGGAAACTTCAAATTACTTAAGACTGTTAAAGAGATCAAAATATATGTATAAACATGCTGGCATGTGCTCTCATTTCCTTCAGCTTATACATCCATGTACACAGGGAAAGTTTTCAATTTCTCCCTGAAGGTAAATTTCAGGAAGGGGGTAGATGCACAACAGGAGACAAGGAATCCTTAAAATGTTACATAGTTTCATGGGCCCTACTGCAATTTCTTTGTCCTTGATGTCACTAACATTTCCAAAGAAGAAGGCCTTCCCCAACCCCCGACTCCCCACCCAGACAACAGCTAATCTGAGTTAAGGACTCTTTCCAGACTGGCCTTTGGCTTACTGCCACCTAAGACAGAGCAGGGTCCTTCCTACCAAGCCACCTGGTTCCTTGCTATATACCAGGTAGTCAGGCCCCGTCAGTAGAAGAGCGAGCAAGTCCCAGGAAAGATAATGCAATCCATGTGTTCCAGTATAAATGTCTCTGTTTTTATTGCATGGCCGTAAGTCATTTATTCAAAGATTCCAAATTATATTTTAAAAGTTCAACAAGTAGTTCATTGTACAACAGACTTGAGCACTTAATTAGAAACTGCAGTACTTTGCTCATTGTATGTAATATTATAATGGACTTTTCTTCCTTTATCCAAATATTGTAGCTAATTTATCTTGTAAGATGTCTTGTGCAGTACAGGACAAAAGTAGTGTGACTATATACAAGTTGGACAATTATGGCCCTATTAGAGAAAAAGAATTTTCAAGAACACTTCCTTAATACTTCTTCCTGGCCACTTTCTCTAATCCCTAGTAAACCACAGGATGTCCTAACTTTAAAATCGACCACAACAGCAACAAAGCCCCCGTCTGGTTGCTAAACACTCTTGGAGGCTTCCTTTTTGGAAACTCATTTTCAATTCTCTGCCATTGCAAGTCACTAGAGGAAAATCATCTTATTGTTTCAAAGCCAGAAAACAGAAACTGAATCCAATCACCTCTTTGGATGTGTTGACACTGTGACATCCTGATTTATCGTTTCTAAACCTTATTACCCTCCTGCACTGCTCAGTAACCTTTAGAAACAGAAAGATACGACCACATATTCTCTGCCTCTGAATATCTGGATGAGAACTAGAAACTCAGTTACCTAATGCCAAACAGCTGGACATGTGAATACATCCCGATGTTTCCTTTCTTTATTCCATTTTCCTCCAGCTGTTTGGCATTACATAGACAACACCTAATGTTTCTGAAAAGAGTTTCAAAAATATTATGACTCTTTAAATTGGGAAGATGGGAAAACAAAGACTTAGAAAGATATAATTTAGAAGTCCATGCAATCATGAAGGATTTAAATAAATTGAATATAAACTCATTCATAAATCAAAATACTAGAAACATTCTTTGAAATTTGAGAAAGGTTTTAAGTCACAAACAAAAGGAAAACTGAGTTAAGAATAAACATATGGAATTAGTTACCCTAGAGGTAGGGAATAAAGATACACATACTAATTCAAAAATATTTATGTGTGTTCACAGATGATGGACAGAGTTATTAAAGGCAACAAAAATATTTTGGATACACTGCTAACTTTCTGACATTGGTGTCATGGAGGACAATTCTGACTTTTAACACACATTCCTTGAAATAACTGTATCTATACACTGGGTTGGTTAAAATCAAGTCTGGCAATTGTTATTTAGGTTGTAGCTGATTATTATTTCTTCAGTGAATATTAATATGTATAATGCTCTCAAGGACATAAACTCTTGCATATGCATTCCCAAGAGAACTGAAAAGGAAGTAGATGGAGAGAGAAGAACCATGGGAGTTCTCCCAAGTTAACAATTTGGGGCTCTGGAATCAGAACTGTCTAGAATCCTGGTTCTACCAATCACACATTTATCACTTTAGACAAGATACTCTCGAAATCTTAATTTCCTTTTAGGTCCCTGATGGCTCAGTAGGCAAAGAGTCCACCTGCAATGCAGAAGACACAGTACATGTGGGTTCCATCCCTGGGTCAGGAAGATCCCCTGGAGGAAGAAATGGCAACTCACTCAAGTATTCTTGCCTGAAAAATCCCAGGGACAGAGGATCCTGATGGGCTATACAGTTCATGGGGTTGTAAGAGTCAGACACAACTGAGCAACTAAGCTCAGGACAAAATGAAAATAATGAAACATCTAATTTATAGTGTTTCTGTGAGAAATAATGAGATACCTCACATAAAGCATATAGTCCAGTGCCTGTCATGTAGAATATATTGAATAAATATTAGCTATTTTAGAGGTAAGAAAATTAATTTACAAAGATATTAAGTAGTCTAATTATGCTACAAACCATGGCTTATAAATTTTAGTACTGAGAATCAAGCAGAATTATTCAGATTCTGGAACCCTGTGTTCATTCTATGCACATGGTATATTCAATTTGGCCAAAGACAAAATACTAGACCAAGTTGCCCAAGGAGAAAGGAGCCTGGCATTTGGGTTTGAATGAGTCTTCCATAAACGACAAATATAAACTCTATAACTCATTGAGTACTGTATAGTTTAAGTGGACTTCTGTTGGCTTTATGGTAAAAACATCCAGTTTATCTCTGATTCATGATAGTCAACTGTATGTTTGGATTTGTGAGCTCACCACCATCATCCTGGCAGTGTTTGCCATTTATCAATTAGATTCTATCTTCAATTATAAGTAACAACAAATATTTGCATTTATATGAGAGGTTGCATGTTTAAAAGAGGACTAGACAAAATGATCTGGAGGAGACATTGGAGAAGTGATTCTTAACATCTATTCCTCAAATGAGACCAACACTGGAGAACAAATTTAGCATGAAAATTAAGTCATATCTTTTCCAAGATGTCTTAAAAAATAAGCCATCTGATATGTTTGGATAATAATAATAAAGCTCCTGTATGATATTCCTGTATAATACAGTAATCCAAGCCTAGCCCCAACCAGTAATGCTGAAGAAGCTGAAGTTGAACGGTTCTATGAAGACCTACAAGACCTTTTAGAACTAACACCCAAAACAGATGTCCTTGTCATTCATTATAGGGGACTGGAATGCAAAAGTAGGAAGTCAAGACACACCTGGAATAACAGGTAAATTTGGCCTTGGAGTACGGAATGAAGCAGGGCAAAGGCTAACAGAGTTTTGCTACGAGAACACACTGGTCATAGCAAACACCCTCTTCCAACAACACAAGAGACGACTCAACACATGGACATCACCAGATGGTCAATATCTAGATCAGACTGATTATATTCTTTGCAGCTGCAGATGGAGAAGCTCTATACAGTCAGCAAAAACGAGACCAGGAGTTGACTGTGGCTCAGATCATGAACTCCTTATTGCCAAATTCAGACTGAAATGGAAGAAAGTAGGGAAAACCACTAGACCATTCAGGTATGACCTAAATCAAATCCCTTATGATTATACAGTGGAAGTGAGAAATAGATTTAAGGGACTAGATCTGATAGACAGAGTGCCTGATGAACTATGGACTGAGGTTCATGACATTGTATAGGAGACAGGCATCAAGACCATCCCCATGGAAAAGAAATGCAAAAAAGTAAAATGGCTGTCTGAGGAGGCCTTACAAATAGCTGTGAAAAGAAGAGAAGTGAAAAGCAAAGGAGAAAAGGAAAGATATAAGCATCTGAATGCAGAGTTCCAAAGAATAGCAAGGAGAGAGAAGAAAGTCTTCCTCAGTGATCAGTGCAAAGAAATAGAGGAAAACAATAGAATGGGAAAGACTAGAGATCTCTTCAAGAAAATTAGAGATACCAAGGGAACATTTCATGCAAAGATAGGCTCGATAAAGGATAGAAATGGTATGGACCTAACAGAAACAGAAGATATTAAGAAGAGGTGACAAGAATACACAGAAGAACTGTACAAAAAAGATCTTCACAACCCAATAATCATGATGGTGTGATCACTCACCTAGAGCCAGACATCCTGGAGTATGAAGTCAAGTGGGCCATAGGAAGCATCAATACGAACAAAGCTAGTGGAGGTGATGGCATTCCAGTTGAGCTATTCCAAATCCTGAAAGATAATGCTGTGAAAGTGCTGCACTCAACATGCCAGCAAATTTGGAAAACTCAGCAGTGGCCACAGGACTGGAAAAGGTCAGTTCTCATTCCAATCCCAAAGAAAGGCAATGCCAAAGAATGCTCAAACTACTGCACAATTGCACTCATCTCACACGCTAGTTAAGTAATGCTCAACATTCTCCAAGCCAGGCTTCAGCAATAGGTGAACCGTGAACTTCCAGATGTTCCAGCTGGTTTTAGAAAAGGCAGAGGAACCAGAGATCAAATTGCCAACATCTGCTGGATCATCGAAAAAGCAAGAGAGTTCCAGAAAAACAGCTATTTCTGCTTTATTGACTATGCCAAAGCCTTTGACTGTGTGGATCACAATAAACTGTGGAAAATTCTGAAAGAGATGGGAATACCAGACCACCTGACCTGCCTCTTGAGAAATCTGTATGCAGGTCAGGAAGCAACGGTTAGAACTGGACATGGAACAACAGGCTGGTTCCAAATAGGAAAAGGAGTACGTCAAGGCTGTATATTGTCACCCTGCTTATTTAACTTATATG
>NW_011494680.1:4601287-4602333 GCF_000754665.1 Bison bison bison
AGAGTGAAAAAGTTGGCTTAAAACTCACCATTCAGAAAATTGAGATCATGGTATCTGGTCCCATCACTTCATGGGAAATAGATGGGGAAACAGTGGAAACAGTGTCAGACTTTATTTTTTGGGGCTCCAAAATCACTGCAGATGGTGATTGCAGCCATGAAATTAAAAGACGCTTACTCCTTGGAAGGAAGTTATGACCAACCTAGACAGCATACTATAAAGCAGAGACAGTACTTGGCCAACAAAGGTCCGTCTAGTCAAGGCTATGGTTTTTCCAGTGGTCAAATATCGATGTGAGAGTTAGGTTGTAAAGAAAGCTGAGCGCTGAAAAATTGATGCTTTTGAACTGTGGTGTTGGAGAAGACTCTTGAGAGTCCTTTGGACTACAAGGAGATCCAAGCAGTCCATTCTGAAGGAGATCAGTCCTGGGTGTTCATTGGAAGGACTGATGCTGAAGCTGAAACTCCAATACTTTGTCCACCTCTTGCGAAGAGTTGACTCAGTTGAAAAGTCCCTGATGCTAGGAGGGATTGGGGGCAGGAGTAGAAGGGGACGACAGAGGGTGAGATGGCTGGATGGCATCACTGACTCGATGGACATGAGTTTGAGTAAACTCCGGGAGTTGGTGAAGGACAGGGAGGCCTGGCGTGCTGTGATTCATGGGGTCGCAAAGAGTCAGACACGACTTAGTGACTGAACTGATAATATTCCTTTCAATAAAATATAGTCACCCTAAAATATTTCATCTACGACATTGTGTTGTGTTAGTCATTTAGTCGTGTCTGACTCTTTGTGACCCCATGGACTGTAGCCCGCCAGGCTCCTCTCTCCATGGGATTCTCCAGGCAAGAATACCTGAGTGGACTGCCATTTCCTTCTCCAGGGTATCTTCCTGACCCGGGGATCAAACCCAGGTCTCCTTCACTGCAGGAAGATTCATTATCATCTGAGCTATAGGGAAGTCTCCATCTACAACATGATTATTTGCAAGTAAGGCTAGCATGTGTTTGGCCACAATAGATTTCATCTTTCCCACTGCTACTGCT
>NW_011494680.1:4602433-4606949 GCF_000754665.1 Bison bison bison
ACTGCTACTGCTAAGTCTGCTAAGTCACTTCAGTCTGTCCGACTCTGTGCGACCCCAGAGATGGCAGCCCACTAAGCTCCCCCGTCCCTGGGATTTTCCAGGCAAGAACACTGGAGTGGGTTGCCATTTCCTTCTCCAATGCATGAAAGTGAAAAGTGTAAGTGAAGTTGCTCAGTCGTGTCCGACTCTTAGCAACCCTATGGACTGCAGCCTACCAGGCTCCTCCATCCATGGGATTTTCCAGGCAAGAGTACTGGAGTGGGGTGCTGTTGCCTTCTCCATCTTTCCCTCTAAACACAAGTAAATCAGGTTATTTATTACATAGCATGGGGCACCTTGATCCCATTGGCTCACCTTATCTTCACTACATCATCCATTCATTCACCACAACACAACATGGAACATGTATCTGTTGATGAAAACCAAAGTAGAAGATTATAGGTAGGAATTGTGCCAATTAAATCACAGTATGTAACAATCAACCCAGAGCACTGCATCTTAAGCAATAAAGTTTATTATCTCTGATAATTCTGTGAGTTGGCCAGGTCTGTTCTAGTCTGGGCTCACTTAGCAGGTCAGCTGGAACCAGGTGGTTGGGATGCCATTACTCACAAGTCTGCTGGTTGAATCAGTCTGTGGGGTGATAGGCCACGTGTCTCCCCATTAACCTTCAGCCCTGCCCAGACTTACTCACATCATGATGCTTGCAATATTCCCCAAAGAACCAAGCAGAAAAGTCCCAATAAATTAAGTGATTTTTCAGCCTTTAGTGGTGTCACATTGTTTATTGTCACACTGGCCAAACAAGTCATAAAAGCAAGAGCAGAATAGAGTGCTGGTTAAATAGACTTCCACTCTTAATAGGAGTTAGAAGCTCTCATTGTAAAAAAAAATGTGATATTAGGAGATGTAAAGAGTTGCAGTGATGTTTCATGCCCCCCATAGACTGTCCATGACACTATACTATTCGAATTCTCTCCCCAAAATTATTTTGCACTTTACAAGAAACTTCACAATCCATCTTTATTGCATTCTCTAAGAAACTGTAAAATATTAATGATGGAGACATGCACTTAAGTTTCTAACTTTTAAACAAACTCCTGCATGACTTATGTTGTTGTTTAACCTCTCGTCATCAGATAAGATAGAATTTCAACAGCTTCTGTGCTGAACATTATTGAGAGAATCAAATTGGATGATTTTGTGTATATTATTTAGCACAAAACTCAAATTGTTAGCCATTAAACTTTCATTCATTTAAAAATACTCGCTGAGCACTTACCTTGTTTCTATGAACCAGTATAGAAATAAAGAAAATAGTATCGAGCCAAATTCTGTACCTTTCTAGCTTTTATCTTGAGGCAAGTTACTGAACATTTTGGATCTTATGTTGTTTTTCTCACCTGTAATATAAGCATAAAAGTAATTATATCTGATTCAAAGGGATGCTATGAAAATTGCATAGAAATATTTAGAGAAATGTCTGGCACGTTTAGAATATGCAGCAAATTATAACTATTATAATGTCAGAGTATGGTAGGTGAAAATATTAATTAATCATATTCTCAGGTATACTGCAGCCAATTGGAAGAGGAAGACATTGAAAAAGTTCAACACATCAATAAATAAAAATAACAAGCTATGATTAGTGTCATGGTAGAAAATATGTAAAGGGAACATACGAGAAATTCTGATTATGTGATGATGATGGGTCTCCTGGTGTAGGGCTTTTTAAGCTAAGAATTCAAGGATAAAAAAATTGACATTTTATAGAAAATAAAAATTATAGAGATATCAAGCAACTTGTTCAAGGTTATATAAGGAAGATGTAAATAATCCAGGAAGTTTCTGTACAATAATACAACTGCTCCAAACATTATTGGTTGATGAATTATAATAGTAATGTTGCTGAATTCTAAGTGAGCCTGACAGCTTCTCAGAATGTAAATTTCACCCCTCTGTGTGTCACCCTTTGATTCACTCTATTGGGCTATGGAATCTTTAAGTTGAAAAATAAAACAAACCTAGAAAATGGATTTTGACATTAAAAGCTAAAAACTTTGTCTTAGTTATGGTCCACAATCCTGTCATGCAAAAACTTCAAAACATTCTTCAAACTAATAGGCCAGGATAGCCACAATGCATAAAACTGCCAAGCCCAACTATAAACTGTCTACTCTATCACTTTACATAAAAAGACACAGATATGAGTAAATAAAGTAAATGGAAATAAATATATCATGCAAGTAGTAAGCATAAGAAGGCAAGAGTGACTATATTAGATAAAATACATTTTAAGGCAAAGAATTTTACCAGATTACAATAGAGATCCCAGTTCATCAGAGACCATTTGTATTTAATAACAAAGATTCAACACTGACAGAAAGAAAGGAGAATAGACAATATACAATCATACTTGGAGATTTCATTACCCTTTTTTCAACAACTGATAGAACAACTGGACAAAAAAAATCAGAAAAGACAGAGATAAGATGAACAACACTAATTTGGCCCTAACTGATAATTATGCCACAGAAAATCCCAATAACTGTGGAATACACATTCTTTTGACTTGCTCATGGTATATTCACCAAGCTCTAAAAATTTGGTGCTTTAAAAATGGCACCATTTTTACATTCAATGGAATGCATACAATGGAATATTTCTCAGCCACAAAAAAGAATGAAATAATGCTATTTGCGGCAACATGAATGGACCCAGGGAGTATTATACTAAGTGAAGTAAGTCAGAGAAAGACAAATATTATATAATAGCATTTGTATGTGGAATCTAAAAAATGATACAAATAAACTTATTTACAAAGTAGAAACAGACTTATAGAAATAGAAAACAAACTTATGATTACCCAAGGGGAAAGGTGGAAGGGCGATGAATTAGGAGTTTGGGATTAACAGATACACACTACTATATATAAAATAAACAGCAAGGACCTACTGTTTGGCACAGGGAACTATATTTAATATCATGCAATAACTTGAAAAGAATCTGAAAAAGAATATATATATATATATGTGTGTGTGTGTGTTTGTGTACAACTGAATCACTTTGCTGTACACCTGAAATTAACACAACATTGTAAACTAACTTGCAATAAAAAAATTAAAATTAAAAAATGCTGCTGATAGTTTATGGTGAATGGTGAATGGTGTTGGATTTATGATCTCTGAAGAAGATTCAGCTTCAGGACCAGGGACCAGGGACCAGGTTTGATCATTCAAGAACTTTTGTGTAGCAGAGTTTTATTAAAGTGAGAAACGACAGAGAAAGCTTCTGACATAGACATCAGAAGGGGGATGGAGAATGGCCCCCTAGCTAGTCTTACCAATGAAGTTATATATATTTTTAAATTGGTTATTACAGTAGATCAGGGAGAAGGCAATGGCACCCCACTCCAGTCCTCTTGCCTGGCAAATCCCATGGACGGAGGAGCCTGGTAGGCTGCAGTCCATGGGGTCGCTAGGAGTCGGACACGAGTGAGCAACTTCACTTTCACTTTTCACTTTCATGCATTGGAGAAGGAAATGGCAACCCACTCCAGTGTTCTTGCCTGGAGAATCCCAGGGATGGGGGAGCTTGGTGGGCTGCCGTCTATGGGGTAGCACAGAGTTGGACTGGACTGAAGTGACTTAGCAGTAGCACAGCAGATCAAAAGAATGTATCAAGGTTGGAAAGTCTTACCAGACCCACTCCCACAATATACATTTTAAGACAATGGGATTAGAACTAACAATAGAAAGATTTTATCAGACTCACTCCCATAATATACATTTTAAGGTCACAGGATCAGTCAGAAGGTTCTCAAAGAGGAGGAACATCCTCAAGCAGGATACATTGTTGTCATTGGTACAGAATTTAAGAGAAAAACACATACTTGAGCAAGATTAGTTGTTTTGTCCTGCAATCATCAGCTCTGGGTTTAAAGGAAAAAAATGTTTGTCCTTTTCTTCTCCTTGAGAACTCCAGATCCCTATCTCCTCCTTAAGAGCCCTAGACTTCTTATTAGTCTACCTAGGAATTGACTCTCTCACTACTATGACGGGCCATATTTTGTCACAAACTTTAAAAATTAATAATGGCATTCTTTCTTTACACATGACATTAAATTAGAGATTAATGATAATATATGCCTAAAATAATCCCAAACATTTGGGTAGTATATATATATACTTATAAAGAATTCACTACTAAAAATAAATTACATATGACTCAAGTCTAAACAAGAGAAAAGTATCAGAAAAATACCAGTTAAGAGACATTCTATAGAATATCAGAGTAACAGTCTCCAAGCTGTCAAGGTCATCAAAAACAAGGAAAGTCCAACAAACTACTGTCAAAAAGGAGTAGAAATAAGGACTAGCTTAGAAATCAGGCAGACGTGGTTCAAATCTCAGTTGTGAACTTTCTAGTCATATGAACCTGAGCAATGCACTTCTTTTCTAACTGCTTTTTAACTGCAAAATAAGAATATCTTTTTTTTTTTTTTGGTGTTTTTTTT
>NW_011494680.1:4607142-4623186 GCF_000754665.1 Bison bison bison
TTTCATACATGATATTTTACATGTTTCAATGCCATTCTCCCAAATCTTCCCACCCTCTCCCTCTCCCACAGAGTCCATAAGACTGTTCTATACATCAGTGTCTCTTTTGCTGTCTCGTATACAGGGTTATCGTTACCATCTTTCTAAATTCCATATATATGCGTTAGTATACTGTATTGGTGTTTTCCCTTCTGGCTTACTTCACTCTGTATAATAGGCTCCAGTTTCATAAATGCAAACTAGTACAGCCACTATGGAGAACAGTGTGGAGATTCCTTAAAAAACTGGAAATAGAACTGCCTTATGATCCAGCAATCCCACTGCTGGGCATACACACTGAGGAAACCAGAAGGGAAAGAGACACGTGTACCCCAATGTTCATCGCAGCACTGTTTATAATAGCCAGGACATGGAAGCAACCTAGATGTCCATCAGCAGATGAATGGATAAGAAAGCTGTGGTACATATACACAATGGAGTATTACTCAGCCATTAAAAAGAATACATTTGAATAAGAATATCTTGATTGTATGTTGCCTGCTAGGCCAGGGAAGCCATTGGCACAACTTTTCTCTAACCCATCCTTTCCAAAATAACTCGCACTTTCTGTACGAAGACTCCCTTACCGGTTTTCTCTCTTTTCTTTAAGTTGCAGGGGCTGGGGAAGTCTAGAAGAGTTCTGGCCTTTTTAATACTGTGTATGAAACTAGGGAGGCTTAGTGGAAGCAGTGCAATATATTGTAAACTCAGCATCATCACCATTTTTAAAGTCATATCTTTAGAAGTAAACAAAAAAAAAACCTTAATTTTAAAATTAAAGGAATAAGAAATGGTAAACTGGATGTTCCTCTATTCTTTCAAAATCAAGTAAGAAATTTAGTTTATAGGTCAGTTCACGAAAAGACTCCTCTTCCCTCCCTTCTCTCTCTTTTCCTTTCTTTCACCCTGTCTTCTGTTTTCCTCTCTCTTCAATGCAGCTTGACCCTTTGAAAAACAGACCCAACACGTTTCTTTGTTTTGTGTCCTGCCACTTAGCACAGATTCTATTGTATGATAGTTTTTCATTTGAATTGATCATTATAAACAAATTTTTGCAGCTGGTAGGGACCAGAGCCTTTTCCATTGGAAGTTCTTCCTGAAAAATACATGGAGTGTGGGGAAATGAGGACAGAGCAAGTAATCTAACCTAAAAGGTTGTGGAGCCCCATGACACACCCAGAATGCAACGGTCCAAATATGAATTCAGTTCTTGGCTTATTTTCCTTTTCTTTTGTTGGCTTCAAAACTAACCTTGAGTCATGGGGCAGACTGATACAAATAGAACCATCTTTTTGTTGTTGTTCTTGTGCTTTCTCTTTGTACTTGTCAATAAAATCCAGAAGTGTCTTTTCAATGGATCACTGAAAAAAATCATAATAGAACATGATGAATATATTAGAATAAAATATATTCCATTATATAGTAGAATATATAGAGAATAAAATTCTTCAGAGGATTAGCAAACCCTTGTAAGAGTTTCACTTCAACTCATATTCTGACATCAGTTCTCTTACCATTAGGTTTATATACTATAAAGGAACAAAGGACATGATGGAGATGAGATACAGGATTTCAGCATGAATGGCCTAAGAAAGAATCAAGAAACTTAAACTTTTTAAATAGAATGAAAGTTGCAAAATATACATTTTCTTCAAATACTGTTGAGGAGAAATAAATATAACCACTCCAGTATTCTTGCCACTAGAACTCCATGAACAGTGTGACAAAACAAAAAGATATGAGACTGGAAGATGAGACTCCAGGCTGGAGGGTGTCAAATATGCTGCTAGAGAAGAGCAGAGAACAAGTACTAAAGAAATCGTCCCAGAAAGAATGAAGTGCCTGGGCCAAAGTGGAAATGACGCTCAGTTGTGGATATGTCTGGTAGTACAAAAAAAAAGTAAAGCACAGTACAGTACTGTACTTTTTACTGAAAGTAAAGTACAATGCTGTAAAGAAAAATATTGCATAGGAATGTTGGAATGTTGGGTCCATGAATCAAGGTAAATTGAATGTGGTCAAGCAGGGGATGGCAAGAGTGAATATCAATATTTTAGAAATCAGTGAACTAAAATGGATAGGGAAGGGACAATTTAATTCAGATAATCATTATGTCTACTGCAGTGGGCAAGGATCTGTTAGAAGAAATGGAGTAACCCTCATAGTCAACAAAAGAGTCTGAAGTGCAGCACTTGGGTGCAATCTCAAAAACGACAGAATGATCTTGGTTCATTTCCAAGGCAAATCATTCACCACCACAGTAATCCAAGTCTATGCCTCAACCACTGATGCTGAAGAAGCTGAAGTTGATCAGTTCTGTGAAGACCTATAAGACCTTCTAAAACTGATAACAGCAACAAAATGTCCTTTTCACCATAGGGAATTGGAATGCAAAAGTAGGAAGTGAAGAGATACCTGGAGAAACAGATCAGTTTGGCCTTGGAATACAAAATAAAGCAGGACAAAGGCTAACAGAGTTTTGTCAAAAGAACACATTGGTCATTGCAAACACCCTTTCCAACAACCAAGAGAAGACTCTACACATGGTCATCACCAAATGGTCAATACCGAAGTCAGATAGATTATATTCTTTGCAGCTAAACATGCAGAAGCTCTATACAGTCAGCAAAAACAAGACCTGGAGTTGACTGCGGCTCAGATCATGAGCTCCTAATTGAAAAATTCAGGTTCAGATTGAAGAAAGTAGGGAAAACCACTACGCAATTCAGTATGACCAAAATCAAATCCCTTACGATTGATTATACAGTGAAAGTGAAGGTTGCTTAGTTGTGTCTAATTCTTTGTGACCCCAGGAATTCTCCAGGCCAGAATAATATAGTGGGTAGCCTTTTCCTTCTCCAAGGGATCATCCCAATCCAGGAATTGAACCCAGGTCTCCCACATTGCAGATGGATTCTTTACCAAATGAGCCATGAGGTAAGCCCAAGAATACTGCAGTGGGTAGCTTATCCCTTCTCCAGCAGATCTTCCTGGCCCAGGAATGGAACCAGGGTCTCCTGCATTACAAGCAGATTCTTTGCCAACTGAGCTATCAGGGAAGCCCTGATTATACAGTGGAGGTGACCAATAGATTCAAGAGATTAAATATGGTAGAGTGTACAGAGTGCCTGAAGAACTATGGACAGAGATTCATAACTGTATAGGAGGCAATGAACAAAACCACCCCAAAGAAAAAGAAATGCAAGAAGGAAAGTGGTTGTCTGAGGAGGCTTTACAAATAGCTGAGGAAAGAAGAGAAGTGAAAAGCAAGGGAAAAGGGGAAAGATATATCCAACTGAATGCAGAATTGCAGAGAAAAGCAAGGAGAGATGAGAAGGTTTTTTTCAATTGTGCTGATTTCACATGCTAATAAGGCTATGCTCAAAATCCTTCAAGCTAGGCTTCAGCAGTACATGAACCAAGAACTTCCAGATGTACAAGCTGGGCTTTGAAAAAGCAGAGGAACCCAGAGATCAAATTGCCAACATTCACTGGATTTTAGAGAAAGCAAAGGAATTCCAGAAAAACATCTACTTCTGTTTCATTGACTACACTAAAGCTTTTGACTATGTGGATCACAACAAACTGTGGAAAATTCTTTGAGAGATGGGAATACCAGATCTTCTTACTTGTCTCCTGAGAAACCAGTATGTGGGTCAAGAAGCAACAGTTAGGACCTTACATGGAAAAACTGACTGGTTCAAAACTGGAAAAGGAGTACAGCAAGGTTGTATACTGTCACCCTACTTGTTTAACTTATATGCAAAGTACATCATGCAAAATGCCAGGTTGGATGAATCACAAGCTGGAATTAAGATTGCCAGGAGAAATATCAACAACCTCAGATATGCAGATGATACCACTCTAATGGCAAAAAATGAAGACAAACTAAAGAGCCTCTTGATAAGGGTGAAAGAGGAGACTGAAAAAGCTGGCATAAAACTCAACATTAAAAAAACTAAGATCATGGTATCCGTTCCCATCACTTCATGGCACATAGATGGGAAAAAAAGCAGAAGCAGTGACAGATTTTATTCTGGGCTACAAAATCACTATGAATGGTGATTGCAGCCATGGAATTGAAAGATGCTTGCTCCTTGGAAAGAAAGCTATGACAAACCTAGATATTGTATTAAAAACCAAGGACATCTATTTGTTGACAAAGATCTGTATAGTCAAAGCTATGGTTTTTCCAGTAGTCGTGTATGGATGTGAGAGTTGGACCATAAAGAAGGCTGAGTGCTAAAAAACTGATGCTTTTGAATTGTGGTGCTGGAGAAGACTTTTGAGAGGCCCTTGGACAGCTCAAATCACTCAATCCTAAAAGAAATCAAGCCTGAGTATTCATTGGAAGGACCGACGCTGAAGCTGAAGTTCCAATACTTTGGCCACCTGATAAGAAGAGCCATCTTGCTGGAAAAGATCCTGATGCTGGGAAAGACTGAAGGCAAGAGGAGAAGAGGGTGACAGAGGATGAGATGGTTGGATGACATCACCTACTTAATGGACATGAGTTTGAGCAAACTCCAAGAAACTAAAAGACAGGGAAGCCTGGCATGCTGCAGTCCATGGGATTGTCACGAATTGCACACGACTTAGTGACTAAACAACAACAAAGTCATAGATGTATGAGTAATATTTACAACAAAGCTAACATATTGGACACATATTATCTGTCAACCATTGTACTCAGGCTTGTGTATGATATTACCTTATTTAGTCATCAAATAAATTTGTGTGATATAAAATTGAGTCTTAAGGACATGAAACAAATGTTCAAAGCTGTGCACATATTAAGTAGCAAGGCCAGTATTTAAACTCAGAAAATCTAACTACATATTCCTCAGTCTTAGCACTCTAATATGTTTAATATCTAGTATATATAATAATATTGCATTCAAAATATCATAAAATCCAGATGCAAATTTAGGAAGTTCATTGTATACATGAATAATAGTTGATTTTTATTTTTTAGCATCAAACTGGATAAAACATTAAAACACAGGACCTCACCTGTTTCTTACATAAATGTGCTTGCTAGTGAATAGTAATCAAAAGCTAGAGCAACCTTGAATTTAGTACTTGGGCAGAAATAGCCTTGTTGACTAATACTTGCACCATGCTCAAACCCCCATGTACTTCCTCACTCTCACTCCCAAACTTCACATAAAAATAATTCACCTAGACTAATATCCAGAGCTGGATTAAGACTTCAGAAAATTAAAAAATTAGAAGATTATACTTGAAATAAAAAGAAAATAATACAAAGTTGGAAAGCTTAAGTTAATATAGAACTAAGAACAAATTATTCTTGTCTGGAAAATTCTATGGACAGAGAAGCCTGGTAGGCTACAGCCCATGGGGTCACAGAGTTGGACATGACTGATTATACTTGGCATACAGACACTGCTCTCTTGTGCTGTACCTTTATACACAAAAACAAATAGCTCTATATCAAGATTTTCTACCTAAAACTTCTAGCAGTAATCCATCTGAATAACTGGTATCATTTGGCAGAGGTACTCATTTTCTGGTTCTTAAAGCAGCATCTTCCAAGTAGGGCTGTGCCTCCGGGAATGCTTACGATTGTCCATTGGCTTGAAGAAAAAAGAAAAACATTACAACTTCTACTTGCATTTATTTGTAAATATAAGTCAATTATTTCACAAATATTTAAACATAATTAGACATCGGAGGCCAGAGTTAGGCTAACCAGCAGATGGTCACATACCATTCAAGAAACATCCAAAGAGTAGTGTCAAAACATGGTGGGAGGTGGAGGGAGGGGGGTTTGTCAGTGGAACTTTCATTCATTTTCCTTCTTTTCTTGCATTGCAATAATTTGTAGTTAACTTTTATCCACTTAAGTGAATTTATAAATTATGTGATTCAGTTTCAAACAATCTCCTCCTGAAAGCTTGGCCTCTGTGCACCAGTGCCAAATTGAATCTCAGAGACAGAGTTTTAGGTGAAGTAGAAAGAATAACTTTATTGCTTTGCCAGCCAAAGGGAGACACAGAGGGTTCCTGCCCTCAAAAACAAAGTGTCTCAATATAGCAGGATTTGCTGAGGAGGTTTATAGCAATGTTCAAGGGTGGGGTTGCAAATAAGATTGCTGTCGTTCAATTGCTAAGTTGTGTCTGACTCTTTAAGACCCCATGGACTGCAGCGTGCCCTGCTTCCCTGTCCTTCACTACCTCCTGGAGCTTGCTCAAATTCACGTCCATTGAGTAGGTGATGCCATCCAACCATTTCACCCTCAGTTGCCCCCTTCTCCTCTTGCCCTCAATCTTTCGCAGCATCAGGATCTTTTCCAATGAGTTGGCTCTTTGCATTAGGTGGCCAAAGTATTGGAGCTTTAGCTTCAGCATCAGTCCTTCCAATGAACACTCAGGCTTGATTTCCTTTAGGATTGACTGATTTGATCTCCTTGCTGTCCAAGGGACTCTCAAGAGTATTACAGTTCAAAAGCATCACTTCTTTGGCACCCAATCTTTTTTATGGTCCAACTCTCACATCCGTACATGACTACTGGAAAAGCCATAGCTTTGACTAGATGGACCTTTGTCGCAAAGTGATGCATCTATTTGCCATGAAGTGATGGGACCAGATGCCATGATCATAGTTTTTTGAATGTTGAGTCTTAATGTTGTGCAAGGGCCTCCACTCCTCTAACCCGGTCTCAGGAAATCTTGATGAGCTTCTCTGGCTCCTTTAATGTAGCTTCAGGTAGTCTTTCTCTGGTATGAAGAATGTGTGTGGGTGCTCAGTCATGTCTGACTCTTCCTCACCTCATAGACTGTAGCTTGCCAGGCTCCTCTGTATATGGAATTTCCCAGTCAAGAATACTGAGGTGGGTTGCCATTTCCTCCTTCGGGGGATCTTCTCAACCCAGGGATTGGACCCGGGTCTCCTGCATTTCCTGCATTGACAGGGGGATTCTTTACCTCTGAACCACCTGGGAAGCAAGGTATGAAGAATGCTAACATCTTAAAGAGTTTAAGGACACTGTTACGTGTATTCCTGGAAGGAGAACAAGGATCCTGACCCCAGGCTGCACTGTTGTTTCCTGGCTGCCCCTCCCTTGTCTTTCTTTGCATCTCTTCCCTCCCCAGATTAGCAATCTGCCCTTTGGAATTCAGGGAAGGTCATGGAGGCTGGAGTCAAGAAACAAAGACAGAAAGGCTTAGATGCCCTGGCCCCACAGGGTCCTGCATGATTTTACTACTCATAAAATGAGCAAGTGGCTTAAAACATTCCATTAAGAAATTGAAAATTGAAGACAATATTTATGGTGTAAGCACAACAAAATCCAAGAACATGGAGATACTAACCATTTTAGTAGAATAAGTTCTTTATCAGCCTTCCTACGAAGTAAAAATAAGATGGAAATCTTCACATTTATTAGGGAGACTGCCCCAACTATTGATTTATACTGATTTAATGAATTATGTTCTTCCTGAGAGCATATTGTGTCTTGATAGTTTACAGTTAAATAATATGATGCCATCATGACTAAGCATCATGATGTTGTTTTTTGATTTGTTTTTAGCAGTGCTTTAAGATATTTGATACTAAAGCAAGTACTTATAAAAATTTCCTTTAAGGTACAATGAATGCTTAGGAACCACTTTCCAGATCCCTTGGTATCAAGAGACTGAAATCACTCGAGTAACACTTGTTTTGCCTGCTGCAAACAGAAATGTCTGCTAGAGGTAATGGGCAGTGATATGGTTAGAAGTTAAATACAATCCCTTGTCAGGCAAAAGAGATGTAAGGTCCATAAAAAAAAAACATATCTTTTTCAACTTGTTTTCTCCCATTCAAATTTACATAACTTTATGAAGTACCTTTTTCAGCATTCACAATCCTTATAGCCAGTTTTGCAATAGATTAAATTTAGAAGCAGGTCTCTGAATTTCTGTAATGTAGTGTGTTGGGCTTCCCAGGTGGCACAGTGGTAAAGAATCTGCCTATCAATACAGGAGACACAAGAGATGGGGGTTCCATCCCTGGATCCCCCTGGAGAAGGAAATGGAAACCCATTCTAATATTCTTGCCTGGAAAATTTCATGGGCAGTGTGCCTGGTGGGCTACAGTCCATGGGGCTGCAAAGAGTCAGGCATGGCTGAGAACATACACACACACAATATACTGTGTTAAGTCAATATTTTATAAAATATTAAGCCTCTTGTCTTTTTGTCTTTAATCAAATGCCTTAATAATTAATCATATCAATAATAAAGGTTATGACAGAAACAATAGTAGGTTTTCAATCCATCATTTTCTCTTCCTGGACACATATAAACACTTCATTTCTCAGACTCATTTGCTATCAGATCAGGGTCATTTGACTGAATTCTGGCCAATGAAATGTAAGTTGAAGAGTTGTATATTAATTTCTGTGTCTGGCCCTTAAAACAGTTTGTGCAATCAGATTTTACTTCCCTTTTATTAAGTGACTGTAGAGACCACATGCTGCAGTCTTACAAGATGGACTCAAGCTGGAGTTACATGACAGAAAATCACCAACAAAAGCATACCCACAGTGTATTCTAATGTGAATAAGAAATAAGCTTTTTTATGATAAGCCAATGAAAACTCATTGTCACTACAAGAGAGAAAAGACTATTCAGACTAATAAAATTGTTAATAATATTTTAATGAGAACAACCTGTTTTGGGACCATTATTAAATATAATAAAATTATTAATGTAATTTTATCTTCATATAATGATTTTTTAATTTATTTTTTGCCTATGTCTGGTAATATACATAATATATATCCACAGAGTTACAAATATATGTATATTTGAGTTGCCTGATAAAGATAGTTTTGCTTGATGAAGAAGCAACCAGACATTTGGAAGTAATTAACTTAAAATATATGCTTCATTAATAAAGCTTCATCACCAGCTATTTCACTGTTAATAGGACACAATTAGATGTATTATTTTCACAGATCTGATTAATATGTGTGCTTAGTCCAGCAGTCGTGTCTGACTCTTTGCGACCCCATGGACTATAGCCCACCAGGTTCCTCTGTCCATGGGATTTTTCAGGCAAGAATACTGGAGCAGGTTGCCATTTCCTCCTCCAGGGGAACTTCCCCTCTGATTAATATACGTAGGTTTTAAAAGACAAGAAAATGAATGTCAGCCATAAAGTACTTCTTCATATCTCTCCTAGTCTTCACTCACTCTTAGTTGATGTAAATCACCATATCCAAACCAATGATTTAGTAGAAAATGTCAGTGCCAAGGAATTAAACCAGTTAACATGCATAGTTGAAGACAGTGTCCTCTAAAACACTCTTATCCTTGAAGTTCTGTAATGTGTAAGCATTTTATTTGAGAAATAAGGAGAGAAATAATAATTTAGTTTCACAAGGAAAAAATTAAAAGTAAGTAAATGCAAATTTTCATCTTAGATATATAGGGATACCTACATATACATATATACCTAAGCACATGCAAACAGACACAAATGTATGATTGTACACTTACATATATATTGAGTGTTCATTTTATAGAATCAGAAAAAAAATTTTATCCTAGATATTTTCCTGCTAAAGCTGAAAATAACTAGAGGTAAAATTGAAATGAATCTTAGCTGCAAGGAAATACTGAGGGTCTTGTGTCTCAGTCTTTTGAGTTAAGTCAAGAGCATATGTGTGTTTCAAGAGGCTGATAGATAATTTTTGTCATATTCAAGTTTCAAAGTCAAAGATGGTCAATATTCTCTTAACAGCCATACATCGTTCCGGAATAGCTGGTAAGCTGAAAGAGAGTGTCTGCTTAAGGGTTAGCTTCAGAATGTATTCATTTTTTGAACTTTGTGATTCTTAAAAGTCAAGGATTAAAAGCAGTAGAAAGAGTTGCCTTTGAAATCTCTGAAGCCATTGACAGCTCTGAGCTCTCTAAGACCTTTTGGTCACAATAACATCTACTGAGTACACTCTTGGACACAGCTCACTAGAAGCTCTCATCCCATCATCTGATCAAATTTTGACCTTTTAGGTCACTTTGTGAGAGTTTCAGATGTTCTTTTAAAAAGGCAAGGCCAATGTTCCAACACAACTAAAGCTAGATGACAGTGTTCAGGGTGTACAATGGCTCTCTCTCAACTTCAAGGAGATGCCTCCTACAGTAACATCTTGCCTCATTAGTCCTCAAAGCAGTGGTGTGAGGGACTGCGTAAATGTATTCCTTCCAGATTCCTATGCTGAAGCCCTAATCACCATCATGATGATCTTTGAAAGGAGAGCCTTTGGAAGGTAATTAGGTCATTAGGGTAAAGGTCTCAGAAGTGGGATTGGTGCCCTTATAAGAAGAGACATGAAAGAAATGATTTCTCTGATTGCCATGCAAAGTTACAGCAAGAAGGCAGTCATCTCCAAACCAGGAGGAAGACTTTCACCAGATCCTAAATCTTCTAGCACCTTGATCTTGGATTTCCTAGCCTCCAAAAATCAATGCTTATTGTTCAAACCATGCAGCCTATAGTATTTTGTTATAACAGCTAACTAAAGAAACAAGTGGTGATCAAACAGCCGAGCACTCTTAACATAGCAAGCGACTTGGATGTAAAAAATATGTTATAAATGTCCCAAGTTGATTGCACAGTGTTAGGAAATCAATTTTGCAATTTTTTGCCATCTTCACTTGTTTTAAATGACTCAGCTCATATCAGTAATTGTGGTGATAGGAACTATAAATCTCCTGTCGTCTCTCTGAGTCAGTGGAGTTGCCTCTTTATTAGCAAGATGGCATTTTGGTGGGATATCATGTATCATTAGTTAATATAGAAATATTTATAAGGCATAAAGGAACTAAAGGCAAGGAAGGGACAAATGTCCTCTTGGCATTATAATGTCATGGTTATTCATTCATAAGTAATACAGATTTTATACTAAAGTGTGTATGAATTTTTTTGTTTCTTGGATTGTTTAGTAGGGTTTATACTGTTTCCGAAGGAAGTGGTGATATATGTTTGATTTTAGGTACTCTATAAAATGCCAGATGTCACCCCGAGTGCATATTCTTCTCTTATTATCTTGTAGCTATGAGAGAACAGCAGCCAGGAACCACTAAGATCAGAGTCCACCCCTGACATTTTTGGAACTGCTATTATTAGGCCAGGGAGGAATAGCCAATAAAGCCATTGAAATCTAAAACTAGAGCATTTACAAGACACAAAAATGGGTTGACATGAACTGAGATTTTATTATTTGCATAAAAAAAGTACTGCTCCTTAGAGTTTGCCCCTTCCTGGACATATGCAAAAGATAAAAGAGGAAGGTGTGGGGACTTTTCTGGCAGTCCAGTAGTTAAGACTTCACCTTCTAATGAAGGGGATGCGGGTTTGATTCCTGATAGGGGAGCGAAGATTCTACATGCCTTGTGGCCAAAAAACCAAAACATACAACAGAAGCAATACTGTAACAAATTCAATAAAGACCTTAAGAATAGTCCTTGAGTGTTAGTGTGAGTGTTAGTTGCTCAGTTGTGCCCAACTCTTTGTGACCCCATGGACTGCAGCTCACCAAGCTCCTCTGTCCATGAGATTTTCCAGACAATGATACTGGAGTGAGTTTCCATTTCCTTCTCCAGGGGATCTTTCCAACCCAGGGATCGAACCCAGGTCTCCTGCACTGCAGGCAGATTCTTTACCGAGTAAGCTACAAGGGAAGCAAGCTAAGACTGCTGCTAAGTCACGGCAGTCATGTCCGACTCTGTGTGACCCCATAAACGGCAGCCCAACAGGCTCCTCTGTCTCTGGGATTCTCCAGGCAAGAATATTGGAGTGGGTTGCCATTTCCTTCTCCAATGCACGAAAGTGAAAAGTGAAAGTGAAGTTGCTCAGTCGTGTCTGACTCTTAGCGACCCCATGGACTGCAGCCTTCCAGGCTCCTCCGTCCATGGGATTCTCCAGGCAAGAGTACTGGAGTGGGTTGCCATTGCCTTCTCCAAAGCTAAGAATAGTCCTTATCAAAATAAAATAAATAAAAAGAGGAAGATGTGGTTAAAGGGAGAGAGAACTTCCAAATACTGAATAAAATGGCACAGTAAATGTCCCAGAAGTTCATCACATCCACACTAATCTCTCTCTGTGAGGACAGAGGATAGACCAGGATCACTGAGGTGACAGGAAAACGAGGGATAGGCATATGGCCAACATAGGATGGCTTTTCTTTCCTACCTTGAATGTTTTACTGCCAAAAAAAAAATAGACCAAAAAGAGATTATGTTACGTATATCAGTCTGTTTGAACTACCATAACAGAATACCATAGACTGGGTAGGTTAAACAACAGAAATTTATTTTCTTACAGTTCTGGCTGTAAGTCCAAGATCAAGGGGTTGGCAGGGTTGGTTTCTGGTGAGACCTTTCTTCCTGGTTTGCAGAGGCCCACGTTCACTGTATCCTCACCTAGCCTTCCCTCTGTCAACAAAGAGAAAGTTCTCTGGAGTCTCTTCCTCTTTTTATAAGGAAGCCAGTCCTATGGGGTTAGGGCCCCACTCTTCTGACCTCATTTTAAGCTTAATCATTTCTTTAAAGACCCCATCCCTAAATATAATCACATCAGTGGTTGGACTTCAACACATGAATTTTGAAGAAACACAGTTCAGTCAGTAATAGTACGAGAAGTCACATTAAAAAAAAAAACAAAACTAAAAGTTTGCAAAATAAAAGGATAAAATAGCAAATGAAGCCAGAGGTTATTACAAATTGGTATAACTTGTTAGATCCTGATTAATTATATTGGCTCCATTTATTCCGAATTTTCTATTGACCAAGGCAAAGATGTAAATAACATCAGTGCCAGAACCCACAATATCAGTAAACTCTTATTGGCTTCTCAGGGGAAACAAACCTTTTCCTAGAGTCAAGGCTTGAAAGATATTTTCCCATTTCCTTAACACGTTGAGAGTTCAAGCAAAAGCCAGTTAAATAGCATTGCATCTTATTGTGTCTTTCACTGCTAACTGTCAGAAAAAAAGGCAAATCAAACATTTAGTAAAGCTGTTTCTGTGAAAGGGCCACACACTATGGGCCAAATAAATAGCTTTTGGTGACACTTTTGATAGGATAAGTCCAACCTTTGCTATTTATATATCTAAAATAAGCAATAGTGAGTAATATAAAATTAATTTCCATTTTCAGATCTTTGCTTATCAGAAAATTATTGCATATATTTCTGATGAAAAAGAAAAATTTAAAAATTCTAAATAATATGGCTGCATAGAGGCATTTCCCTTTTGTGTCTGTTCTCCATCCAAACTCTCAGTGTTATTGTACAAATTTGAGAGGGCAGTTTGAGGATGTCACAGACATTAGTAGTTTACTGTATCTGAAATTCTTGGGCTTACATAAAAGTGTGAAGAAACAGATACATGGATAAAATAATTTATCACGAAAGGATTTCAACCCAAGCAGGGATGACTACCTGGCCCAGAAGCCCTATTTATCACCTAGAAGTTCCTGAACTTAAGGATTGGCTTCTATTGAATAAAAAGGAAATGCCCATTTCTTTCTTAGATTAATAACCTCAAATTAAAATGTTATCTTAATTGTTACGTGTACATAGAGCCTCAGTACCCAGTAGATACTTATTCCACATGGTGACATTATGTACAAGGTAGGTTTCTGGATATAACCCAGGGACTCAGTGAATCTCTCTCTAACCTAAAGATTAAACCACCTCATTTTCAAAAGTGCTTTTTAAAATCTATGAATCACTAACTGGGGGGAAAACGTAAGGGTTGGGACCACTGGCTCCAAGAGGTAAAATTAAAATATATGTTTTTATCAGTGAGTATAAGCTTTCCGGCTGCGACCAGCGCACTAAGCGTGGCCGTGAGGAGCTACCCCATGTCCGAGGTCAGGGGCAGAAGCCGGAAGGACCCCATGCCTGAAGGGCGGCGGCCAAGAGGAGCTACCCCACGTCCGAGGTTGGGGCAGCAGCCGAGAGTGCCAGGTTGCGACTGCGCAGGAATGGCCGAGAAGAGCTACTCAAGTCGGAGGTCAGGGGCAGCAGCCAGGAGGAGCTACCCCACACCCGAGGCCAGGGGCCGCGGCCGGGAGGACCAACCCCACGTCCAAGGAGCCGTGGCAGCGCGGGCGCAGGAGGGCCTAGAGGAGCTATCCCACATTGAAGGTCAGAAAGGGCGGCGGTAAGGAGATACCCCTCGTCCAAGGTAAGGAGCAGCGGCTGCGCTTTGCTGGAGCAGCCGTGAAGAGATACCCACGTCCAAGGTAAGAGAAACCCAAGAAAGACAGTAGGCGTTGCAAGAGGGCATCAGAGGGCAGACACTCTGAAAACATACTCACAGAAAACTAGTCAATCTAATCACACTAGGACCACAGCCTTGTCTAACTCAATGAAACTAAGCCGTGCGGTGGGGCAACCCAAGATGGGCGGGTCATGGTGGACAGATCTGACAGAATGTGGTCCACTGGAGAGGGGAATGGCAAACCACTTCAGTATTCTTGCCTTGAGAACCCCATGAACAGTATGAAAAGGCAAAATGATAGGATACTGAAAGGGGAACTCCCCAGGTCAGTAGGTGCCCAATATGCTACTGGAGATCAGTGGAGAAATAACTCCAGAAGAATGAAGGGATGGAGCCAAAGCAAAAAGAATACCCAGCTGTGGATGTGACTGGTGATAGAAGCAGGAACCTGGAATGTCAGGTCCACGAATCAAGGCAAATTGGAAGTGGTCAAACAAGAGATGGCAAGAGTGAATGTTGACATTCTAGGAATCAGTGAACTAAAATGGACTGGAATGGGTGAATTTCACTCAGATGACCATTATATCTACTACTGTGGGCAGGAATCCCTCAGAAGAAATGGAGTAGCCATCATGGTCAACAAAAGAGTCTGAAATGCAGTACTTGGATGCAATCTCAAAAAACAACAGAATGATCTCTGTTCGTTTCTAAGGCAAACCATTCAATATCACAGTAATCCAAGTCTATGCCCCAACCAGTAATAATGAAGAAGCTGAAGTTGAACGGTTCTATGAAAACCTACAAGACCTTTTAGAACTAACACCCCAAAAAGATGTCCTTTTCATTATATGGGACTGCAATGAAAAAGTAGGAAGTCAAGAAACACCTGGAGTAACAGGCAAATTTGGCCTCGGAATATGGAATGAAGCAGGGCAAAGGCTAATAGAGTTTTGCCAAGAACATGCACTGGTCATAACAAACACCCTCTTCCAAAAACACAAGAGAAGACTCTACACATGGACATCACCAGATGGTCAACACCGAAATCAGATTGATTGTATGCTTTGCAGC
Source organism: Bison bison bison (assembly GCF_000754665.1). Lineage (NCBI taxonomy): Eukaryota > Metazoa > Chordata > Mammalia > Artiodactyla > Bovidae > Bison > Bison bison. Next base: position 4,622,489 of record NW_011494680.1, read on the forward strand.
CAAAGATGGAGAAGCTCTATACAGTCAGAAAGAAACAAGATTAAGAGCTGACTGTGGCTCAGATCATGAACTCCTTATTACCAAATTCAGACTTAAATTGAAGAAAGTGGGGAAAACCACTAGACCATTCAGGTATGACCTAAATCAAATCCCTTATGATTATACAGTGGAAATGAGAAATAGATTTAAGGGCCTAGATCTGATAGATAGAGTGCCTGATGAACTATGGAATGAGGTCCGTGACATTGTACAGGAGACAGGGATCAAGACCATCCCCATGGAAAAGAAATGCAAAAAAGCAAAATGGCTGTCTGGGGAGGCCTTACAAATAGCTGTGAAAAGAAGAGAAGTGAAAAGCAAAGGAGAAAAGGAAAGATATAAGCATCTGAATGCAGAGTTCCAAGAATAGCAAGGAGAGATAAGAAAGCCTTCCTCAGCGATCAATGCAAAGAAATAGAGGAAAACAACAGAATGGGAAAGACTAGAGATCTCTCAAGAAAATTAGAGATACCAAGGGAACATTTCATGCAAAGATGGGCTCGATAAAGGACAGAAATGGTATGGACCTAACAGAAGCAGAAGATATTAAGAAGAGGTGGCAAGAATACACAGAAGAACTGTACAAAAAAGATCTTCACGACCCAGATAATCATGATGGTGTGATCACTCACCTAGAGCCAGACATCCTGGAATGTGAA
>NW_011494680.1:4623339-4623809 GCF_000754665.1 Bison bison bison
AAAAGATCTTCACGACCCAGATAATCATGATGGTGTGATCACTCACCTAGAGCCAGACATCCTGGAATGTGAAGTCAAGTGGGCCTTAGAAAGCATCACTATGAACAAAGCCAGTGGAGGTGATGGAATTCCAGTTGAGCTATTTCCAAATCCTGAAAGATGATGCTGTGAAAGTGCTGCACTCAATATGCCAGCAAATTTGCAAAACTCAGCAGTGGCCACAGGACTGGAAAAGGTCAGTTTTCATTCTAATCCCAAAGAAAGGCAATGCCAAAGAATGCTCAAACTACCGCACAATTGCACTCATCTCACACGCTAGTAAAGTAATGCTCAAAATTCTCCAAGCCAGGCTTCAGCAATATGTGAACCATGAACTTCCAGATGTTCAAGCTGGTTTTAGAAAAGGCAGAGGAACCAGAGATCAAATTGCCAACATCTGCTGAATCATCGAAAAAGCAAGAGAGTTCCAG
>NW_011494680.1:4624024-4624419 GCF_000754665.1 Bison bison bison
GGAAGCAACAGTTAGAACTGGACATGGAACAACAGACTGGTTCCAAATAGGAAAAGGAGTACGTCAAGGCTGTATATTGTCACCCTGCTTATTTAACTTATATGCAAAGTACATCATGAGAAACGCTGGACTGGAAGAAGCACAAGCTGGAATCAAGATTGCCGGGAGAATGGCATTGAAATATGTAAAATATCATGTATGAAATGAGTCGCCAGTCCAGGTTCGATGCATGATACTGGATGCTTGGGGCTGGTGCACTGGGACGACCCAGAGGGATGGTATGGGGAGAGAGGAGGGAGGAGGGTTCAGGATGGGGAACACATGTATGCCTGTGGTGGATTCATTTTGATATATGGCAGAACCAATACAATATTGTAAAGTTTAAAAAAAAAAAA
>NW_011494680.1:4624519-4670327 GCF_000754665.1 Bison bison bison
AAACTTAAAAGACGCTTACTCCGTTGGAAGGAAAGTTATGACCAACCTAGATAGCATATTCAAAAGCAGAGACATTACTTTGCCAACAAAGGTTCGTCTAGTCAAGGCTATGGTTTTCCCTGTGGTCATGTATGGTTGCGAGAGTTGGACTGTGAAGAAGGCTGAGCGCCGAAGAACTGATGCTTTTGAACTGTGGTGTTGGAGAAGACTCTTGAGAGTCTCTTGGACTGCAAAGAGATCCAACCAGTCCATTCTGAAGGAGATCAGCCCTGGGATTTCTTTGGAAGGAATGATGCTGAAGTTGAAACTCCAGTCCTTTGGCCACCTCATGCGAAGAGTTGACTCATTGGAAAAGACTCTGATGCTGGGAGGGATTGGGGGCAGGAGGAGAAGGGGACGACAGAGGATGAGATGGCTGGATGGCAGCACTGACTCGATGGAAGTGAGTCTGGGTGAACTCCAAGAGATGGTGATGGACAGGGAGGCCTGGCGTGCTGCAATTCATGGGGTCGCAAAGAGTCGTACAGGACTGAGCGACTGAACTGAACTGAACTGATAAGCTTTCCTTGGAGAGGGAAATGACAACCCACTCCAGTATTCTTGCCTAGGAAAACCCATGGACAGAGGAGCCTTAGTCCATAAGATCCCAAGATTCGGAGGTGACTTAGAAACTAAACAACAACAACGATAAGGTTTTCTAGCCTTTGAAAAATTCAATGTCTATGTATTCAATTAGCAACTATCTTTTTAAAATGCAATGAAAATCTTAGACAATGAAAAATACACAGAATGTGTTGAAAAGAGTGTATTATTCCTCAGGCAGCAGAAATACCTGATCAGAAAAGACAGCGCCCAGATGATGAATCAAGGCTCTCTTTGGTTCAGTCCCAAATTTCTTTTCTCTTCTTTGCTCCACGTGAAATAGCATTTAAGAGTTAACCTGTTCAACTGATACATTTAGTATTTTCTACTGTTGAAAATTTCAGGTAAATTTTGATGTGAAAGACATTGCTGTGCAGTGAGACCTTTGGGACTATTTTAATATAATTAGCATATAATCAATACGTGTTTCCATCTTGTTTCCTGAATGAGAATGAAACTCCTTCAGGGCAGTTATCTATCTCAGACTTCTTTAAATTTGTTGTAAAGACTAGGAAAGTTGGCCTGCACACCAAGAAACAGCATGGCAGGGAGGAACAAGCTTCCTGGGTTTTGGGATTGATTCTAATTCTCACTCTGCTAGTCCAGGCACTAGCTATGTGATTTCTGGTCATTTGTTTAACCCTCCTGAGACATTATTATTCTGAGAACATGCTGGGGTGTGTGGGAGTGTGGAGTTAGCTAATTGGCTGCTAGTGAGCAAGAGGTTAGCGCAAACAGCTGATCCTGTTTACATGGGTTTGAGGTTTCTAGTGCTCTTGGGCTTTGTTTGCAGAAACCTTTCTTCAGAGGCCTTCAGCTTTCAATACCTTTAAGAAAACGCATTGGGAAGATCAAGGGAAGGATCACTTTTAAGCTGAGTGCAAAACCCAAAGCTCACTTAGATATCTTTGGCTTATTCCACTACTGGATAGACTTATGTTCTTGGGCAAAGAGAACTGTTTTTCCTGGCTCTCCTCCTCAAATATGCAGACAAATCCTCGATGGCAGCAGCAGCTAGAGAAGAGGTTATAGCCAACTCTGCTAAAGGAAGTCGGTAATACAAGTCCTGTTTACTGGTGCCAAATGGCAGTGTTGGTCAAATATTAGAAAAAAAAGTTCAGCATCCAAGGGTTGTTATTGATCACCGTGCGTGACTTTACTCTTTTTTGAATCATAGTTGTTTGTTGCAATGCTTAAGGCAGGGCTGGTACAGAGTAATTTTGGGGAAAAAAAAAATGAAGAGAGGTCTTGTTTGTTTTTGTTTGTTTAAGACCTATTTTTACATATTGACATTATAGCTACCAACACACAGAAAGAGGGCTTCTACTAAATGTACTGAAGGCTTAGTTGGAAAAGATACAAGGACATTGAAGATGAAAAAAAAAAAAAAAAGAATGGTGAAGGAAAAGGTAAAATGTTATATTTTATATCTGAACTGGTATAACTGATTATTAATGGTCATTCAGTGGAACCCTTGGTTTGTGTTTTGGGGGGGCCAGTCTTGCTCTTCTAGTCTTGGTTTTGAAAGTCCTCCCCTCCCCCACTACCATTTCAGCTGTTGTTGCTCCTTGTAGCCATTAGGGTTCTGCAATACTAGGTTAAATATTATTATGGTAGTTTAAGATTGGATTTGTTTCTTTCTATGACTATTATGTTGTCATGGCAAAAGTCTTGTGTAATATGGAACCATAATTTCCATTTCACAAAGAAAATAATGGTTCTTCAAGCTGACTTAAAGAACTCAACAATTTAAATAAATAGCAAGAAACTCATATACTCCTCCAATACACCTGATTTGTATACATCTAAGGAAGCATGGCTACGTGATCACTGATCAATATCCTATGTTATAATATATTCCCATCTCCTCAGCATTTGTCACAGAAGCATCTGTTCATTATTTCATATCACTAGTTCTTTTAACAACTTGGAGATAGTTACATGAAGAAATTCAGAAATTTTGCCATGATTCATAAAGAAATGCATTCCTTTACGCTTTGATTTTGAAATTACTTACCAAATCAGAGTCTTTGGAATTTTCATAGTTTAAGCAATCGTAGAAGAAACTTTGTATGCTTCTGATAGTCACTCCATTTTGCCTTCCGAATGAATGCAGAATTAATGCTTTTGGTGACAAGTTACCTTATTTGGAATGTATAGATATTTTTGCCAAAAGTATTGACCACAGATTCAAAACAATAATACTTTTTTAAAAAGCATTGTTGTTATTTTTTATGGGATTGTTGTTGTCGTTCAGTCACTAAGTCATGTCCAACTCTTTGCTACCCCATGAACTGTAGCATGCCAGCTCCCCCGTCCTTCACTATCAAACTGAGTTTGCTCAAACTCATGTCCTAGTGGCTCAGATGGTAAAGAATCTGCCTGCAATGCAGGAGACCCAGGTTTAATCCCTGAGTCAGGAAGATCCCTGGAAAAAGGATTGGCAACCCATTCCAGTATTATTGCTTGGAGAATTCTGTGGACAGAGGAGCCTGGCTGGCTACAGTCCATGGGGTCGAAAAGAGTCAGATGCAACCAAGCGATTAACACACACGTGTCCATTGAGTCAGTGATGCCATCCAACCATCTCATCTTCTGTTGCCCCCTTCTCCTCTTGCTCTCAGTCTTTCCCAGCATCAGGGTCTTTTCCAATGAGTGGGCTCTTTGCATCAGATGGCCAAAGTATTGGAGTTCCAGCTTTTAGCTTCAGTTCTTCCAATAAATATTCAGGGTTGATTTCCTTTAGGATTGACTGGTCTGATCTCCTTGCTGTTCAAGGGACTCCTAAGAGTCTTCTCTAACACCACAGTTTGAAAGCATCAATCTGTGCCATTCTTTATAGTCCAACGTTCACATTCATACATGATTACTGGAAAAACCATAATTTTGACTATATGAAACTTTGTTGGCAAAGTGATGTCTCTGCTTTTTAATACACTGGATGGGATAACACGGGTCAAATAAAAAAATTTTGTCTCACCTTTGTTTAGAGTGTACAGGCTTCAAAAAGATGGATCTATTGTTTGAACATTTTTTTCCCCACAGTTCTAAGGGCTACAAGGTGGTTTAGCTTGGAATCTCTCAGGCAGTTCCAGTCAGATAGCAGCTGGATTGATTGGGTCAGGAGATCCAAGATAGCATCATTCAGATCTCTGGTAGTTGGTGATGCCAGTCAGCTGGGGTACCTCGGTTCCCCTCATCCGTACTTCATCCAGAGGACCTCAGAGATCAGCTGTTGCCCTTCTGTTCTATTCTTCTCCCTGTTTCCTTTTCTTCTCCATTATTTTGTAGCTTCTTATTCCTCAGGGTGCTTGAAATATTTTTTCACTTCTCTAATCCAATTCTCATGTGAAGGATGTGGACATCTCATGCCTTTTTATGCTTCTCTTCTCATACTATCATACTATGCTAGATCCATGTTCTTTTCACAGCTTCCATTCCCCAGCACCTTATTTTAACAGCTTCTATCACTTCTGGGACCAGTTTGTATTTCTGGTCTGAACTTTGGAGTGAAACTGCAAAACAGAAAAACCTGGCAAATTTTACGTAACTAAGGGTTTAATTGGAACAGTCCTGGTTTTTGTTCTATGATTCTCTGCAAAGGACTCTTTTTCTTCTTTGCCTTTTAGAGGGCTTTCTGTTATTTTCTGTTTTTGTTTCTTTTTAAAGACCAGATGCATTTCTATATTTTATTTTTTATATGTACTGCTTGAAGTCAACTAAAACATCCTACAGTTTCTCTATCTCCTTCCTATATTTTTCCTCTCAATACGGAAATAAGATCCAATATTCACTCCAAGAAAAGCACAACTGGATCCAAGGGAACACAGGCACTTTAGAGCTCCTGCCAATGAACCACACTCTCTGCTGCTGTCAGTAAAGCACTTTGACACCCACCTGGGGCTATTGTCACAGGTGCCTATTCTCTGCTCCTTTCAGCTTTTGAAATTGACAAATGGTGTCCAGGACTCAGTGTAATCAACACACTGGAAAACAAAAGGGAAGCACACAACAGAAACAAACTGAGAGTGTATTATATCTATCATCATGAAAGCCACATTTCTAATTTCCCACCCCCTGCCCCCCTTTGGAAGAGTGAGAGCTGCAAACCTTTTTATAAAAGATCATGTTCTCGGACAGCAAGTATCATGAAAACTTCAAATCATCAAATAAAAAATGGAATTGTTAAGCACTGTGTGGAAGTCCTCTTATTTTAAGTAACATTGCCCCAATCATAAGTAAAGACAATATGAATCAGGTTTGCCTCTTTGAATTAACTGTGGTGAGTTGTAACTTACATGATTATCTCACCTTGAACATTTTTGCTGCTGTTCATATTTAAATTTTTATTGTCTGAGCTCTGTCCTCTATCTCAGGAAAAATTCCTTTCTCAACTATCAGTGCAAAAGTTTCTGTAAATTTAAGATTAAAATGGCAGGGGGATTTAAATACAGTGCCTTTTCCCTCCAAGGTCAGAATAGATTGAGGATAGTTAAAGGGAGAAATGAAGAAATTTGAATTCTCTTCTGTCTATTGTTTGGAAATAGCAAAAGGGCTTCAACAGTTCTGGGAGCTTTCTAAGTATTTATTGTTATTTATGTTTATTATTTCCAAGTGGCTTTTCCCAAGAAGAGCTCTGAGATCTTATAACAATTTTGATACTTTCTAAGCAAAAATAAATCAATAAATTTGAATGTGTTGAGAAAAGAAAATGGATAGAAGGAAATATTGTTTAAAAAATGATAAATATTATAAAAAATAAAAGGGATAGAAGCATAGAAGAAAAAAATACTTAGACCAAAATAAGCAAGACAAATACGAGGGTTTGAATTGAGGATGGACACTGTCCAGAGGGGAAAGTTGAGGCTTCAAGAGTAGATGAACTCTCAAAGGTCACTTAGCCTCTGAATCGAGCACAAAACCCTTTGCTTTCTTGGGGGTTAACTGAAGTTTTTCTACAGGAGACCACACTAGATGCCTAGAATTTGCATCACACTTTCCTTCTCAGCACTGGTGCACTCCTGCCTCCCTGCCCTTGGGTTCAGTGGGTGGTCAGTATTACTTTACAGAAAGAGAAACAGAAGTTCCAAGGGGTTAAGTGATGTGTAAAGTGTTAATCCTTTAGAGGGCTGATCTCAGAATTGGGGAAAATCACCCTATCCAGATATTCTTGAGAAAAAAGTGATTCTTATTTATTCTGAAGAGAAAAAAAATCAGTTTTCAGGGTGAATAGATGTAAAAGAGCTACATTCTACATTTACGAGGGATTACAAAACAGGGCAATGATGACTTTGCAAATAATTTCTCTAATTTAAAACGTGTGGGGATTTCACATTTAAAAAGACCGTTATTAATTCATATTTTTCCTCAAGTTTTTGAAAGTCTGAGGAGTGGTACAGCTTCATGGGGAAATTTACCTATAAAAGCATCATTTCCGTGACCCTGTTCTGGCCTACAGTGTCGAGTTAAGGAGAAATACGCTACTTACCCTGCAAGAAAATTGGAAGATCTTAGCTTTGAGCTGTAATATTTCCAGATGGTTGAAATCGAAAGCAGACTTCCTTTCCTTGCCTCTTCAGCCAAAGTTTTATACAGCAGTAAATAAACTCTTATTTGCTTCTGCCACATTTTATAGTAGAATACAAAAGGATTGAAGCAGACCATTTCTCAGGGAATGATTCTCTTCTCATTGTACTTTGAAGGCTGGATACTGCTTCTGTTTTAAAATGGGAACACATAGCTCACAACTATAACTCCAAGAGTAATATAGAAATCTGTTAGTTCATTGTCTTTTACTATTAAGACTTTTCTAAAACTTGCAGAAAATGTCAATTTCTCTTTCCACAGATTGAGGCAGAAAAGCACAATGATGATTCTTCTCCTTAAACTTTAAATATTAAAATTATTTTGGGGGGACTTCCCTGGTGGTCCAGTGGTTTAGATTCTGTACTTCCACTGCAAGAGCTGATGGTTCAATCCCAGATCGGGAAACTAAGATCCCATGTGCCAAGCAGCAAGGCCAAATAAATAAATTTTAAATTTATTTTCATGGAAGTAAAAACTCAATTCATTAATTTTCATTATGAATACAACAATAGACACTTTTAAAAGGAAATAAAATATCCTTGGAAGTCTAAATTAGACTTTAAAAAATAAAATGAAGATTTTTTTCATTATTGACAAATGGCTTGGGTTGGGTTGGGTTAGTTACTTAGTTTACAAATGCAATTAAAATTTTTTTTCTGACCTATAATTTCTATCCTGTTTTTGGTAGAAACTGTATTTCGGCCATCATCTTTGCTGGATAATGTTTCTGGACCTTCCCATTATATTGAACAAAGAGAATATGTTTTGATAACAGAATCACCTTGTCAGCACCCATAGTGTATGTGAAATCTGGCTCTAGAATATGATAAAATATAATTGCTATGTACTATATTATGGGTCAACCCCTCCCAGCTTATTTTCAAGATAAAAAATAGACTGCCATATTGTTATAGAATCATCTCTGTGTTTGTTTGGTTTTTTTTTTTTTTGCTTTTTTTTTTTTTCCTTTATGCTTGCTAAAGGTGAATAATCGTTTGCCTATCTTCAAATATGTGGGCTTCCCTGGTAGGTCAGTGGTAAAGAATCAACCTGCAATTCAGGAGACCCAGGTTCCACCCTTCGGTTGGGAAGATCCTCTGGAGAAGGAAATTGCAATGCACTCCAGTATTGTTGCATGGGAAATCCCATGGACAGAGGAGCCTGGTGGGCTAAAGTCCATGGGGTCACAAAAAGTTGGACATGACTGAGCAGCTACATAACAACAGTCTTCAAATGTACAGATGGTGGGAATGAGCAGGACTGTGAATTTTCTCAGATCTGTAGAACTGAGGTGTTTAATCTTGGGTGAAGCAAGAACTTAGTTTGTGCCTGAGTGAGAATGGTGATTGGAAAGAATATTGATTATACTCACTAGGATGTAGCTATAAATATTCTCCTCTGGCAAGCAAGTGGGAGGAACTACAGGCTTGGGAGAGAGGACTGAACAACTCTCTGGTTCAAGTTAACAACTTCTCTGGTTCCTTTCTATATATATTTGCTAAGTGTCAGTGCTGCACGAGATCCTGCCCTTGGCACTTGCCATGGGGTGAATGTTTGTTGTCCCTCTCAAATCTATATGATGAACTCCAAAAGTGATGGTATTAAGAGGTGGGGCCTTTGGGAGCTGAGTAGGTCATAAGGGTAGAGCCCTCATGAAGGGGATTAGGGTCCTTACAAAAGAAGCCCCAGAGAGATTCCTCTCTGTTTCATATCTTGTGAGAACACGGTGAAATGATGCCATCTATGAATGAGGAAATGAGTCCTCATCAGACATTGGATCTGCTGGTGCTTTGATCTGGTACTTTCCAGCCTTCAGAACTGTGAGAAATAAATTTCTGCTGTGTATAGTCCACTTGGTCTAAGTTATTTTCTTACAGCTGCCTGAACAGACTAAGACAGCATCTTTATTCAATAAAGAAGACACAGTACTTGATCAAGGAACAGACACACATTAGTGTCGTTTGCTTTTAGACCAGTTTAACTAGTGCATGGGTAGAGCTCCTAGAGGAAGTGATTCTTGAAAGTAACTATAAGCCAGGAGATAAAAAATGGAAAAATGTTCGAGTAGAGAAGACAATCCAAGCAAAGGCACAGATTATGAAAAAAATATATGTATGAGAGATTAGAGACTAGAGGCAATTTTAACAACTGCATCATTGAATCTAAAGGCAAAGAGTGTAAGAAGTAAGTGAAGAGGAAATACTGTCATAAATAATCTCATTTTCTGTACAATCTTCTTGTGAGATAATAAGCACTATTATGGCAGAGAATGTGCCTTATTCACCACACCAGACCTAGAATTTAGCAAATGCTTGATAATGCCTTACTAATGAACAATTATTTATTGATCCATGAGTGGATTACCTGGATGAATTCCCATTGTTTAGAACAAGGGATAAGTTCTAAATAAGTTTAGAATAAGTTTAGAGCAAGGGATAAAGTTTAAAAGTATTTAATAGGTAAAATTACCAGGACTTCTCAACTAAAGTTAAAAACGGCACTGTGGTGCCTGTATTAATGAGATCATATGCAGCACTAGGATAAGATACAGCAGAATGTTAAGAATGTAAACTCGGGATTGATTTTAGCTCAAACCTCAAGACCTTGATTTCCTAGCTATGTGCCCCTGGGCAAGTGATTTAATCCATCTGTGCCTTGGTTTGCTCAAATGCAAAGTGGGAATAAAGACAGCACAATGCCTCATCCTGTGGTTCTGAGACTTATGGGAGTTCATTCTTTTAAAACACTTAGAACAAAGCCTGGCAGGAAACATTCAATGAAAAAGCTCAGATTAAATTCACATTAAGTCATTAGTCAGTAGTGACTGTTTTATTGCAGGGAGGTGACTTGGCTTTTAAATCCTAGCCACACCCCTTCTTTTGGTCTCCACTCTTTCTCTGAAAGATTTCACTGTCTTTATTGGACAAATAACAAGTCAGAAGTCCCATAAATGATGTGTTAAAATTCACACAAATTGTCAACCACCAGAACTAGGCTCAGGGCAGCGATAATTTGACCTTGTACAGCGCTTCCTACTGAATTTCTTCAAGGAGAACTCACTGCTGGCTGTGGATAATTAAAAATCAAAATCAACTTTTAAGCGATGGGAAGTGGGAGGGAGGCTCAGGAGGCAGGGGACGTATGTATAGCTATGGCTGATTCATGTTAACATATGGCAGAAGCCAGCACAATATCGTAAAGCAATCATCCTCCAATTAAAAATAAATAATTTAAAAAATCAACTTATAACTATTAATAAGAAGATATATTTTGACAAATTATATCATATCAAAGTCTTAGCAGACTCGCACATCAAAAACTTTTTAGGAAAATTCTACAAATATGTGATTTTTGTTTTGTCCATTAGAGATCTATATTCCATAAATTTAGCCAAAATATTTTAGTGCCTAAAATGAGCTTTTTAACCATGAGTTCCTCCTTTACTAGAGATTCTAGTATAAGTAGATTTTTCATATGTTTCTATTTCCTCAACTAGGAGAGTTTTGTGTTTATCGTGTACTAATGTTTACATTTCTTCTCTTGTGGAGTATTAGCAAAAGCAGAAATAAAATACTGGGGAAATAAAAATAAAAGCCAAAAGAACAGGATAGTAAGGATTTTGCCATTCAGCTTTGGGAGAACTAAAGGAAATTGAATAAAAATACCCCTGAGCCTTAAAAATGATTTGAGGGCCTCTCTGAGAGGCAATGGCACCCCACTCCAGTACTCTTGTCTGGAAAATCCCATGGACGGAGGAGCCTGGTGGGCTACAATCCATGGGGTCGCTAAGAGTCGGACACGACTGAGTGACTTCACTTTCCCTTTTCACTTTCATGCACTGGAGAAGGAAATGGCAACCCACTCCAGTGTTCTTGCCTGGAGAATCCCAGGGACGGGGGAGCCTGGTGGGCTGCTGTCTATGGGGTCGCACAGAGTCAGACACTACTGAAGTGACTTAGCAGCAGCAGCAGCAGCTGAGGTGATAAATAGGAATATGAGTGGACAGAGGCTTATCGGGCTGGAGTGCTGGGCTCTGTGGCCTGAAATGTGCTGCCCAGCAAACAGCTGAAATTGGTAAAAGGAATTTACCATCTCAGTCCTAGCTACTGAACTGAATAGAGGTCTTCCAAAGCTTTTTCCACAAAAGGTACTTTGAATTTCTAGGAGGAATACAGGAAGGATTTAAACAGAATGCCACAATGAGTCAAAGATTCATAGAGTGTTTGAAAAGAATTGAATAAATGGACAAGAAATTAAACCCTAGAAAGTAAATAAATTCCTTGGTAAAGTCTTCTATTGTGGTCTGTGGACCAGAGATGATCTCTCACAGTTTATCATCTGTCTGCTAGGGAAAGTGAGACATTGAGAACAAGCTGAAGAAACTCGTACAGCAGTTTGGAATTCATTTTATGTCTGTTCCAATTGGTGATTAAAAATATGGCCCTAATGTATGGCTTTTGTTTGCTTTATATATTCCTTTCTTTTACTGTATGCTTCTAGTAATTTATTCTATATTGTACTTTATAAAAATATCAGTCAAGGATGGATGGGGAAAAACTGACCCTTTTCTGTAGATAGTTGGAGAAGTACAGTCCTCAAATGAGGAGAAGTAAATGGCAACCCACTCCAGTACTCTTGGCCTAGAGAATCCTATGGACAGAGGAGCCTGGTGGGCTGCTGTCTATAGGGTCGCACAGAATCAGACACGACTGAAGTGACTTAGCATGCATGTATGCATTGGAGAGGAAAATGGCAACCCACTCCAGTATTCTTGCCTGGAGAATCCCAGGGACAGAGGAGCCTGGTGGGCTGCCGTCTATGGGGTTGCACAGAGTCAGACACGACTGAAGCGACTTAGTAGCAGCAGCGGCAGCAGCAGTCCTGAAATGAAAGGTTTTTCCTACACTGTGTGTGCTCAGATGCTTTAACTGTGTTAGACTCTGAGACCCCATGGACTGTAACCTGCCTGGTTCCTCTGTCCATGGGATTCTCCAGGCAAGAATACTGGAATGGGTTGCCATGACCTCCTCCAGGGGAACTTCCTGACCCGGGGATCAAACCCACGTTTTCTGTGCCTCCTCCATTGCAGGCAGATTCTTTACCTGCTGAGCCTCCTGAGCAAATCTGCCATTATTACTTAAAACACTGGGGGAAGGAAATAAAAAGTCTCTACCAAACAAGAGAGATAAATGGAGGTTAATTTTATGCTTTCTAGTATTCTTATTTTAAGATATGCATGCAATCTTATGAGATTATCCCTGACATTAGGTAATATGCTGAATTTATTATTTTTATTTTGATATATATGTGGTGCTAGTGGTAAAGAATCTGCCTGCCAATGCAGGAATCATAAGAGATGCAAGTTCAATCCCTGGGTTGGGAAGATCCCATGGAGGAGGGCATGGCAATGCACTCCAGTATTCTTGCTTGGAGAATCGTATGGCTAGAGGAGGGTGGCAAGCTACAGTCCATGGGGTAGCAAAGAGTCAGACACGACTGAAGCAAATTAGCACCAGCATATGCAATATATACTTATAAGGAAACTGACAGCTGCATTTATATTTCTATCTTCTAGTATCAGCTTTTGCTTAACATCATGCTAAGTCACTTCAGTCATGTCCAACTCATGCGACCCCATAGACAGTGGCCCACCAGGCTCACCCGTCCCTGGGATTCTCTAGGCAAGAACACTGGAGTGGGTTGCCATTTCCTTCTCCAATGCATGAAAGTGAAAAGTGAAAGTGAAGTCGCTCAGTCATGTCTAACCCTTAGCTACCCTGTGGACTGCAGCCTACCAGGCTCCTCCGTCCATGGGATTTTCCAGGCAAGAGTACTGGAGTGGGGTGCCATTGCCTTCCCTGGCTTAACATCATACTATTTTTAAAACCAGTTTTGTTTTTTTTTCCCCCAAAAAACTGTTTTTGGGAATATAGCCTTTCAGCTAAGAGAAATATACAGTTTTTTGTATTTTTCAATATGTTTTACATCTTCTCAGGGTTTGTTATATTTAGTCACTCATAAATGTCTGACTTTTTGCAACTCCATGGACTGCAGTATGCCAGGCTTCCCTGCCTTTCACCATCTCCCAGACCTTGTTCAAACTCATGTCCACTGAGTCAGTGACGATGTCCAACCATCTCGTCCTCTGTCATCCCCTTCTTCTGCCTTCAATCTTTCCCAGCATCAAGGTCTTTTCCAATGAGTCCACTCTTAGCATCAGATGGCCAAAATATTAGAGCTTCAACATTAGTCCTTAAAATGAATATTGATTTCCTTTAGAATTGACTGGTTTGATACCCTTGCAGTCCAAGGAACTCTTAAGAGTCTACTCCAACACCACAGTTAGAAAGCATCAATTCTTCGGCATTCAGCCTTCTTTATGGTACAACTCTCACATTCATACATGACTACTGGAAAGCCATAGCTTTGACTATATGAACTTTGTTGGCAAAGTAATGTCTCTGCTTTTCAATATGCTGTCTAGGTGGTCATAGCTTTTCTTCCAAGGAACAAGCGTCTTTTAATTTCATGGCTAGAGTCACCACCTGCAGTTATTTTGGAACCCAAGAAAATAAAGTCAGTCACTGTTCCCATTGTTTCCCCACATTTGCCATGAAGTGATGGAACCAGACGTCATGGTATTAGTTTTTTGAATGTTGAGTTTTAAGCCAGCTTTTTCACTCTCCTCTTTCACCTTCATCAAGAAACTCTTTAGTTCCTCCTCACTTTCTGCCATAAGGGTGGTGTCATCTGCATATCTGAGGTTGCTGATATTTCTCCCAGCAATCTTGATTCAAGCTTGTGCTTCATCCAGCCTGGCATTTCATACAATGTACTTTGCATATAAGTTAAATAAGCAGGGTGACAATATACAGCCTTGATGTACAATATACTTCTTTCCCAATTTGGAACCATCCATTGTCCCATGTTTGGTTCTAACTTGCTTCTTAACCTGCATACAGGTTTCTCAGGAGGCAGGTAAGGTGGTCTGGTATTCCCATCTCTTTCAGAATTTTCCACAGTTTGCTGTGATCCACACAGTCAAAGGCTTTGGTGTAGTCAATGAAGCAGAAGTAGATGTTTTTCTGGAATTCTCTTGCTTTTTTTATGATCTAACGGATATTGGCAATTTGATCTCTGGTTCCTCTGCCTTTCCTAAAACCATCTTGAACATCCGGAAGTTCATGGTTCATGTACTGTTAAAGCCTGGCTTGGAGAATGTTGAGCATTACTTTGCTAGCGTGTGAGATGAGTGCAATTGTGTGGTAGTTTGAGCATTCTGTGGGATTGCCTTTCTTAGGGATTGGAATGAAAATTGACGTTTTCCAGTCCTGTGGCCACTGCTGAGTTTTCCAAATTTGCTGGCATATTGAGTGCAGCATTTTCACAGCATCATCTTTTAGGAGTTGAAATAGCTCAGCTGGAATTCCATCATCTCTGCTAGCTTTGTTCTTAGTGATGCTTCCTAAGGCCCACTTGACTTCACATTCCAAGATGTCTCTAGGTAAGTGATCACACCATCAAGGTTATCCAGGTCATTAAGATCTTTTTTGTATATTTCTGTGTATTCTTGCCACCTCTTCTGAATATCTTCTGTTTCTATTAGGTTCATACCATTTCTGTCCTTTATTGTGCTCATCTTTGCATAAAATATTCCCTTGGTATCTCTAAATTTCTTGAAGAGATAGCTAGTCTTTCCCATTCTATTGTATTCCTCTATTTCTTTGCATTGTTCACTTAGGAAAGTGTTCTTATCTCTCCTTGTTATTCTTTGGATTTCTGCATTCAGATGGATGTATCTTTCCTTTTCTCTTTTGCCTTTCATTTCTCCTCTTTTCTCAGGTATTTGTAAGGCCTCCTCAGAGAACCATTTTGCCTTTTTGCATCTCTTTTTCTTGGGGATGGTTTTGTCTTCTGTCTTTTGTATACTGTCTTCTGTATAATGTTACAAACTTCCATTCATAGTTCTTCAGGCACTCTGTCTACCAAATCTAATCCCTTGAATCTATTTGTCATTTCCACTATATAAATGTAAGGGATTTGATTTTGGCCATAACCAGAATGGCCTAGTGGTTTACATACTTTCTTCAATTTAAGTCTGAATTTGGCAATAAAGAGTTCATGATCTGGGCCACAGTCACCTCCCAGTCTTGTTTTTGCTGACTGTATAGAGCTTCTCCATCTTCAGCTGCAAAGAATATAATCAATCTGATTTTGGTGTTGACCATCTGGTGATGTCTATGTGTAGAGTCATCTCTTGTGTTGTTGAAAGAGGGTTTTTGCTATGACCAGTGCATTATCTTGACAAAACATTTTTTGCCTTTGCCCTGCTTCATTTTGTATTCCAAGGCCAAACTTGCCTGTTACTCCACGTATCTCTTGACTTCCTACTTTTGCATTCCAGTCCCCTGTGATGAAAGGACATAATTTTTGGTGTTAGTTCTAGAAGGTCTTGTAGGTCTTTATAGTACTGTTCAACCTCGGCTTCTTTGGCATTAGTGGTTGGGGCATAGCCTTGGATTACTGTGATAGTGAATGGTTTGCCTCAGAAATGAACAGAGATCATTCTATCATTTTTGAAA
Organism: Bison bison bison; assembly: GCF_000754665.1. Classification (NCBI taxonomy): domain Eukaryota; kingdom Metazoa; phylum Chordata; class Mammalia; order Artiodactyla; family Bovidae; genus Bison; species Bison bison. The sequence continues at coordinate 4,639,330 of NW_011494680.1, forward strand.
CAGTATTTGCACCCAAATACTGCATTTTGGACTCTTTTGTTGACTATGAGGGATATTCCATTTCTTCTAAGGGATTTTTGCCTACAGTAGTAGATATAATGGTCATCTGAATTAAATTCGCTCATTTCGGTTCATTTTAGTTCACTGATTCCTAAAATGTTGATGTTCACTCTTCCCATCTCCTGTTTGATCACTTCTAATTTACCTTGATTCATGAACCTAACATTCTGGGTTCCTGTGCAGTATTGTTCTTTATAGAATCGGGCTTTACTTTCAGCTCCAGACACCCTTCTCAGGGTTAGAGGTTCCATACATTAATTACCTATTATGTAGCACATCAACCCTTTTATTTTTCTTAAATGTACTTGCTTCAAATATGGCAATATTCACATTAAAGAACAAATTTCCTCCATTTTTCCAGTGTTCTTAATTCCTGTAGACATTCCTATTTTGCTCCTTGTTAAAAACAAACTGGGGGGAAGGAGATTTGGTAAATTCTAAAAAAGAAAGTTAACTGTATGAAAAGTACTCTACTCTTATAAAAGTGTCTAAAATACTTGTATTATCCAGTATTGGTAACATTGAAATTAGACTTAAGAAAGTAAAATCCTTGCTCCAGCATACCCAGGGTGATGTATTAATACCTACCCCAAACACACACAAACACACACTCTCATCTTTTGAAATCATGCAATGGTAGTCGGGTTCTCTGGGTTCCTTGTCCCAAAGGATGGTGCCTGCTTCCAAGCCCGTGTGGCCATCCTCCCTGTATCTACAGTTTTGGTAGTGACCGTCACTAGTGTGAGTGGGCAAGTGAAAACAGACTAAAGGGCATCTATGGGGGAAGTAATGAACAGAGATTTAACGTGTAGTCTAGGGGGTCCGCATGCCTGCAAGGTTAAGAATTAACGTATGAGGAGGGAAAGGGGGTCCTGACCTTACAATAAAGGTACTGAACTGTTTTCATATGGTTGGAAAATGAGTGAGAACAAGCCTTTTCAAAATTCTTGGTGAATTAAACATTGGTACTACCTACAAGACACTTAGCAATCTCTAGTAAATGCCTAAGTGAAAGTTGCTCAGTCGTAGCCGACTCTTTGTGACCCCATGGACTACACAGTCCATGGAATTCTCCGGACCAGAACACTGGAGTGGGTATCCTTTCCCTTCTCCAGGGGACCTTCTCAACCCAGGGGTCAAACCCAGGTTTCCCGCATTGCAGGTGAATTCTTTACCAGCCACAATATCGCTAGTAAATGCTTTAATTTACATCTTCACTTGAGGTTTTTATTTCACAGGTATACTCAAATAACATGTAAGAAAAATCTCTTTCCTCACTGATTCATTTATTCAAAAAATTATGTTCCAGACACTATCTTAAGTGCCAGAGATACAGAAATGAACCAAAAAAGGAAAAGAAATAAAGTCCCTTTCCTTAAAGAGATTACAGCTTAATGGGGAAAAACAAATGAGTTACAAAATAAATGCAACTAGGTAATTTCATAATAATATAAAAGAAATAAAGGGGTAATTGGAAGACTATTTAAATATAGACATTACATGTACATATACACACATATATACATATATACTCATTAAAATAATGCTATAGTAGCAAAAAATACAGGAAACAGTTAAAGGTCTATTGCCATGGAATTGGTTAAAAAAATCTAGGATATAGCTACGTATGTTTATCATATAGATGTTAAAAAATGATATAGAGTTCTTCTGCCTATGCTGAAAAGACAACATCTCTAGCATAGAAAAAAGTCCACAAAACATTATACATTGCATATTGTGTATAATATGCTTCACTTATTTCAAATAAACGTGCATGTACTTATGACTGTATGAAAATTTTCTAGACAGCAAGTGCAACAACAGTTCACAATGGGATCTTTGGCCAAATGGAGCTGGAAGGACATTGTTCATTAAATACCATTTGTCCTGTTTTAGCTTTTTACCATACGAATTTATTGCTTTTTAAACAAATGTCTGTTTTAAAGTCCCAGGTTAGGTTAAGAAGGAAGTGCTGTAGTGTAGACTGAATGCAATGGAATTCCAGCTGGAGCATGGGCTGCGGTTTCAGAAAATAAAATGCTCCCTTTGGGTGAGAAGAGTGTGAACAAGGGAGAGAAACTCAGGCAGCCGATGTTGACGAGCCTTCAGTGAATGCATTCCCAGAGACAGACTTAAAATGGGGAGAAACAACTGTACTATTTTTAAAATATGAATATTTGCTGGAGGATCCAACTTGGAATAAATTAATATCATCCCAGGTTTCAGTTGGGAAGTGGGACCCCTGCAGTGGAGATGTGGTCTGGTGGAGAAAGTTTGGCAGATTCAAGGACTGTTCACAGTGGCATCTCAAGAGAATGAACATAAGAACCTGGAACATAAGACCTAACAGGAGCTCTGGTTTCAAGGTGGTGGGCTAGGCTGTCTGAGGCAGCCACCGGGGAAGGCCTTTGGAATTAAGAGCCAAGAGTCTTGCTACCAGTGGCATCCGAAGACAAAGCTGTGGAGAAAGCCAAGACACTGCGTCTGAAGAGACAGGGAGGAGGAAGTTAAGCAGAGAAAATGAGATAAGTTAGGACAGAGCCCTGAGTTCAGAATGAAGGATAATAGGCATTTCTGGAGAGGACCTCTGGACCCCTGGGAACCTGGACTTTTGCTCCTGGGCCTCTGCTGATACAGACAGGAGCACATTGAGGAGGCTATGACTTAGCACCAGCCCAGGACCTTTAGGTCCTGCAGCTCAGGGTTGTGCATTTTCTCAGTTTAGTTCAAAACAGCCCTTGGATGCCCCTTCAGAGCATTCAGAGCAGCTGCACAAGGAGAAAATGTGATGCATGTTAAGGAATAAGAACGCTGAAGTTACACTTCTGGGGGTCAGCTATTGTTTTCTAGTTCTAGTCCTTGAGCAAGCTGTTTAAGCTCTCTAAACCTCAGTTTCTTCATCTGTAAATGGTATATAGTACTACTTACCTCATAGTGTGCTGGGCTCCCCTGGTGCCTCAGATGGTAAAGAATCTGCCTGCAACACAGGAGACCTGGGTTTGATCCCTGGGTTGGGAAGATCCCCTGGAGAAGGGAATGTCAGCCCACTCCAGTATTCTTGCCTGGAGAATTCCATGGACAGAGGAGACTGACAGGTCCATGAGGTCGTGGAGTCGAACATGACTAAGTGACTAACACACACACACACACACACAGAGCTCATAGAGTGTTATAGTGAGCATAAAATAAGATAAAGTGCACAAAGTGCCTGGCATGTACAAAATGCCTAATAAATGTGATGATTGATGATGGTGATGATATAACAGCATCACACAGGCCAGGCACTTTGTACATGATATTGCATTTGACATCATCTTCAAGGTAAAGTTCAATGATCTCTATCTCTCCATGATCTGGCAGCAGTGGAACCTTCTGAAAGGGTGTGGGGAGCAAGAAGAGGAAGCTAGCTGCAGCTCTTGCAACCCAGCCACCTAGCAAGTGGAAATGAGCCATAGAATTATTATTGTCAGCCCTTCATACCTCACTCCACCCTCCATGGTCTTGTATCCCCAGGCTGGGCAGCACCTGTTCTACAGGAATTCTCATGAATGTGGGGATTTATCTGTAGTTTCATGCATTATATCCTTATCATCTGCAGTTATACAGAGCAGAAAACTACCTTCAGGTTTTATCATGATTAATCTTACTAATTACGTTTTCTACTTCCCTTGTTTCCTGTTCCCCATTTCTTCAGAACCCACACTGGGAATTTTATACCAGGAAGTTGCAGCTGTGTTCATATGCCATGAAGCTTCAGTTACAGGAAGGATTTCCATAGCCCACAAGCTCGGTAATCTAACTTCCATGTACACTGATCCTTACTTTGGCCTGGAGGTAACTTAAACGATTCTGCCTGCCTGAGTGTTCTATGAGTGCTCTGTTCCCTTGGTGCCATAGGAAGGTACTGGGCTATTTTCCCATGCCACTCAGTAGTTGGGACAAATTTTTTAGAGAGTTTCAATTAATTGTATTATTAGTTTTCTACTGATGCCAAAACAAATTACCACACACTTAAAGGTTTAAAACAATGCAAATTTATTAAATTGGTTTCAGAAGGTGAAATTCTGGGTAGAGCAGGGGTCAACAGGTTCTTTCCTTGGAGTCTCACAATCTGATAGCAAGGGATCAATCAGCAGGTATCTTCCTTTCTGAAAGATCTGTAGATAAATCCACTTTCAAACATGCTCAGGTCCTTGGAAGGTTCAGTTTCATGTGATTGTAGGACCGAGTTCTAAGTTTCCTTGCTGATGGTTGGTTAAGGGTCATTTCCATTTTCAGAAGCTACCTACATTCTATGACTCATGACCCCTTATCACTATGTTCAAAGCCAGGAGTGGTGAATCAAGTAAGCTGCAAATGTCTCCGGCCTCCTCTTCTGCCACATCTCTCTGCTTGGTCTTCAGTTTCACAGCTCAAAATTTTTAATTTTGCCAGTTCTCAGTATATTTAAGTTTCAACAGACTAGCAAGAGACTGAAAAAGGGACAGAACTAGGTTTAAACACCAACCAAAGGCCAGTAGCTATCTTACATGCTGTGTAGAGAAGGATAGACAGTCTATTATGAAATTCAGTAAGATTTAACCTGGATGGGATACTTAGTGGCACTGTCTATGTGGACTTGATTTGATAGAGGTGGTGGACAGGAGGAGATCCCAGCACGCATGTCATGCATTCTCAGTACAGTAGCTCATATACAACCTGTAATATTTGCAAATTTCTGTCAATGTTTCACTCAAATGCCTGTTCTCTGAATTCTCCTCTACATTGGAGATTTTTAGAAAATTAAGTCAAGTAAAGAAGGTTGCAGGATTTAAGTGGCGGTCCAATGGTTAAGAATCTACCTTGCAACGCAGGCAATGTGGGTTTGATCCCTAAAGTTAAGGGACTATGATTCCATATGCCACAGAGCAACTAAGCCCATGCACTCTGGAGCCTATGTGCTGCACTAGACAGTCTGTGCACCACAGCAGAAGGACCTACGTGATACCTGAAGATCCCACACATCAGAAAAAAAATCCCAACACTAAGAAAAAAGTTACTCCAGTGACGGTGATCAAATAAAGTTGTTCTCTTGCATCTGATTACTATTTAGTTTGAGACATTCTTCCTTTATCATTGTTTATGCTATGGCTCTAGGATGCTAATACCACCAGCTGACCAGTGCTGTATTTTGACATCTTGATGGGAACTTTGGTATTCCCAGGCCCTATTCTCAGAGTCACACCTACATTTTATGCTCTCATTTCCATTTCTGCCATGACTCTTCTCCAAAAACCACTTCCTGATTCCCGTGCTTTGAGTTCTCTGGGTCTTCAAATATGTTTCTCAGTCATCTATAATACGCACCTTTCCATTTGTTATAATTCCTCCAAGAATCCATCTCAAATGTTCCCTTTTCTGGATGACTTGGTGCAAATAATAATAACAGTTAATGGACCTCAGGTAAAAATTAGGTCAGACACTAATACTTACAATGGGCTACAAAACTTAATCCTTCTAAATCTATAAGGTGAATACTATTATATCCATTTTAAAGATGAAGAAACAGACTCAACGTGACTCATTTCCTAAAATAAGTCTAGTTACTAAGAGCAAAGCCAGGTTGAAACATATGTTGGTTTCAGCACATTCTTCATTGTGCTGAGATGCTAAAATGCTCTGTGCCTGTGATTCCTTATGTTTAAACTCACTCATTCCCTCAGGAACCATCTCACGGTCACTTCCTGCACACACCTTTCTTTATTCCCCTAGGTAGATCACGCTAGGTTTGAAGTGTGCTCTCTCTTATTTGCTCCACTCCTGAGACCTTCTTTTATTATTTTCCCTTATTCCCCTCATTTCCTGGTGGGCTGTTTGCAACCTCCCTGATGACTGGGGCCAGGTCTCATTGGCCCTGTCTTATTCAAAGGACCCCACATTCTGCCCAATAAATGTCTGACAAATAAGTGAAGAATTAATTAACACTTCTCCAAATGGATTTTTAAAGAGCCTGACATAAGAATGATTTTGCTTATATTAGGGGCGTGTAAGGAAAGATGACTTAAGTCATGCTTTAGTTACCTTTAATCCCCCTAATTGAGTCCCTAGCTTTGAAGTTAAATACCGAAATGATTAAGAGTGCATTACTGACCTCGGACACCATTCAGATTGTACGTCAGTGCTCACCCACTGGGAGTATCAACCTTCCGAAGGTTAAAGCTAACGTTTGAGGGAGGAGCACCAGCAGCTAGTGAGGCCAGAAATTAGGCCTTGGGGACCTGCGGAAAACAACCCACCCCTTTCTTCACACAGTGATGTTCCCACTTGCTAATCAGTCAACAACTGGCCTCTGTGATAGAATTTCTTCTCTGGATTTACACAGTCCATAAAAGCAGAAACTTCAGTGGACTTTTCCCTTACTAAGCACTATCTATTTCCATGAAAATGTTTAGCTTTAGGGGTAAAAATTACCTCAGCCCGCAAAATGGGGATACTGAGTTCAGTTCAGTCGCTCAGTTGTGTCCAACTCTTTGCAACCCCATGGATTGCAGCACACCAGCCTTCCTGTCCATCACCAACTCCCAGAGCTTGCTCAAACTCATGTCCATCGAGTCAGTGATGCCATCCAACCATCTCATCCTCTGTCCTCCCCTTCTTCTCCTGCCTTCAATCTTTCCCAGCATCCGGGTCTTTTCAAATGAGTCAGTTCTTCGCATCAGGTGGCCAAAGTATTGGAGTTTCAGCTTCAACATCAGCTTTAACAATATTCCAATGAATATTCAGGACTGATTTTCTTTAGGATGGACTGGTTTGATCTCCTTGCAGTCCAAGGGACTCTCAAGAGTCTTCTCCAACACCGCAGTTCAAAAGCATCAATTCTTCGGTGCTCAGCTTTCTTTATAGTCCAACTCTCACATCCATACATTACTAGAAAAACCATAGCCCTGACTAGACAGACCTTTGTTGGCAAAGTAATGTCTCTGCTTTTTAATATGCTGTCTAGGTTGGTCATAGCTTTTCTTCCAAGAAGCAAGTGTCTTAATTTCATGGCTGCAGTCACCATCTGCATGATTTTGGAGCCCCCCAAAATAAAGTCTGTCACTGTTTCCTTTGTTTCCTCATCTATTTGCCATAAAGTGATGATACCAGATGCCATGATCTTAGTTTTTTGAATGTTGAATTTTAAGCCAACTTTTTCATTCTCCTTTTTCACTTTCATCAAGAGGCTCTTTAGTTCTTTTTCACTGAGATGGGGTTATGTTGCAATTTTTAAATTTCTTTTATATCAGAGGCAAGATAGAGAAAACAACATATCTCCATGTTATTTCAAAAACCATTTGATATATAATATGTTTATGCAATAATTCAATTATTTCTATCATTCTTTTTGGCTTCCCAAGTGGCTCAATGATAAAGAATCCATGTGCCAATGCAAGAGGAAATGGTAACCCACTCCAGGTTTCTCATTATGTATGCATAGCAACTTATGAAATGTTCCTACACTCTGTCTAAATAAGAGAAACTGAAAGTTTCTCAGTCGTGTCTGGCTCTTTGCAACCCTATGGACTATACAGTCCATGGAATTCTCCAGGCCAGAATAATGGAGTAGGTAGCCTTTCCTTTCTCCAGGGAATCTTCCCAACCCGGGGATTGAACCCAGGTCTCCCACATTGCAGGCATATTCTTTACTGAATGAACCAGAATGGAAGACCCAGATAAAAGTGACTCAAACACCGAAGCAATTATGATCTTGCATGGTCAAGGGTCAGTTAATTCAGTGATTCAACAAAATCATAGGGGACTCAGGTTCCTAACATCTGTTTGTTCCTCCATTCTCAGCATGGTAGATTTTGTCCTCAGGCTTGCCCACCCCAGATCACAAAGTAAATGCTTCCACTCCCAGTTTCATCTTATGAAACCAAATCAGAAAGAAAGAAGGGAAGAAGAGTGTGATGTTGCATGGCTACTCTTAGTGGAGCAATTTATCTAGTTAATTCCAATAACAAATAAGACCTAGCATGCTAACAGTTATACAACCTCTGAGCAGTTGGTGTCCTCCAACTTCTTAGAGGGACCAGTGGCTTTCAGCCACCCGAGACTGAGCAATAACAGGTCTGGGATTACCTTAGATGTCTAGGGCTGCACACATCTACTCTGGCTGATCCAGCATATGTCTACTCCCCAGCAGGAGGCACAGAGCACCTGTTGAACCCCACCAGTGTCTTTACAGCATGCCAGTTTAATGTGACTGCTAGAGTTGATCCAGTGGGGTTATCACCCTTTTTTTCTAATATAGCTAGCTACAAAAATTATGTAACTTAGTTCTATCTTCTAGTGCATCCCTGCTTCAATGTAGACATTCTTACCTTTCCTTTTAGTAACTATAGTAAAAGTAATCTTATTTAAGAAGGTAATGCCAATTAGTGTGCTCTGAAGACATCAGATTTCATAAACATCATTAAACACCTATGGTCCAAGAATGTTTCCATATACATTGTTACACTTTAGTCTCACCAAAAGTCTGTGGGGAGGAAGAAATTGATACTACCAATATCATCAATACTGATATTGATTTTAGAGAATAGTATAACTCAAAAGGTGTTTACATTAATTCTTCAAGACCACCCAGCTAGCAAGTGGTAGAAATGAAACAGGTTGTTTATCTCTAAATTCAGTATACTTTTCACAATGCTACTCCATGGGCTTACAAAATCAACTAAATTAAATGAAAAATGATCCAACTGATAATAGTACTTTAAAAGATGCGATGGGTGAGTCAATAATACTAAAGAGTTTAAGCAAATATGTTCAGAGCTGGGATGCACTTACTAGTGGTACTTGAAAAAAATTTGGATAGAATCTTGAATTAGACTTCTGCTTCTGAAACAGTGGATTAGATGCACTTTTGCCTATTCATCACATTAAGTACAACTACAAACCCTGGACATTATATAACAAGAAACATAAGGAGATTCTGAAAGTGTACAGAGAAGTTGACAATTTGACTAGGGATTTGACACTCAAGGCATGACATGATGTTGAGCTCCCTGGGTGTTCTTCTCACCTCATGTATCCCACACTTGGAGCCAAAAACACTGGCACTAGTGACTGAATGTTCTAAACAGAAAGAAAATAAAGAATAAACCTTGGAAGGAAGAAAGGACAGAGTAGGCAAAAATATGTGTAAATACAACAGACTTTGCTTTTCCTCTTGAATTCTCTAATTTGTGTTTTTTAAATTATTCCAGTTGAAGCAAACATTATGATAGCACCATCTAATATGTTTCTACATGTATGTAAAGGAAATATTTAATAAAATAAGCTTATAAATAGTGGAGAATAAAGGGAAGTAAAGGGAGGTAAGCTATTTATGCTTCAAAATAACTGGTAAAATGATGGCACAAATAGACTGTGGTTAAAAATATATAACAACCACAAAAGTTGTCCAATTTTGAATGTGAGCTGTACACTCAAAGGCACTACACATGAATAAAAATGAAATTTTAGAAAATGTTCCAGCAACCTACAGGAAGATAGGCAGAAGAAAACAGAGACAAAAATCAGAACAAACTGAAAACAAAAATAATATTGAATTACAAAGTGAGAAAGTAATTCCCTTTTCAGTAGCCTTTCTTACTTCCAATCAACTCAGGCAGAAATCCCAGTCTGGTGAAGTCTTTAGCCTTCTGGTGACATTGCTAAACTTCTCGTTTTTAACCTAGGGAGAGTAGATGCAGACTCAGACTCTTGGCTTGGTGAAGAAACTACTTAAACTTTAATTGAGCTTCCCAGGTGGCTGTAGTGGTAAAGAACCTGCCTGCCAATGCAGGAGACATAAGAGACATGGGTTTGATCCCTGGATTGGGAAGATCCCCTGAAGGAGGGCATGACAACCCATTCCAGTATTCTGGCCTGGAGAATCCCATCAACAGAGGAGCCTGGCAGGCCTCAGTCCAAAGAAAAAGCCAGACACAACTGAAGCAAAAGCACATATGAACTTTTTAATTGTATTTATTTTTAAGATTACTTTCCCTTGTGGTAAATGATAATAGGTTTTTATACACAGGTCTTATAAAACGTTCCTTTTTCAATAATTAGGGGAAAATGATGGATCGATCTATGAGAAAATATTAAATACAGTTCATATATCCAAAAAGAATAAATACCAGGAGATAGTGAATGAAACTTGAGAATTTAAGTAAAGTGGCAAAGCCATACACATTAATAAACATTCTTGTATCAAATACTTACTGTTTATACATTTTTAAGCCCATTATAATATTAGCTTCTTAAAATGAGGAAATATGTCAATTTGTTTCTTTAGCACTTAGCATTATATTTGTCCCATAATTTTCTAAATAAATGTCTAGTGAATGTCTGAGCAGTTCTAAAGGGAAGTATAGAAAATTAAGATCAAACTCAGCTTCTCTGTTACACTTTGCCTATGATGGGCTAGGAAAATGAAAGTCATAAATAACTTATATTCTTCAATTGTCTCTAGGTATGGGTTTATTTATGCATCAAGGTAATCAGTATGAAGCTAAGGAGGTGGAAACAGGCACTAGGATATCACTTACACAACATCAACAAGAACAAAAATATGAATGTGCCCTGATATTTCAAATCCATATTTTACTAAACAATGTTTACCTTTCAGAAAGATCAAATTTCCAGCATAAGCATGTGTCCTTTTATATTATTAATTTTAAAAATATTTATTTATCTGGCTGCACCAGGTCTTTTTGCAGCACACAGGATCTTCAAACTTCGTTGTAGCATGCAAACTCAATTGCAGCATGTGGAATCGGCTCGTGACCAGGAATTGAAACAGGGCCCCCTGCATTGCGAGCGCAGCATCTTAGTCACTGGACCGCCAGGGAAGTCCCTATAATTTTAATCAGGTACTATACATCCAGCTATGAATCAGTTTTTAAATAGTTTCAGTTATAGATATGGAGTCTGTTTTTGAGAAACATAGTCATAAATTTAATGAAAATTATTAGCTAGGTTGATGAAAAAGAAATCCTTCAGGTATGTGTGTTTGTACATGTTTGTCTGAATGTATTGTACCTGTGTACTTTTAAAACTTTAAAGCACTTCTTTCAATCATGACCTTTCTAATTTACTTTTTAAAATTAATTTATTTTTTATTGAAGGATAATTGCTTTACAGAATTTTGCAGTTTTCTGTCAAACCTCAACATGAATCAGCCATAGGTATACGTATGTCTCCTCTCTTTTGAACCTCCCTCCTGTCTCCCTCCCCATCCCACCCCTCTAGGTTGATACAGAGCCCCTCTTTGAGTTTCCTGAGCCATACAGCAAATTCCCATTGGCTATCTATTTTACATAAGGTATGTAAGTTTCCATGTGACTCTCTCCATACATCTCACCCTCTCCTCCCCTCTCCTCATGCCCATTAGTCTATTATCTATGTCTGTTTCTCCATTGTTGCCCTGTAAATAAATTCTTCAGTACGATTTTTCTAGATTTCATATATATGCATTAGAATACAATATTTATCTTTCTCTTTCTGACTCACTTCACTCTGTATACTAAGTTCTAGGTTCATTCACCTCATTAGAACTGACTTAAATGTGTTCCTTTTTATAACTGAGTAATATTACATTGTGTATATGTACCACAACTTCTTTATCCATTCATCTGTTGATGGACATCTAGGTTGCTTCCATGTTCTAGTTAGGATACATGTGTCTCTTTCAGTTTTGGTTCCCTCAGGGTATATGCCTAGGAGTGGGATTGCTGGGTCATATGGTGGTTTTATTCCTAGTTTTTTGAGGAATCTCCATACAGTCTTCCACAGTGGCTGTATCAATTTATATTCCCACCAACAGTGCAAGAGCATTCCCTTTTTTCCACACCCTCTCCAGCATTTATTGTTTGTAGATTTTTTGATGATGGTTGTTCTGATCAGTGTGAGGTGATATCTCATTGTAGTTTTGATTTGCATTTCTCTAATAATGAGTGATGTTGAACATCTTGTCATATGTTTGTTAACCATCTGTATGTCTTTGGAGAAATGTCTTTTTAGGTCTTTTCCCCACTTTTTGATTGGGTTGTTTATTTTTCTGGCATTGAGTTGTATGAGCAGCTTGTATATTTTGGAAACTAATCCTTTGTCAGTTGTTTCATTTGCAGTTATTTTTTTTCCTATTCTGAGGGTTGTCTTTTCACCTTGCTTATAGTTCCCTTTGCTGGGCAAAAGCTTTTAAGTTTAATCAGGTCCCACTTGTTTACTTTTGTTTTTATTTCCATTACTCTAGGAGGTGGGTCGTAGAGAATCTTGCTTTGATTTATGTCATCGAGTGTTCTGCCTGCCTATGTTTTCCTCTAAGAGTTTACATTATAGTTTCTGGTCTTACATTTAAGGTCTTTGACCCATTTTGAGTTTATCTTTGTCCATGGTGTTAGAAGGTGTTTTAATTTCATTCTTTCACATGTAGCTGTCCAATTTCCCCAGCACCATTTATTCAAGAGGCTGTCTTTGCCCCATTATATTGCATCCTTTGTCAAAAATAAGGTACCCATAGGTGCATGAGTTTATTTCTGGGCTTTCTATCTTGTTCCATTGGTCTATATTTCTGTTTTTGTGCCAGTACCATACTGTCTTGATGACTGTAGCTTTGTAATATGATCTGAAGTCAGGAAGGTTGATTCCTCCAGCTCCATTATTCTTTCTCAAGACTGCTTTAGCAATTTGGGGTTTTCTGTGTTTCCATATTAACTGCAAAATTTTTTGTTCTAGCTCTGTGAAAAATGCCATTTCTAATTTGATAGGGATCACATTGAATCTGTAGATTGCATTTGGTAGTATAGTCATTTTCACAATATTGATTCTTCCTGCCCAGGAACATGGAATATCTCTCCATCTGTTTATGTCATCTTTGATTTCTTTCATTAGTATCTTATAATTTTATGCGTACAGTTCTTTTGTCTTCTTATGTAGTTTTATTCCTAGATATTTAATTCTTTTTGTTGCAATGGTGAATGGGATTGATTCCTTAATTTGTCTTTCTGATTTTTCATTGTTAATATATAGAAATGCAAGTGATTTCTGTGTATTGATTTTGTATCCTGCAACTTGGCTAAATTCACTGATTCACTTTAGTAATTTTCTGATACTATCTTTAGGGTTTTCTATGTACAGTATCATCTCATCTGCAAAAAGTGAGAGCTTTACTTCTTCTTTTCCGATCTGGATTCCTTTTATTTCTTTTTCTTCTCTGATTGCTGTAGCTAGGACTTCCAGAACTATGTTGAACAATAGGGGCAAAAGTGGACACCCTTGTCTTGTTCCCGATCTTAGGGGGAATGCTTTCAGTTTTTCACCATTGAGAATAATGTTTGCTGTAGGCTTATCATATATGGCCTTTACTATGTTGAGGTAGGTTCCTTCTGTGCCCATTTTTAAAAGAGTTTTCATCATAATGGGTGCTGAATTTTGTTAAAGGTTTTTTCTGCATATATTATCATATGGTTTTTATCTTTCAATCTTTTAATATATATGGTGTATCACATTGATTGATTTGCATGTACCGAAGAATCCTTGCATCCCTGGAATAAACCCAACTTGATCCTGGTGTATGAGCTTTTTGATGGGTTGCTGAGTTCTGTCTGCTAAAATTTTGTTGAGGATTTTTGCATCTATGTTCATCAGAGACATTGGCCTGTAGTCTCCTTTTTTGTTGTTGTTGTCTTTGTCTGGTTTTGGTATTAGGGTGATGGTGGCTTCGTAGAATGACTTTGGAAGTGTTCCTCCCTCTGCAATTTTTTGAAAGAGTTTTAGAAGGATAGGCATTAACTCTTCTCTAAATGTTTGATAGAATTCTTCTGTGAAGCCATCTGGCCCAGGGCTTTAGTTTCTTGGGAGATTTTTGATCACAGTTTCAATTTCAGTGCTTGTAATTGGGTTGTTCATAATTTCTATTTTTTCCTGGTTCAGTCCTGGAAGACTGAACTTTTCTAAGAATCTGTTCATTTCTTCCAGGTTATCTAATTTATTGCCATATAGTTGGTCATAATAGTCTCTTATAATGCTTTGTGTTTCTGCATTGTCTGTTGTAACCTCTTCTTTTTCATTTCTAATTTTGTTGATTTGATTCTTCTCTCTTTTTTTCTTGATGAGTCTGGCTAAAGGTTTGTCAATTTTGTTTATCTTCTCAAAGAGCCAGGTTTTAGTTCTATTAATCTTTACTATTTTCTTTCATTTCTTTTTCATTCATTTCTGCTCAGATCTTTATGATTTCTTTTCTTCTACTAATTTTGGGGGTTTTTTTGGTTCTTCTTTTTCCAGTTTTAAGTGTAAAGTTAGGCTGTCTGTTTTATGTTTTCTTGTTTCTTGAGGTACGATTGTATAGCTATAAACTTCCCTCTTAGAACTGCTTTTGTTGTATCCCATAGGTTTTGAGTTGTTGCGTTTCCATTGTCATTTGCTTCTAGAAATTTTTTGATTTCTCCAGTAACCTTTTGGTTATTTAGAAACATGTTGTTTAACCTCCATGTGTTTGTGTTTTTTACATCTGTTTTCTTGTAATTCATATCTAGTCTCATAGCATTGTGGTCAGAGAAGATGCTTGATATGATTTCAATTTTCTTAAATTTACTAAGGCTTGATTTGTGACCCAAGATGTGGTCTATCCTGGAGAATGTTCCATGTGCACTTGAGAAGAAGGTGCATTCTTCTGCATTTGGATGAAATGTTCTGAAGATATCAATGAGATCCATCTCATCTAATGTATCATATAAGACGTGTTTCCTTGTTAATTTTTTTGTTTTGATGTTTGTCCATTGGTGTGAGTGTTAAAGTCTCCTACTATTATTGTTTTACTGTCAATTTCTCCTTTTATGTCTGTTAATGTTTGTCTTATGTACTGAGGTGCTCCTGTGTTGAATCATGGCATCTGGTCCCATCACTTCATGGCAAATAGATGGGGAAAGAGTGGAAACAGTGGCTGACTATTTTGGGGGGGGGGTTCCAAAATCACTGCAGATGGTGACTGCAGCCATGAAATTAAAAGACATTTACTCCTTGGAAGGAAAGTTATGACCAACCTAGACAGCATATTAAAAAGCAAAGACATTACTTTTCCAACAAAGGTATGTCTAGTCAAGGCTGTGGTTTTTCTCGTAGTCATGTATGGATGTGAGAGTTGGACTCTAAAGAAAGCTGAGCGCCGAAGAATTGATGCTTTTGAATTGTGGTGTTGGAGAAGACTCTTGAGAGTCCCTTGGACTGCAAGGAGATCCAATCAGTCCATCCTAAAGGAGATCAGTCCTTGGAGTTCATTGGAAGGACTTATGTTGAAGCTGAACCTCTAATACTTTGGCCACCTCATGCGAAGAGCTGATTCATTTGAAAAGATCCTGATGCTGGGAAAGATTGAGGGCAGGAAAAGAAGGGGATGACAAAGGATGAGATGGTTGGATGACATCACCAACTCAATGGACATGAGTTTGGGTAGGCTCCGGGAGTAGGTGATGGACAGGGAGGCCTGGTGTGCTGCAGTTCATGGGGTCACAAAGAGTCGGACACGACTGAGCAACTGAACTGAACTACGTTGGGTGCATAAATATTTACAATTGTTATGTCTTCCTCTTGGATTGATCCCTTGATCATTATGTAGTGTTCTTCCTTATCTCTTGCAATCTGCTTTATTTTAAGGTCTATTTTGTCTGATATGAGGATTGCTACTCCAGGTTTCTTTTGCTTTCTATTTGCATGGAATATATTTTTCCATCCTCTCACTTTCAGTCTATATGTATCTTGAGGTCTGAAGTGGGTTTCTTGTAGACAGCATATATAAGTATTTAAGTATACTTACATAAGTGGGTCTTGTACTTATATAAGTATGCTGCTGCTAAGTCACTTCAGTCGTGTCTGACTCTGTGCGACCCCATAGACGGCAGCCCACCAGGCTTCCCCGTCCCTGGGATTCTCCAGGCAAGAACACTGGAGTGGGTTGCCATTTCCTTCTCCAATGCATGCAAGTGAAAAGTGAAGGTGAAGTCGCTCAGTCATGTCCGACTCTTAGCAACCCCATGGACTGCAACCCACCAGGCTCCTCCGTCCATGGGATTTTCTAGGCAAAAGTACTGGAGTGGGGTGCCATTGCCTTCTCCGACTTATATAAGTATACTTACAAGTGTATAAGTGGGTCTTGTTTTGTATCCATTCAGCCAGTCTGTGTCTTTTGGTTGGAGCACTTAATCCACTTACATTTAAAGTAATTATTGATATATATGTCCCTATTTCCATTTTCTTAATTGTTTGGAGTTAATTTTAGATCTTTTTTCTTCTCTTGTATTTATTGACTATGTAAGTCCTTTTAACATTTGTTGTAAAGCTGGTTTGGTGGTACTGAATTCTCTTAACTTTTGCTTGTCTGAAGAGCTTTCTACCTCTCCATCCATTTTGAGTAAGATCCTTGCTCATACAGCAATCTTGGTTGTAAATTTTTCCCCTCAGTACTTTAAATATATCCTGCCATTCCCCCCTGTCCTGCAGAGTTTCTGCCAAAAGATCAGCTGTTAAGTGTATGGGGTTTCCCTTGTATGTTACTTGTTGCTTCTCCCTTGTTGCTTTTAATATTCTTTCTTTGTCTTTAGTCTTTGTTAGTTTGATTAGTATGTGTCTTGGCGTGTTTCTCCCTGGGTTCATCCTGTATGCAACTCTTTGTGCCTCTTGGACTTGATTGACTATTTCTTTCTCCATGTTGGGGAAGTTTTCAACTATAATCTCTTCAAAAATTTTCTCTTACCCTTTCTTTTTCTCTTCTTCTGGGACCCCCATAATTCAAATGTTGGTGCATTTGATATGGTCCCAGAGGTCTCTGAGACTGTCATCAGTTCTTTTCATTCTTTTTACTTTATTCTGCTCTTCAGAAGTTATTTCCACCATTTTATCTTCCAGCTCCCTGATTCATTCTTCTGCTTCAGATATTCTGCTATTGATTCCTTCTAGAGTATTTTTAATATCAGTAATTGTGTTGTTTGTCTGTGTGTGTTTATTCTTTAATTCTTCTAGGTCTTTGTTAATTGATTCTTGCATTTTATCCATTTTGTTTTCAAGGTTTTTGATCATCTTTAGTATCATTCTGAATTCTTTTTCAGGTGGTGTGCCTATTTCCTCTTCATTTATTTGGACTTCTGGGTTTTTAGTTTGTTCCTTCATTTGCACAGTATTTCTTTACCTTTTCATGATTTTTTTTTAAAACTTATTGTGTTTGAGGTCTTCTTTTTCCAGGAAAAATTGAATTCTTTCCTTGAGGAAAGTTGAATTCTTTCTTCCCTTCTAAGTTTGGTCCAGTGGTTTGTGTGAGCTTCCTATAGGGTGAGATTTGTGCTGAGTTTTTGCTTGTTTGTTTTTCCTCTGATGAGCAAGGTTGAGTGAGGTGGTAATCTTGTCTGTGGATGATCGGATGATTTGGTTTGTGTTTTTGTTTTGTTTGTTGTTTAGATGAGGTGTCCTGCACAGGGTGTTACTGGTGGTTGGGTGATGCCAGGTCTTGTATTCAAGTGGTTTCCTTTGTGTGAGTTCTCACTACTTGATACTCCCTAGGGTTAATTCTCTGGTAGTCTAGGGTCTTGGAGTCAGTGCTCCCACTCCAAAGGCTCAGAGCTTGATTTCTTGTCAGGAGGAAGATTCCACAAGCGGTTTGTTATGGCATTAAGTGAGATTAAAACAAATATTCAAAAACAAGAAACCAAAGATGAACCCTAGACAAACAGCAGTTACAAAATCAGGCAAATAATAAAGGAATATACACATATACATATACACCCATAAGCAAAGTGAAAACAGTCCAACAAAAATAAAGTACAGTAGACTGACCCAGCAAAGAAAGGAAATCAAAAATTATATTTAACCGTTAAGAATAATACTAACTAAAGCACAAACTGGAAAACAAAACTAAAGCAAGGTGCCAAGTGGGGAATAAAGCAATGAAAACAAAACTTACAAATATGTTGAAAGGAAAGGAAAGAAAGAAAAGGAAGAAAGAATAGGTATGCCAATTAAATAGAGGTAGATGAAGAGATTAATATACATGAAAGATTAACTGCAAGGGGAAAAGAGCAGTAGGAAAGGCAAACAAAGGAATAAGTGTGAAAAAAATAATAGGTTTAAAAAATTAAAATTGTAAAAAAGAGAAAAGAAAAAAAATGGAGGAAGGAATAAAAAAGAAAAAAAAAAAAAAAAGGAAAACTCCACAGAATTGCAAAAGCCCAATGTAGAGGCAGAGGTTTATAACAACAATAGAAAGTTTGACTGAATATACACATATACATATACACCCATAAGCAAAATCAAAGCAGTCCAAAAAAAAAAAGTACAACAGATTGACCTGGCAAACAGAGGAAACCAAAAATTATATCTACCATAACAAAACTAATTAAGTTCAAACTGAAAAACAAAACTAAAGCAAGGTGCCAATTGGGAAATAAAGCAATCAAAATAAACTAACAAATATGTCAAGAGGAAAGGGGAGAAAGAAATATTAAATATGCAAAGTTAAATAGAGGTAGATAAAGAAGACTTATATAGTAGTTAAAAATTAACTGCCAGGGGAAAAGAGCACTAGGAAAAGCAAACAAAGGAATAAATGTAGAAAAAAAAATATGCTTAAAAAGCTTAAAATTAAAATAAATAAAAAAAGAGGAAACTCCATTGAACTGCAAAAGCCCAATGTAGAGGCAGAAGTTTACAACAATGATAAAAAATGTGACTGAGGGAAAGAAAAAAGCTCAAAAGCTTAATTGGATTTCTTAGTGCCAATAAAATCAACAACTACAACAGAGGGAGGGGGGAAAGGAAAAGAAAAAGAAAAAATAAAAGAATCTACAGAACAAATCAAAAAATAAGAATAATAAATGTTTTTCTTGAGTCACTGCTGTCACAGTCCTTTCCCTTGCTGGGAGTCACAGTCCACCTTATCTCCCTAGGATGCCCCCCAACACTGTGTTGATCTCTAGACCTGCTGTGGGGGCAGCTCAGATTCTAATCTGATCCTACTCCTGTGTATTCTTGCCTCCTATGTTCACAGCTATCAGAACTAGTGCATTTGCTTTTGTGGGAGCTCTCAATGGCCTTTTATATAATCCATAGACACAGAGTCTGCCTAGTTGATTGTGTGGATTTAATCTGCAGCTTGTACAGCTGATGGGAAGTTTTAGGGTCTTCTTCCTTAGACACACTGCCCCTGGGTTTGAATTGTGGTTTTATTTCTACCTCTACATGTGGGTCATCCAATTGGGTTTTCCTCCTGAGGCGGCCCTGGAAGGCTTGGGTTTGCCCCTGTGAGGGCCAGGTGTGGAGGTGTTGTAGCTGCTTGGGTCGTAGGGGTTCTGGCAGCACTAGGTACTCAGGGGGGTTGGAGGCTAGGGCAGCAGGAAATATAGTGCTCTAGAAGGGTATGGCAACCAGTATTAGCCAAAACCCTCCAGTACGCTTGCCTGGAGAACCCCTCTCTGACAGAGAAGCCCAGCAGGCCACAGTCTACAGGCTCGCAAAAAGTCGGACACTGCCGAAGTGACCCTGCATACATAGATACAAGACTTTTTTTGCCCGTGGCAGCTCTGCCCCAGTGAGAGTCAAGTGTGAAGATGGTGTAGCTGCTTGGCTTGTGGGGACCCAAGTGTTCAGGGACACATACCGCCTCCACCGTAAGAGTTATGGTCCTATCAGAGTCTCTTTTTGAGTTTCCTGTAGCTGGAGATCAGAAGGCCTCTTTGGCCAGTCTTTGTCCCTAGCTCTGCTTATTCAGGTACTTAGAGGGCTCCCTTGCCTGGGGTCCTTCTCTGTTGTTCGGTACATCAGGCACATAGAGGGGACCCCATGGCTGGGGTCCTACTCTGTAGATCAGTACATTGGGCGTTTAAAGGGGCACCCTGGGTGGGGTCCTACTCTGTAGTTCATTGCATCAGGCGTTTGATAGGCCAACTTCTCTATCGTTCACCTCCCCGTGCTGGTGTGTGGGGAGAGAGGCTGTGGTGATGGCTCCACCCCCTATGCATGACTCAGCAGTATCACCTTGCTTCCATGGCTGCCTGGCTTTCCTCCACAGGCATTTGCCACAGCCATCTCCTCTCTCACATCCCCTCAATCCGTCTATTCACAGTCAACAGCAGCTCTTGCTGCTCCACAGTCCCTAAACACCAGCTCCCAGCTGCTGTGCCATCCAGGGGACCAGCGTTCCTGTCTGGGGTATGTGTGGCTGCGACAAGAACCGTCTGATTCTCATTCCATTTAGGCTGCCACAGATCAGCTGTTTCACTCTCAGCCTTAAAAGTTTCTGCTCTGACTCGACAATTGCCCCAATGTGGGGATCGGACCCCTGCTTTAGTTTTAACCGCTGAGGGCAGGTCCAGTCCTACTAACACTCCTGTTTCCCCGCCTAGTTCCTGCATCCTACCGAGTTTTGCGTGGGTCTATGTATTCTTTTCCACTGGTCAGGTACTCCTGTCTGCTCTCAGCTGGTGTTTGCCATGCACTTCTGTGTCTGAAGGTGTGTTTCTGATGTATCCATGGAGAGAGATGTACTCCACATCCACCTACTCCTCCGCCATCTTGTTCTCCTCTCTAATTAACTTTTAAAAGCTAAGAGACAATTCCTCAAAACCTGAGTTCTCATGTCTGAAAATAACACATTTTCTTTTGTAATATAAATTTATTAAAGAAGATTAAGTCATTAAAAAAAAACACACTTCATGTGTATATGTGTGTGTAAACATGGAAGTTGAATTTATGGCTTAAGTTGTATGACAAGACTTTCTTACTCAAGCCATTTTATTTTTACTCTCAGACACAATAACAGAGACTAATGCCTAAAGTTTTCCAGATGTTGGCTGAACAGGTTTGTACTGGAAATAAAGATCATGGAAATTGATGTATTACCTTGCAGAACAAATCGCTATTAAGTGTGTGAAATCAGTTGTTTTTCAGAACCTCCTGTTAGAAATAATCTTGACAGTATTATATGCTTAGTAAACTCCTCCACAGGTAAATTCAAAGGCAAATTTTGACTTGTTCAGATGATCATATATTTGGAGTCTGTGGCCTCACTTACTGAAATTTATTGTATTGTTCTAAAAATTTTGTGATGCCTTAGGGAAATAAAATCAGTATTTTGCTTTTGAAGACTAAGTTTAATTTTTTAAAAATAAAGAAGTTAACTTCTAAATTTTACCCATTTGTTCCTTTTAAGTTCAAATGAACTTTCAGTTAATTAATTAATTAATCTTTATTGAAATTTTGTAATGTATCAGAAAAATGTTGCACAATGCCCTCCTTAGCATATTCTAACAATTTCATATCCCCTTACTTCTAGGAACAATGGTTTGTTTTATAATTCACTCATATCCATTTCAGAATGAAAGGCCATATTTATGGGAAATGACATTTCAAAACTTAGAAAGGGGAAGAGAATATTCATGAGGAAAGAGTGATTCATTTTAGAGAAGTAGTTCTGTCTGAAGCCCAATAAATGAGCTAAATATAGCTTATTTCTCCATTCAGTGAAACATTATTGACTGCCTACTATGTGCTAAGCTCTGTTTTATCATCAAAGTTACCTTAGCAACACAGAAAAAAATCCCTTCCCTTACAAGAAATTTTAAAGAACAGAGTAACAAAACAGGGGAAACTATAAGGTAGTTTCTTCAGATTATGAGAGGTTCTATACAGAAGGTAAATGGTAATACAATAGAAAGCTACTAGTAGAGAAAGAGGATGTTACACTTATTAATATATTGTAAGTCAAGGAAGGTACTATAATCTGTCTGTTGTAGCTTAGTTCCATGCTCTCTGGTTTAAAGGTCCTGCATATCACAGCACACACACATTTTTACATTTTTTTTTTTTTTTTGATTGGAGGAGAGTTGCTTTACAATGTTGTGCTAGTTTCTGCTGTACAACAATATGAATAAGTCATAATTATATATGACCCTTGTAGGTCATCACAAACACTAGGCTGGGCTCCCTGTTTACATAGCAGCTTCCCACTACTTATTTATTTTACACTTGATAGAGTGTGTATCCCAACACTACTTTCTCAATTTGTCCTAACCTCTCTTACCCCTGCTGTGTCCACAGGGCAATAAACACATGAAAAGATACTCAACATCACTCATTATTAGAGAAATCATCATTATTAGAGAAATGCAAACCAAAACTACAATGAGGTATCAACTCACATCAATCAGAATGGCCATCATTAAAAAATCTACAAATAATAAATGTTGGAGAGGATGTGGAGAAAAGGGAAACCTTCAGTACTCTTGGTGGGAATGTAAATTCATACAGCCATTATGGAGAACAGTATGGTTGGTTGGTTGATCAGTTTAGTTGCTAAGTTGTGTCTGCTGATTCTTGAGACCCCATGCCAGGCTCCTCTGTCCATGAGATTCTCCAGGCAAGAATACTGGAATGGGTTGCCATTTCCTTCTCCAGTGTTGTTTGGGGCAAGTGCCTAATTCAACCAACACGTATGGAGTTGCTACTGCAGACCACGATGGTGATGGCGATAAGAAAGCAAAGGCCGTTGAGTGGCTCTTGTAAATAAGCGCTCTGCTTTTTACCAGGGTTTTGTTTCCCAGTTGTTTGCTGTTGTGCTCAGTCATCTGACTCTTTGCAACCTCATGGACTGTAGCTCAGGTACCTCTGTTCATGGAATTCTCCGGGCAGAATACTGGAGTGGGTTGCCATTTCCTCCTCCAGGGGATCCTCCCAACCAACGGATCGAATCCAGGTCTCCTGCATTGCAGGCAGATTCTTTACTGTTTGAACTACAGAGAAGTCTAGGCTCCTGCATGAGGACACTTTAAAAAAATATATTAAACATTTTGTGGAAGTCTCATAATTAACATTAAATTTAAGCTGTTCCATTTAGGCTGAAGTGGAAAGTTCCTAAGTCACGTGATCAGTTGTTGTCCCTTTACTCCTGATGGGGACCCTGAGGCCTTTCTTTGGAATTCTGTGTTTCCAAATTTGAAAAGAATTGAACTTGATGATATTTATTCATCTTTAACACTACAAGCTTTAACATTCCCCAACTGTCTATACGTCTTGCCACCAAAACCTACTTCCCCTAAAACCAAGTTCTTCTGCCAAGCTGATGATTAACCTCTCCATCCAAAATCTTATTCCTTTTCTTATCCCACCTCTGTTTCCCCCAGGACTGAGGAAGTACAGTATGGAGATTCCTTTAAAAAAAAAAAAAAACAGGAATAAAACTACCATATGACACAGAAATCCCACTACTAGGCATATACCCTGAGAAAACCACAATTCAAACAATACACATGTATCCCAATGTTCATTGCAGCACTATTTAGAATAACCAGGACTTGGAAACAACCCAGATGTCTATCTACAGATGAATGGATAAAGGAGATGTGAAACATGTATAATATGGAATATTACTCAGCCATAAAAAGGAATGAATTTGAGTCAGTTTTAATGAGGTGGATGAACTTAGAGTCTATTATACAAAGTGAAGTAAGTGGGAAGTAGAAAAACAAATATCATATGTTGCTGAATCTTAAAGTCATGTTCAACTCTTTGCAACCCCACGGACTGCAGCATGCCAGGCTTCCCTGTCCTTCACTATCTCTTGCAGTTTGCTCAAATTCATTTTCATTGAGTCGATGACGCCATCCAACCCTCTCATCCTTTGTTGCCCCTTCTCCTCCTGCCCTCAATCTTTCCCAGCATCAGGGTCTTTGCCAGTGAGTCCACTCTTTGCATCAGGTGGCCAAAGTATTGAAGCTTAAGCTTCAGCATCAGTCCTTCCAATGAATATTCAAGGCTGATTTTCTTTAGCATTGATTGGTTTGATCTTGAAGTCCAAGGGACTGTCTAGAGTCTTCTCCAAGACCACAGTTCAAAAGCATCAACTCTTTGGTGCTCAGCCTTCTTTATGGTCCAACTCTCACATCCATACATGACTACTGGAAAAACCATAGGTTTGACCAGACAGACCTTTGTTGGCAAAGTAATGTCTCTGCTTTTTAATATGCTGTCTAGGTTGGTCAAAGCTTTTCTTCCAAGGAGCAAGTGTCTTTTAATTTCATGGCTGCAGTCACCACTTGCAGTGATTTTGGGCCCAAGAAAAGAAAGTTTGTCACTGTTTCCATTGTTTCCCCATCTATTAGTCATGAAGTGATGGGACCAGATGCCATGATCTTAGTTTTTTGAATGTTGAGATTTAAGCCAACTTTTCACTCTCTTCTTTCACTTTCATCAAGAGGCTCTTCAGTTCCTCTTTGCCTCTAGGTGAGTGATCACACCATGACAGTTATCTGGGTCATTAGGATCTTTTTTGTATAGTTCTTCTGTGTATTCTTGCCACCTCTTCTTAATATCGTCTGCTTCTGGTAGGTCCATACCATTTCTGTCCTTTATTGTGCCCATCTTTGCATGAAATGTTCCCTTGGTATCTCTAATTTTCCTGAAGAGATCTCTAGTCTGTCCTATTCAATTGTTTTCATCTATTTCTTTGCATTGTTCACTTAAGGCAGCTTTCTTATCTCCTCTTGCTATTCTTTGGAACTCTGCATTCAGTTTGGTGTATCTTTCCCTTTCTCCTTTGTCTTTTGCTCCTCTTCTTTGCTCCTTTTCTTTTATATTTGTAAGGCCTTCTCAGACAACTATTTTGCTTTCTTGCATTTCTTTTTCTTTGAAATGCTTTTGGTCACCACCTCCTGTACAATGTTATGAACCTTAATCCATAGTTCTTCAGGCACTCTGTCTACCAGATTTAATCCCTTGAATCTATTCTTCACTTTCACTGTACAATCATAAGAGATTTGATATAGGTCATACATGAATTTTCTAGTGGTTTTCCCTACTTTCTTCGATTTAAGCCTGAATTAAATTTGTCACTTCACTTTAAACACCTGCCTTCATGACTAATGGCATTCAGGTCTTATTAAAAAGCTCTTTCACCTCTCTTTGCCGTATATCCTCAAAAAGAGATAGTGAAGGTCTGGCAGTGTCCATTCTATGTTTCAAAAGTGGACACTGTTTTGAGTCTATGAAGGATTTGAGTAACTGACTTGCTTAGGTAAGAAAACAGACATCTTTTTCTCAGTTAAAACAAATGCATAGATTCTTGCACAGATACTCTAGAGCATCAATGCAGAAGCAAGTACGTACTATTTAGAGTTGAAGTATCTATTATTTTTAAATATTTAAAGTATGCCAGTCGACAAACTGGATGATAAGTAATGTTTTGTACCTTTCTGTGAACTTATGGGTCATCCTTGTATCCTGTTTTGAGAAGTCATTGTTTCAATCTTTATCTAGCTTATTTTTTATTGATATATTATTCCTTTTGCTAAAGATTTGCAGTTCTTTACATATTCTGAATACAATCCTTTTTTAGATTTTTACCTTACAGTTGCATTTTTGCCAGTTAATGATATGTCTTCTCTCTTTGTTAACAGTGTTTGTGATAAGCAGAAGTTTTTAATTTGGGGGAAGTCTAATTTATCATTTTCTTGGCTTGTGTGCCTTCTGTGTCCTATCTAAGGAATATTTTCCTACCCCAATTTTGCAAGTATTTTCTCCATTTTAAAAAGACAAATTTTACAGTTTTGGTTTTTATGTTTAGATCTAGCATCTATTTCAAGTTAATTTTTATATATTTTGTATAGTGAGAGTTAAGATAGTTCATTGTTCCATGTGGATATACCCTCACTCTTTCATAAAAATAAATTGGCCCTGTATGTTCAGGTCTATTTCTAAACTCTGTTTTGTTCCATTAAGCTAAAATTCCACACAGTCTTGTTAAGTGAAGCTTTACATAAGCTTTAAAAATTAATATAAGATTTCTAGTTTAGTTTTTTCTTCCCTTTCTTTTTTCTGTTTTTTTTTTTATTCTAAGTCATATCTTTTCCATATACATTTTGTGACTAGCTTGTCAATTTCTACAAAAACTTTGTATAATTGGTTGGTACCAAATCTAAGAAGATCAATTTAAAAAAATGACTTTTAAAAAGTAATTAGTAGCAATCTACCAGTATGATCTATTTCCTTTAATTAGTCTTTTTAAATTTCTCTTGACTTTGGTCTCACAATGCTTCAGTGGCATCCATTCACGAGCCTTTCTAATCTACTGTCCACATCGCAACTAGAGTTGCCTTTTCAAAATGTAAATCCAATGATGCTTAAAATATTTCAGTGGTTTCCCATTATTTTGGGGTATTAAGAACACCATTCTTAAAATGCCAACATAGCTCTGGAAATTTTGGATATGATATTTGGGTAATAACTTAGTTATTACCTTCTCTTGGAAATCTTGTAGATCACACTGAAAAAATCAAATTACCTTCTTACACATTTACATAATACCCTGTACCTATTCTGTACCAGACTAATGCTGTCATTTCATATTTATTTTTGCTTTTTTGAGTAATATCTATCCACCAATTGCAGAAAGAGTCTGATTTTGCTCATCATTTTCAACAGTTATTACAGTACCTAGAACACATGATACACTCAATACATATTTCATGAATGATTATACAATGTAATCAATTAGCAGTGAATTTATTGGCAAGAAAGGTAAAATAGTTACAACCCCATGGACTGTAGCCCACCAGGCTCCTCTGTCCATGGAAGTCTCCAAGCAAGTGTACTAGAGTGGGTAGCCATTCCCTTCTCCAGGGGATCTTCCAGACCCAGGGATTGAAAACCAGGGCTCCCTCTGGAGGCAGATTCTTTACCATCTGAGCCACCAGGAAAGCCCAAAATAGTTAAAGGGATATTAGCCTTGAAAAATGCCTATTTCCAAAAAAAATTTAAGAATTGCCTAGAAAAAAATATAAAATATCTTAAAACTATATTTAAATTATTTTTTCATGGAGAATCACAGCTAAGTCACTACAACAGAACGAGAATTGTAAAATATAAAATATTTGTGCTAACAACAACATTCAGCATTAAAATGTAATCTAATTAAAAGAATATTTACAAGGCGCTAAAATTATCTCTAAGAATAAAATTTTTATTATTTCCTAGAAAATATCATGGTGACTCCAGAGACTCAGAAACCAAACAAAATCATCTTTCTGTGACTCAGTATTGGATGGGTTATTGGAATCTGTGACCAAAATACATCTGTGGAGACAAACACAAGCTCAGCCTTATTCTTTTCCTTGAGCCAGCCAAGCACTGCTAATAAATCACCAGAAGCAGCAATAATGGGGTATGTCTGTTCTGAGGATCTGCTGTTCATAATGAATTTTCTTAGTTAGCCCTTAAAATATCTATGAAGCAACCTGCTGTATTTTTCTCTTTTAAAAATGAGGTAACTGCCATTTTAATTATTCTGAAGTAGACACACAGCCCAAATGAGGTATGTAAAGCATCATTGACCAAAATATCTTCTGCAGAACATGAGTAACAGGTGAGATGTTGACTGCTGTTTTTTATAAAGAAACAAAATTAAGTTTCAATCCCTGATAAAATAAGTTAAAAAAATGAAGTCTGTGTAAAAGTGTTAAATTAGTTTATTGTGGGGCTTCTCAGAGATGAGTTTAATATTTTAATATGCATTATATTCTTCCCTAGAGTTAAATAGCACACAAAGTCCCTATATTTATTTGACCTCTTGAAATATTAATATATTTCAAGAAACTCTCATGGTTTGTGGAATACAGTTTGGGAAATTGTGATATTATAATGTTGTGCTTTTAAACCATATAAACAAAGTATCAGTATTTTCTTTCACCGCAAGTGTCACCTCCCTTGAACATGTTTGGAAAAGGTGTTGAGGGAGAGGGGCTTGTTTAAATACTGAGTTTTATAACAGACTCTGGATGCTCTCAGTTTGATCCCTGAGTTGGGAAGATCCTCTGGAGAAGGGAATGGCTACCTGCTCCAGTATTCTTGCCTGGAGAATCCCACAGACAGAGGAGCTTGATGGGATACAGTCCATGAGACCAGGAAGAGTCAGACACAACTGAACCACTAATCACATACAATGTTTCAGGTTCACCAGATGAATAAATTTTAGAGATCAACTGTACATCATTGCTCCTATAGCCAGCAATACTGTATTGTACACTTAGAATTTTGTCAGGACCATAGACATCATGTGAAGTGTTCTTGTGCCAAAAAACAAAACAAAATAAAATCAATAAGATAAAATATTTGTGAGCTCAAGGTACACACAATTTGGAATCAAAACAAGCCTCATCTGACACCAAATACTGTGTTCTTTCTACTAAAGCTTAGTTTTATTCATTTCACTGTCTTTTACTAGGAGGCAATTCCACTTAACAGTTAAGACCATGGATTCTAGATAGAGGTGCCTCAGAAATAGAGCTTCATTCCAACAGTGGGATGTGTGAACTTGCAGTTGACATAACCTATCTAAACTTCACCATCTCCATCTATACAAGAGAAAATATATTAAGATCACCATGAGAAGTAAATAAGAGGAAGAATGTAAAAAGACAGAGTGAGCACCCCCAAATAGTTACTACCACTATGCATCCTGGCTGCAGTTGGACAAACTGTCTTATAAAGACAGTTTTCAGTTAAGCCTATTTAACTTTATTTATTTATTTATTTTGGGCCATGTCACATATGATCTTAGTTCCCTGACCAGGGATCAAACCCTCGCCCCTGCAGTGGAGGTGCAGGGTCCTATCCACTGGACCTCCAGAGAAGTCCCTAAATATAGGGTTTTTTGGTTTGTTTGTTTTTTGGTAGTTTAAATTTCATTCAAGTTTTTAAATTATGTTAATCATAATACACTTCAGTTGCTATCAGTTCAGTACAGTCGCTCAGTCGTGTCCGGCTCTTTACGACCCCATGGACTACAGCACGCCAGGCCTCCCTGTCCATCACCAACTCCCAAAGTTTCCTCAGACTCATGTCCACTGAGTCAGTGATGCCATCCAGCCATCTCATCCTCTGTCTTCCCCTTCTCCTCCCGCCTTCAATCTTTCCCAGCATCAGGGTCTTTTCAAATGAGTCAGCTCTTCGCATTAGGTGGCCAGTGTTGGAGTTTCAGCTTCAGCATCAGTCCTTCCAATGAAGATTCAGGACTGATTTCCTTTAGGATGGACTGGTTGGATGTCTTTGCAGTCCAAGGGACTCTCAAGAGTCTTCTCAAACACTAAAGTTCAAAAGCATCAATTCTTCAGTGCTCAGCTTTCTTTACAGTTTTTATACATAAATAAAATATGGAGAATTGAGTTTTTTATTTCAAAAAGTCAAGCAACATATTTTTATATGAAATATTTAGAAAAGACATGTTAAATAATTTTATTTGCAGTTTATCTTGATCATTGTTTTTAATTATGTTATCAGGGTTTATTAACCTGTTAAAGAAATTCATGACTAGATAGATTTTAGAAAATTCACAACCCTTAAATCATAAGCAAATTTTTATCTGTATGTAGCTAACTTCCTTGCTGAGAGAAAATTCACAACTTTTTCCAGATTTTTTTACCCATTAAATTTAGTAATCTATTTATCTGTTCGCTTTGTTTTGACATAAGTTATATGGCAAGAATATGTTTGTTCTATATAAATGAAATTATTTTGTGGTTATAATAGTGTCAAAATTCCCAGGTTTCTTTGTCTAGACATATAAGCTTCCAGGCGCCACCTTTCAGTAATTACTAGCTTTACAGAAAAAGTCAGGTATTTTTAAATGTTTCAGTATTACAATATCAATTTCAGTCTCAACTGTAACCTCCTCTAGAAAGCTCCATGGGCTTCCCAGGTGTTGCTATGGTAAAGAATCCACCTGCCAATGCAGGAGATGTGGTTAGATCCATGGAGTGGGAAGATCCCCTGGAGTAGGAAACAGTAACCCACTCCAGTATTCTGGCCTGGAAAATTCCATGGACAGAGAAGCCTGGTGGGCTACAGTCCGTGAGGTCACAAAGAGTTGGATATGACTAAACACACATGCATGCAGAAAGCTACTTTTCTACTTCTTCCAGGTAGAATTTATTCACTTTCCTTTGCATTCCTCTGGTATCCTAACGAAACTTCTATCATAAATTCTGTGATACTTCACTGTATTTTCTTGCCCTTCATGCATCAGCTTAACTACTGTTCCTTAGGGAAACTTCTCAGACTCCTATAATAAGATTAAGTCTTCAGTGTGTGCTGCTGTAGCTTCCTAGGCTTTGCTTGCATAGCAGTTATACTGGTGCATTTATGTACATCATTTTCTATTTTATATCTCTTTCCAATCAGTATATAAAGTAGGAAAAAGACTGTGTCATTACTTTTGATGGTTTTTGTTCCTTTGAAGTGAACCCAGTGCCTGTCACACAGCACGCATTCAAAAAATGTTTGAAGAGGAGAAGAAGGCGGGAAAAAGAAGGGAGGGAAGAAGGGAAGGAGGGAGGGAGGAAGAAAAGGAGGGACGGCTCTGAATGGAGTTTTCCACCAAAAGGATAAGTTGAGTGTTCCTGGGGTGGGAGATGGGGGCAGGAAAGAGCACAAAAGTCTTGCAGACTATCTCTAGATGGAAAAAAAAAACAACAGCCAGACAAGTAACAAAAACAAGTACCTAGATTATCGACAGTATAAAATAATCCTGCACTCCTTTCCCATTCAAAAAAAAATGCATCAGAGCTGCTTCTCAAAGTCATTGACAGTACATGCACACGCCCCCTGATGACTGGGGGGTTTTGCCCGCCCATCCCCCCCACAACACCACACGTACATCTCAATCTATCTTTGTGCAAAATGTTTGTTCTTTTCTTACAATTGGTCACTCGTGTTTACAAAGTTGGGCATGCTTATTATTATTTTTATTATTTTTAATTTAAATGTTTGGGATCTAATCTACTTACTGGCATGTCCCCAAGGGCTGGGCTAGGCTGTGGGCAGACTAGACTGAACAACAGCTGCTGGGAATTCTAAGCTCCAGAGGCAAAAGCATAAGGCGATCTGGGGAAGGAAAATGTATA
>NW_011494680.1:4670427-4689723 GCF_000754665.1 Bison bison bison
AATGTATAGATTTCATATACCTAGAGGAAACAACAGCAATATTAATGTTTGCTTTTGCTTGTAAAATGAAGGATACAAAGGTGGTGAAAAAAATAGTTTTGCCAGTCTATCTTTCACATGGGTAATTGGGAGGCTGCTAGGAATTTTCAAACATAATATAACAAAATCAAGAAACAAAAAAGTTCCTTTTCATCCGCACAGAGGCTCTGTTGAAGCTGAAATACTTGTGGGATATTAGGAATGAAAAATGTCAGCATGCACACTGCCCAGGCTCGCCTGGTTTATGGCTCCCACCTCGTGGCCGTCGTGACTGCCCAGTCAAAGAGCTTCTTTGTCCCTGGAGCATTGCTTTGCAAAGACAAGAAACATCCCCAAGCATCCTCTCACTTTGACATATAGGTCATGGCATTCAGAGAATAATGCGAAGGATTGCCCAAGTGCCAGTTCCTTGAATCTTCGGGACATGAGGCTATTTAGTACGGGGTCAGCTAAGCCTTTTGCTCCTACAGATTTCCTTCCTGAATGGAAAGTCACTTTTCAAGTGAAAAAGACCTGAGTTATTGAGTTGCTTGAAATGCAAGGCTTGTAAACAAATAGAAGGCCAAGAAGTGAGTGTGCTGGAGTGGGGAAAGAGAGGGACCTGTCATTTTGAAAGCCTTAACCAAAAATATGTACAAGTGATGTATGTGTGTGTGTATGTGTGTTTTGAAATCCACAAGACAAATGCCAGTCCTTTAATTCAAGGCTGAAATGATCCAGACTTTGAAATGCGCACACATTTTCCTGATGTTTTGGTAGATTGAGAAACTTGATTTAGAGAGAAAGACGAGATTGACATGGGCATTCTGCCCTCTTCCATAAATTCCCCTGCATCTCCAGTCTCAAGTCAGACCCTAGAGAGGAAAGATGAGTTCCTGGCATGGGTGTGGAATGCAGAGGTCTAGTTCTTAGAGGTAAGGGTACTGCAACTACAGCTCTTTCAAAGTAAATCATTTCTAAGCCCAACTTAGTGGTTTACGTTTGTTAAAATCATGGCACTGTACAAAGACAGTTGCTTCTTCCTGGCTACCTGGTTTGAATGGCAGCCAAGCCACTTTGTTGAAGTCAGACCTAACCAGTCTCCCTGTGCACACTGTGCCTAAAACCCATGGAAAGTAAGAAGGGTCGATGATTTTGCATGAGATTAAGTCATGATTGAATAGCATGGCAGATGCTTAAGTGGCATGAACATGTGACATGTGACAGAGGCTATGGCCACTGTCAAACCTGAAAACTTCAAAATAAACTAAAGGGCTAATAAAGAGACAGGGTTAGAATAAACAAGGACACCTGAAGCCCAAGCAGTGAGCAGCACTGGTCTACATCTTCATCTGAGTACCTTTAAACAGTATCTAATTTTTCTGTGACTGAGCTTTCTGCCTTATCTGTCCAAATATCTTCTTTTTGGCTAGAAAACAGAGACCAAGTCCTCCATTCTATCCCTCAAAAAAATGCCAGGTACTGCTCTAAAATATTTGATCCTCTCCCAGAGCTCATAAGGTGAAGAACTCTTGTTTTAGCTTTTTAATAAGTTCACATGACTTGTTAGTGGCAAAGCAAGTAGAGTACTCTGTCTTTACAGCTTCCTCAACAAAAAACAATCCTAAAGCTTGCCATGTTGTTCTACTTTATTTTTCCCTTACTTATGTCATGATAATCACTCTTGAAATTAGAATGCATCTTGCTATGCACAGACAAAGGGTATAGATGTTGAAATAACTCATCACCTATTTCACCTGTTGTCTTAACTTGAAAAGAACTCATTCATTTATGCATGCACGTATGCATTGGTTGGTTGATTACCTTATATACCAGATGTCTTTTTAAAAAAAAAATATGTGTCTTAAAAAAAAATCTTTTTATTTATTTTGGTTGCGCTGGGTTTTCGTTGCTGTGCAGGGGCTTTCTCTAGCTGCAGCGGGCAGAGGCTGCTCTTTAGATGTGGTGCACAGGCTTCTCCTTGTAGTGGCTTCTCTTGTTGCAGAGCACAGGCTCTAGGGTATGCAAGCTCAGTAACTGTGACACATGGGCTCAGTAGTTGCAGGGGCTAGAGCATGGGCTCAGTAGTTGTGGGGCACAGGCTTAGTTGCTCCATGGCATGTGGGATCTTCCCAGACCAGGAATCAAACTCGTGTCTCCTGCATTGGCACCAGGGAAGCCCCAGTTATCCTTTTGTGAAGGAAGTTTGACTACATGTTTTTCAAGTTGAGATACTGTTGACTTGGGAAGTGGGAAAAAGAATAGGAATAGGTTTAAAAATTTTTTTTTAAAGTTTTCAATGGATTCTGCTTGGAGGAGAGAAGTAAGTGGTAGGTCTAAGATGGTATAAGACATTCTGGGCTTAAATAAATAGGCTGCTGTCTCTAATATTGATCAGCCTTCCAGCGGTGGTTTCCATGGAACAACTGAGGGTAGAGAAGAGTAATATGGTTGGAGAAATTGTATTCTTATTTTCCTTAATCCCACAGGCGGGGAGAGGGTGGTATCTGGCGCTCGGAAATTCCCTTCCACCATAGCAAGCACTAAGCACAGTAATTGGTGGTGTCTGGTGTGATTTTGTGTGACTGGGGGCTCTTTCATTCCTTGGAAAATGCAGACACTTCCATATAAAAGGAATAGCACACTGCATGGTTAGTATCCATAGATTTATATCTTGCCCACTGTTCAATTAATTAATTTTCCCTAACCCATTACCTCACAGGCCTCATAGGTATTCCCTTCCTGTCATTTCACTTCTCTGTTTTCTCTTGGCCCTCTTCCATCTAAATTCAGCAATCTTCTCAGGGCTTTTTACTGTCTCTTCTCAGCTCTGTGTTTTTACTCATAACTGTACACAGAACCTCTCCCGGGCTCAATCTGATCCATGGTCTCTTTCCTGACTCTAATAACTCCAAGATATCTTTGATTTTACAGGTGGCATTCAGGCAGTAAAAATCTGGATACGTATTTACAAATATCTAAATCTCTACTTTTCTAAATTTATAATTTTCAGTATTTATAAATCTCTGTGCATGCATGTTAAGTCACTTCAGTCATGTCTGACTGTTTGCAACCCTATGGACCATAGCTACCAGGCTCATCTGTCCACGGAATTCTCCAGGCAAAAATACTGGAGTGAGTTGCCATGCCCTCCTCCAGGAGATCTTCCTGACCCAGGAATCTAACCCGCGTCTCCTACATCGGCAAGCGGTCTTTACCACTAGTGCCACCTGGGAAGCCCTTATAAATCTCTACTTTCTTAAAAATAAAAGACAATACTCTTTTACATACTTATTCATTGAAAATAGTTAACAAATATTATGCAACTGCTATGTCCCAGGTACTGTGCAAAACCCTAGAAATAAAATACAGAACAGTTAAATGTAATCCCAACTGATGGAAAGTTTAAACACTAACATATTTGATCACTAGCATTAGCTGGTTACTAAAAATAACATTTTAAAAGTGGTTTTTAAAAAGAATTATAGTACATTTAATAGATAAATGATGCTAAAGCTGAAACTCCAGTACTTTGGCCACCTCATGCAAAGAGTTGACTCACTGGAAAAGACTCTGATGCTGGGAGGGATTGGGGCAGGAGCAGAAGGGGACGACAGAGGATAAGATGGCTGGATGGCATCACCGACTCGATGGACGTGAGTCTGAGTGAATTCCAGGAGTTGGTAATGGACAGGGAGTCCTGGCGTGCTGTGGTTCGTGGGGTCGCAAAGAGTCGGACATGACTGAGCCACTGAACTGAACTGAACTGAATAGCAGTTTTGAATTCTTCTAGCCATTGTAGAAAAATATCATAAAGTTCTTGCAAGTCTTTGAAATCTCAAATCAATACATGGCTTTCTCCTACACCAAATGTGTCAATATCTTACATTAAAACATTTTTAAAATGTCTAATAATTTTTTCTATTTGCAGTTGGTTTAGTAAAGTTTAATTTTAACCAAATCTAATTTTTTAAACCTAACTGAACACTAAGGGGTTATTTTAGGCTTATAACTTTATTCCTAACACAACAACATAGCTCTGTTGTTTGCTAAACTAACATAAAAAATAGAAACCTACCTAGATTTGCCCTGTAAACTATCTGTCTTCCTTGCATAATTTTTTGAAAAGAAAGAAATAGTCAAAATGTAGGTATCATATAGCAAATATGCTCTATGTCATATAGCATATAGCATCTGTAGGTGTCATAAAGGTTTAATGGAATAGTCTAAGGTTTCTTATGTATTCTCAGTGAATCCAGTTTTGCTGTTAGGGAGTTGTATGGGGCACTCTCAGTTTTACTCCACTTTCTCATTACTTTATCCCCAGCATGGAACAGGGTGCCATGCATGTGGTTGGTATGCAGTAGATGCTAACTCCCTTCATCTTTTAAAAAATATTTATTTATTTGGCTGTGTCGGGTCTTAGAGGCAGCATGTGGGATCTTTGTTGTGGTATGCAGGCCACATGCAAGCTCTTCATTGCAGCCAGCAGGCTTCTCTAGTTGAAGTACACATTCTGTAGTTGTGGTGCGTGGGCTCATAGCACAAGGGCTCAGCTGAGCGGGAGCTTAGTTGCCCTAGAGCACATGGGATCTTAGTTTCCCAGCCATGGATCAAACCCTTGTACCCCGCATCAGAAGGTTGATTCTTAACCACTGAACCATCTGGGAAGTCCCTCTCTTCTTCATCTTTTGGTTAAAGCAGAAATTGGTGATGTTGTAGCTGTATATATCACAATATTGTATCAAGCACAGTGCACTAATAGGTTTTTTGATTTTTTATTTCTTTCATTCCTTTATTCTGCTTCTACCTTTTCTGCTATCTTTGATGGCACCTAAGTGACAAAGGCATTGGTGACTATCACAAAGAACCCTGTTCTTTGATTGGCCTGGAATAGAAAAATTAGTGTGAGGGCATTGTGGGGGAAGAAGAGGGCAAATAAAAGCTATGAAAGTGACATTTCTTCAGTCACCTCCCCTCCATCTCCTCTGGACCCTGGAGGAGAGAATGGCAGCCTTACTTTGATATGATTGAAAAAATTAATCCCCCTGCCCACCCCAGGATCTCTGGAGCTTTAGTTATAGACTGCATTATTCTTTGACCTTTCTCAATTTCTTCTCCCATATTCCAACTTTAGTCCTTCTGCTGCTTCCTGAGTTTCATCCTGGAATCTGTTTCCCATAAACTGGGAGATCTACTCATCCAATGTGATTTTATAGCAATGCTAAAAGATCTACCATGTTCTTTCTAGAACTTAATACTCAGTAGCTGTAAAACCCAAGTTCTCTCTCAAGAATTATGGACCCTGGGGAAAAATTATACTTTATGCTTCTGTATTTCCCCATTTTCCCATTTTTTGGAAGGAATATATCCCTTAAGAGAGATAAAAGAAGAACACTGCATTCAAATTCGGTTCTATCCTGAATCAGCTAATTGGACAAAGGTTAGACAAGTTAACTAACAGCCTCTCCTCAGTATATTGGTTTCTTTGTGTCCCAAGATTAGATTATAAGGATTTATGGGAGTGTATGATAGTGATATTTAAAGTGTGGTCTGTGTACCTATATGTATCCTTGGGATATACATGGACAGATCTGGACAAGACTTAGCAACTGAACAACCATACAAGGACAAAACTATTTTTATGCATTATTAAGTCATCATTTGCCTTTTCTCTTATCATTATCCCATGAGTATATCAAGTTCAAAAAATTCATGAGTCTAGTTTCACTTTGCAATTGATCTCTAAGAAAACAACACATGTAGAGTTTTTATGCAGTATCAAAGAAGAACATCCACCGTTATCTGAACAGGCTATTAAAAAATGTTTTCCTCTTCTAACTATATATCTGTAAAGGACCAGATTTTTTTTCATGTACTTTAACCAAAACAACACACTGCAAGAGTTTGAAAGCAGAAGCAGATATGAGAACCCAGCTGTCTTCTATTAGCCTAGGAATTAAAGAGATTTACAAAAATGTAAAACAATGCCACTCTTTTCAGTAAAACTTTAAAAATTTATTTCAGAAAATATATTGAGTATTGATAAAAGTAGGTTATTTTTGTTCATGTATAATGGATTTATTGTTTTTAAAAATAAATTGGTAAATAGTAATTTTTTTTAATCTTTAAAATTTTTTGAATATAGTAAATATCAATAACCATAATACATATAAATGAAATATCTTTAGTGCCTTTAATTTTGCTTAAGAATGTAACAGAGTCCTGAATGAAAACTTTGAGGACCACTGGTATATGGAATGTTGACACATAGTTTATATCACATTCACACACTGTAAACAAACATGAAAATCCTGAGCTCATATTTTGCTTTAAAGAGCAAAAGCAAAGTTAACTTCTCCCTTCCTTTCTTTCTCTTCCTTTTTTCCTTGTATCTTTCCATCTTTTTATTATCTACCATTATCTAATATCTATTTTTCTAATGTCTCCTCCATTGTCATTTGTATTAAACTTAAAATATATTAATGTAAATGAACATAAAAGGACTTTGCCTTATTTAAATCTCTATATGTAAAAAATAAGTCTAGTATGCTGCTACTGCTAAGTCACTTCAGTCGTGTCCGACTCTGTGCGACCCCCATAGACGGAAGCCCACCAGGCTCCCCTGTCCCTGTGATTCTCCAGGCAAGAACACTGGAGTGGGTTGCCACTTCCTTCTCCAATGCATGAAAGTGAAAAGTGAAAGTTAAGTCACTCAGTTATGTCCGACTCTTAGCGACCCCATGGACTGCAGCCTACCAGGCTCCTCCGTCCATGGGATTTTCCAGGCAAGCGTACTGGAGTGGGGTGCTATTGCCTTCTCCAGTATAAAGAATTCAAATTTAGTGACAAGAATAGGTCACTCAGGTGTTTTTAAAAATAAATTTGACAAAATTCAGAATATTACATATTTATCAGTCAGATATATGGTATATAATATCACTGAGACATTAATGAGATGGCATTGCAAAACATTTGGAGGAGCAGGAAAAATGAGTCACTTCCTTGTTAAAGGGGAACTCTCACATGGAAAATTCAGGGGGAGAAATAAAACAGAAGCAATAAACTAGTTTCTCCACTCTAAGTTCTAAGAAAGTTGTAGAATTTAGAAAAGAAGAACTTGGGAAAGGGAGATTTAAATGTACTGGAATTCCAATAGAGGAAACATAAAGAATTGTAAAACCAACTAATAAAATTTGCTCAAAAATCCTGTTTTGTCATATAAACTCAGCCTGGAATGTGAATAATTATCAATTGTGATAAATTCCCCAAGTTGCCAGTCTTGGCTTTCATCTCTGTTCACGAAAGGTGATGACGGTACTTACACATTTCTTTGAGAGAACTGGATGGGAGAATACAAATAAACTGCTCGGCACACCACTAGATTAGAGTGAGTGAACACTACCTTTTGTCTGCTAATGGCAGTGATGCTCATTTTCATCAGTGTCACGTGATGTCCAGATGAAATGGTCTCTCGGGTTCCCACTCTGGTTCTGATTCCTAAAACCAAATTCCAATGTCTAGTTCTACTTCTTTGTTGGTAACTTGAAGAATACATCACAGTTGACAATTATTCACATTCCAGGCTGTCTAAATCTAGCATCCATGTCCTTAGCCACGTTGGTATTCATCTTTTTTAACAGTGGCATCCTTTTGTATGGCCTCTTCTTCCCTTGCCTACCTCTCTACCTTGTCTACCTCTCTGTCAAAGCTCAACTGCCAGATCTCATCACCAGGTAAATGGAATCTCCAGGCACGCACCACCCCAGGAAGTGCCGGTTCCCTCCTCTTGTTCATGCTACTTGATTTTGACATAGGAGTTACATTTCCTTGTGGCTTCTGCAGTGCTAGCATGGAAGTGAGGATCAGGGTACCCCGGTGGTAGCAGGAGCAGAACTGTTTTGTAACTGGAAGCCAAACAAGTCACTTAGCTTTGAAGGCACAAGAAAGGCTTCATTTAGATACCAGGCGACAAAGATCAAAGCTGAAGAGGACAAACATGCCTGTTGTCTGCGACAGGCGGCAAGTCACCAGAAGGGAGCCCCACATCCTTTACTGCAAAGCAGATGCAGTACATCTGAGAGGTTACCATAAACCAAATAAATACCACTGCAGAGCCTTCCCTTGAAGTCTCATGGAAACAAAAGAGGGGGGCTTTCACCTGAAACAGAGTGCTTGCTCTCCCTGCAGCTTGCACATGGCCTTCTGCCCCATTCTACTTGTCACGTCTTAGATGAACACCGAACATCTCCTAATAAACTCCCCCAAAGACACAAAGCCTTTTTATATAGGTCCAAAATAACACAAACATTGATAGAAAAATATTCTCTGGAAAGTGACAGATCACGACTTCTTGGCAAATCACAAAGGTTTCAGGGTGCTGGTAGGCAGTTAAGAGAGATGCTCTGCTCTATTTAAATGAAGCTATGGTGAATGAACACAGGGGACTTCCTGATTCAAGAGAGAAGCATGAGCATATTGGGCCTCTGCTCTATGGCAAACACAACTTTAGGTCTTTGATGCACATGGTTGTATCTGATTGCTACCACAGTCCCATGAATATGGAACTATTCTCCAAGGAGAATGAGTTTTTTCCTTAAGGTCATATAGTAAGTGGCAGAACTGGGGTAGGAACTCCTTCCTTCAACAAAATGCTTGGTTTTATTTAAAAAGCTACTTTGTATGAATTCTACCATCTAGGAAACTGAAAGCCCAGTTAGGAAAATTTATGAAAATTACACAAAAGCAATTAACTTTAGGAGTAAAATATTTCATCTGTTAAATCTGAAGGAAAAAGAGATAGATTTAGGATCTTAATAAGTTAGAGGTTGGTAATAACAAACAGCACATTGAGCAAAACAGCCTTCCTCTTAAACTTTAGTTTTAAACCCATTTTTGAGTGTATTTGAGAGGGGCCTGGCTCTGTTCCAATCAGACCCTGTATTTCATCCTGGAGACAACATACATGGTAAGTAGGGATAGTTGGATTCCTACCAATTGCTGCCTATGGTAATTGCTAGAGGGAACAGATATTAATGGAATGAAATCCAGTGGTAATTAGAGTTACTAAGTTACTTATGTGAGTGCATTAACAAAGGGATTTGAATTGTCTTGGGTGTTTAACTCTCTGTGGAAGTGACAGATGAGTGGGAATATAAAGGATAAATAGATATTAGCCAGATACAAAGGGGGTTGAGTGGGGATATTCTAGGCAGAGGGAGAAGACTGTGTAAAAACTGGATGGCTGAAGGGAAGAAATCTTGTTACTTTGGAGCAACTGGAGAAAATAAGGGTCGCTTGAGGACAGAATGAGGAAAGCAAAGTGCAGGTGAGACTCAGGTAGATGAGCAGACAATTCAAAGGTTTGTAAATTGAGTTAAAGCTTTTTATTTTTATCCTAGGAAGAGAGATCTAGGACTTTGGCTCAGATGGTAAAGAATCTTCCTGCAATGCAGGAGACCCAGGTTCGATCTCTGGGTCGGGAAGATCCCCTAGGGGATGGGGGATGGCAACCCACTCCAGTATTTTTGCCTGGAGAATCCCATGGACAGAGGAGCCTGGTGGGCTACAGTCCATGTTGTGGCAAAGAGTCGGATACGACTGAGCAACTAACACTAGGAAGAAAGAGAAGCTTTTAAAGGGCTTAAGGATGGTAAAGGGAAGGGGTAGAGGTTGCAGTTGACATATTTACATTTCCATTGTGAAAATATCACTTGCAGTAAGGGGAACAGAGTAGATGAGAGGAGACATCTAGCTCCTGCTAGATGACTGCTGGGACCAGATGAGAAGCAATGACAGCCAAGGTTAGGTGTTCAGAGCAAAGACTGAAAGAGGATGGATCGCGCATATTTCCAGAGAGAAAAATTGACTGCTCTTGGCAGTAAGTTCAACATTGAAGTGAAAGTAAAGTGTCAAAGATGATGTCTAGTTTTCAGGCTTTTGTAAATCGATGGACGAAAGAAACTTCAGTCATCAGTTCAGTCACTCAGTCATGTCCGACTCTTTGCGACCCCATGGACTGCAGCACACCAGGCTTCCCTGTCCATCACCAACTTCCGGAGTTTGCTCAAACTCATGTCCATTGAGTCGGTGATGCCATCCAATCATCAGTTTTACTCTCCAACAATTTCTGTTAGCTATTTTAATAAAGGTGTTCTTGTTTTTGAAATAACATTGGAACATGCATGGGTCTGTGGTCCCGTGCTGCCATTTTTCAAAGCTGTCCCTTACTGGCGGAGAGACAATCTGGGAGGGGGAGAGAACTTCATAAAGGCTCAAACACCAGGTCTGTACATTACAGCTCACATTACACGCGAATGAGGGTAAAGTGCACCAGAATAATTGGTTCAAAGTTCCCTCAAGCTGAAGATGCATCAATAGGCAGATCATACGAATGAAAAAAACTGTAGAGCTAATTCATTTAACCCATCTTCATGACAATGAGAGATAGGAATTATTAATACTTATGGGTAGGGTTTTTTTTTTTTTTGAATAACATTACTTTTTGGAGCAGTTTTGACAAGAACCAACAAAATAATTCCACAAATCCTCTCTGCTCACTCAATTCTGCCACCATGAGTAAAATTATTACCTTCATACAGCTTCCAAAAGTATTAACACATATTTGATTATGCTAACCCTCTAGATTTTTCTCTTATCAACAATATGATTATTTAAAAGGTAAAAGCTACTGTTAAATTATTTTTGCCTTATCCAATGATCAGATTGTACTTAGCTTACAATAATAAAAAGAAGAAATTATGCATAAATAATGCAACCTGGTATAGAATATAGTATATGTATGTTATATATTAATGTAATATAATATATAATTAATTACATGTATTCAGAATGAACCACATTCTGGGCTATATAGCAACTCTCACAACATTTAAGGGGTTAATATAGTATAAAATGGAGAAGGCAATGGCACCCCACTCCAGTACTTTTGCCTAGAAAATCCCATGGATGGAGGAGCCTGGTAGGCTGCAGTGCATGGAGTCGCTAGAGTTGGACACGACTGAGCGACTTCACTTTCACTTTTCACTTTCATGCATTGGAGAAGGAAATGGCAACCCACTCCAGTGTTCTTGCCTGGAGAACCCCTGGGACGGGGGAGCCTGGTGGGCTGCCGTCTATGAGGTAGCACAGAGTTGGACACGACTGAAGCGACTTAGCAGTAGCTGTAGCAGCACAGTATAAAACACAATTTTAATCACAATGGAATTAAATTTTAAGGTAGATTTTAAGAATTTTTAAAAGGATAATTATAAATAGTATACTAGGGTGATAGGTGAGAGAATCCAGAAACAAATTTGCTTCAAGTCAAAACAAACCACATTATCTGTTAATATATATTATTATATAACACACATATAACACACACACACATATATATATATATATAACACATATATATAATAATACCTTGCATATATTATAAAATGTGAGTATATAATATAAAAGTACACTATTATGCTTTAAAATATCAAAGTGATACATAAAACTCATAATATATGTCATATTTTATAATTTACAAAGCTGTTTCACACATATTCTTGCACTGAGTCTTCACTGTGATATAAGTGTTACTATGCCTCTAACAAAAGACAGGCAGCAATGACTGTTATTACGAGGTTGTAGTGAGTTTGAGAATAGAGGATAGATGGCGTAATATCTCTGTAAGGTGCAATACATAGTATACAATACAGAATGCATCACCTATGACATATTACAAAATATACTTCCCCATGTATATTCTCACTGCCCTGGAATGGGAGTATTACCAGGCCTTCTAAGAGGGAAGGAAACAAAGCGATTCAATGACTCACTTAAGTTCCCTCAACTATATTATTGAGAAGATTTAGGACTCAAAGCCAGCTTTCAAAAAATGCCATTTTGGTGTTATTTCTACCACATCACAGCTACTCTAGATAATGGACTGACTTTTGATTTATAGCTTCTAATCAGCTTCTAATTGGAAGTTACATACAGGAATATTCATGATATTATCTGCATAGAGATGACTTAACTGATGACATCCAGCAGCAGTCAAGAAAATACTGAA
Source organism: Bison bison bison (assembly GCF_000754665.1). NCBI lineage: Eukaryota > Metazoa > Chordata > Mammalia > Artiodactyla > Bovidae > Bison > Bison bison. The sequence goes on from NW_011494680.1 coordinate 4,682,513, forward strand.
TGTGGCTCACATGTCACATTCTGAATAGGAATATTAAAATGTCCAATAAACATTTGTGTGAAGTGTTTCCTTGGCAAGAGCCAGACTCTCAGGACTGAGCTGCGCTGTGTGCGAGTGGTTTTCATCGTTCTTTCCCTTTCAAGTGATGCAGGGAGCAGCCTTGCACTGCAGGTTCACAGGACCAGGACTGCCTTTGCATACAAGTGAGGGAGCAAGTATCCTGGCCTGATGGCCAGGCAGCGTATACTGCCTGCTAGAGGCAAAGGTCATCAGGCTTGATGACCTCCGAGAAGCCCACCCACCCAGAAGAACAAAGACTCCTCTGGGTTCCCGGGACACATGAGAGCAGAGGGATGGTGTAAGTGTATTTGAGGGGGTTCCTGTGTGGGGGCTGGGGTTGACATCATTCTCTGACTTCATGGTTTAAGCACAGTTAACCCCAAGAAAGCTAAGAGGTAAGTCAAAACATAGGGAATTCATGGACAGGGTAGGAGAAAAAACCAATATTTTAACCCTGTTCCTTCCTTTCCCTTAGCTGGTACTCACTCCCAAAGTACCAAAAAAAAAAAAAAAAAGAGAGAGAGAGAGAAAACTGAAAACTCAAACATGTACTTATATTTATATACTTACATAGATTATATAATACATACATGTTTATATATACACATACATATATATAACACACACACACACATATGACATATGTTTTTCTTCAATTTTTCTTTTTCCTGACCTCTAAAACAGCAGGTAATGCATTTCTTTGGGAAAAGAACTGTAAGCTAAAGAATTGTCACTGATGGCAAAGATTAACTTTTTTAAAGGCCACGGAGAAGATGGAATAAAAATCATCCATAAAAAAGAGAAATTACATCAATCATGGCCCTATCTTTAGGTCTGCTGACTGGAATCTATCTTCTGTATGTGTACACACACACTTTTATTTAGGTTAAGAAAAAGTGAGTGAGTGTCAGTTGCTCAGTCATGTCTGACTCTTTTCAACACCATAGACTGTATGTAGTCCGCGAGGCTCCTCTGTCCATGGAATTCTCCAGGCAAGAATACTGGTGTGGGTTGCCATTCCCTTCTCTAGAGGATCTTCCTGACTCAGGGATCAAACCCTGGTCTCTGGCATTGCAGGCAGATTCTTTACAGTCTGATCCAGAGGGGAACCAATATAATCTGCCTGCTTAATTTATATCTGCATTTTATATATACAGTCTCATTAAACCTGAAAAACACTCACTGATGGAAAATAGCAAAGATTAGCTTTTTAAGAAAGTTACTGAAAGAACTGAGTAAAATTTTTCTTAAAAAAAAAAAGAAAGAGAGACATATTTTTATAGATGATTCTATATTACCTCCCTGCTCAAAAGTTGTGTTTGGCTCTTCGTGACTGACAAAAAAATTATGAACTCTTTATGTGGCTCATTTTCACTAAGTTTGAGAGGAAAGTGTTACTAGTCACATTTTACAGATGAGGAAACTGATGCTTAAGGATGATAAGTGACCTTCACAGGGTTTCATGTAGAACAGATGTTTTCGTCTGGCTCCAAAGCTATTGCACCACACTGCGGTCTCTCATGAAAGAGTTCAGGCCTGACATTTCTCCATAACTATGAAACACAGAGCAGAAGATGCTGCACTTCAAAAAAATAAAATCAAATGTTTTTATTCAGCAATATGTTTTTCCTTATTTCTCCCTTTTTCCTCTGATTCCTAAGAATGCAGATAATGCATTTCTCTGGAAAATGGATTACAACCTGAATACTCACTGATGGGAAATAGCAAAGATTAGCTATTTTTAAAAGTTACTGAAAGGACTGAGTAAAATTTTTCTTAAGAAAAAGAGACATATTTTTATAAATGATTCTGTATTACCTCCCTGCTCAAAAGTTGTGTTGGGCTCTTCATAACTGACAAAAAAATTCTGAACTCTTTATGTAGCTCATTTCCTCTTTCAACACAAAACTGTCATCATACCCCCTTTGCAATTACAGGACTACTTGTGTATGTATGTATGTGTACGGAAAGGTTAATCCTGTTCAAAACACCTTTCATTCCTGGATTCATCAGCTAGAAAATTGCTTTGAGTTCACATTGGAACCCACGCATTCCCCATCTCTATGAAGACTGCTCTGAACTCACAAAGCAAACAGGGTGACTAAACAACCTTGTTCCATACCATCATCATGTTTTTAATTATTTATGTAGTGTTTACAAGTTCTTTTACTCACTACCTGAGCTCTTTTGAGGGCAGAGAGCATTGCTTCACACATGGTTATGGCACCAGAACCTTTCAGTGTCCTCAGCATGTAGTATGTAATCAACAAAGAGTTCTTGCATAAATCAGTGGATAACTGAATCAAAGCCAAGTATGACACACTAAAAATTCTGCCAGGTTATTTATGGTTCTGGTGAAATTAAGTTGTGTCTTATACAATTATCTGATGCTGAAGCTGAAGCGCCAATACTTTGGCCACCTGATGCGAAGAACTGACTCATTGAAAGAGACCCTGATGGGGTTGAGGGCAAGATTGAGGGCAAGAAGAGAGGTGGGTGACAGAGGATGAGATGGTTGGATGGTATCATTGACTCAATGGACATGAGTTTGAGCAAATTCCAGGAGATAGAGAGGGACAGGGAAGCCTGGCTTGCTTCAGTCCATTGGGTCACAAAGAGTTGGACATGCGGAGTGACTGAACAACACACAATTATCAAAGGTTTATTCCCATCCAGGATTATACACTCTCTCTGTCTTCTCTGACATTCTCAAACATTTGCAATTCCTTTCTATTATTGCTTTAAAAAAAAAGTAAATAAATCCTCCTTCTAATCATATCTTCGTTTTGCCATTTGCACACAAATGATTCGATGGCCCCCATATAGGGAGGTTATTGCTTTAAAACAACCATTTATTTTTTCAGATTTCAAATCTGATATGCTCCTGGCCCCAGTCCTGCTTCACAGCTCGTTTTTCTTGTAATCTCCTACCACCAAAGTAGAATCGGGGCTAACAATATTAGAGAAGAGGAGCGCAGACACTGCCTGGTTCCTTCATCAGCTTTGAGTTCTTAGTTCTCTAGACTCACAGCTACACAAGAAGAATGACTTCGTTTTTGTCTCCTGCTCTTTTCTCAGCAACTAAAAGAGTGCCTTGCACATAACACACACTTTATACAGAACAATGAATCTGTGAATAAGAGCTGTTACTCTTGATCTCTTCAAGACAGCAAAAGTAATGATTACTGGACTTGATGAGTAAGAAAGGATTTCCTAACATTTCTCCAGATTTCTTTTGAACTTAGCAAAAGACAGACAGGCTCACTCACTCATCAGAGCGTCAGTAAATAGATCATGACAAACGGGGAAGGGAGAGCCCAAGGCCCACCCTTTCTGATCTCATTAATGGTGTTTAGTAGAAAGAGAGACTGAAGGGCAACAGGTGATTAGAAGTGTGTCTCAGGCTCCCTTGTGCAGCCCCAAATCTGAGGCTAGGTAGGTTGGGGGTCATATCAGCAGTGGAAAAGCTTTTGCTCTATTTATTTTTGGACATTGGGAGACTATCTCCTGGCAAGCTACCTCCTCAGCAACCCAGAAGCAGTTTTACCAAATAAGTTGCTTTACTGTAATTAAATAAAGAGAGAATCTGAGTCTGGTTATACCGAGCTCCTCTCCAGATCTAGCAAAAAAAAAAAAAAATATATATATATATATATATGGCCCCTAGTTGCATTTGAATTTTGAATCAGCAAGTGAATTTGTTTTTTGTGAGTCATTTTGAGGTTGTTTTGTGTGTGTGTGTGTGTGTGTGTGTGTGTGTGTGTGTGTATGAGTGTGGGTGGATGTGTTTTGTATAAATGTTTCATGCAATATTTGGTACAGGCTTGCACTAAAAAAAATATGTTCAAATTCAAATGTGACATGGCATGCTGTATTTTAAATGGAAACTCTGCTGCTGTCACTTTTTATAATGTATAATTTATAATGTGTTCAGGGATTCCTGCAGACCCCCACAAAGCATGCGAAAGTTATTTAAGAGCTCTCTGGGGATCTTGCCAGAGGGTGTCACAGCATACTGAAAGCCAAGGTGTGGCCAAGTTTCCAGGGAGGATCAGTCAAAGCCCTGAGCAAGACAGAGAAGAAAAGATCTCAAGCTATGCCAGCCTCATGAAGGGAAAGTGACAGGCTCCCTAAGAATGGCACCAGTTGCCCCTCGGCAGTGTCACCTGTCAAGAGAGAAGACAGCTGAGACAGAGACAAATAAAAACCTAAAAATTCAAAGAACCTGTGGTAGCAGTGGAGTACACTGCCCAGACCTCTGCTCAAGATAGAATTCTCCATATAGGTAAAAATAGTGCAGTTGGCTGACAGCCTCCTTACTGCCTTCAGGGTCGCTCAGTTTGAGACAAGAGTATGCTGTCTCTGGGTAACCCTCTGCAATGATTGAATACAGCAGGGGTACTAAGGTCTGGTTATTTCTGCTGAACACAAGACTCCTCTAAGAGTCAGTCTCTCCTCTGCCAATTGCTGTTGGTTTGGCAAAGCCTTTCTCATAGTTGCTTTGTGGTCTTCCTGCCCAGTTCTGCTTCTTCCCATCTTTCTTTCCCCTGGTACAATACCTGTGGACTGAAGTCTTTCCCCATCTAGTCTTGCTTCCTCCCCATTTCAGTTTTCACAGGTTTTGCCTCGAAGTAAATCCCTTGAACTCCTACTCCATTACAGCATCTGCTTCCCAAAGGTTCCAACCACCACAACTGTGTTAGTTGCTCTGATGCCACCTAAATCTACCTCTTCCCATAATCTCAATTGGGCTTCCCTGGTGGCTCAGTGGTAAAGAACTCGCTGGCCCATATAGGAGACATGCAGGTTTAATCCCTAGGTCAGGAAGATCCTCTGGGGGAAGGAAATGGCAATCCACTCCAGTATTCTTGCCTGGAAAATCCCATGGACAGAGGACCCTGACGGGCTACAGTTCATGAGGTTACAGAAGAATCAGACATGACTTAGTGACTAAAGAACAATAAACAACAACATAATCTCAATTGCCTTCTTGGAGAGAGAGAAAGGATGCTACAGAACTCTGATACAGTGAGTAGAACCTATCACCACACTAGCAGAAAAAGAGCTTATGCTTTTAAATCAGAGTAAGACTGACTGGGATCCCCTGACTGGGATAAATGTACCTGGAGTAAATTTATTTCTTCAAGTCACCTAATTGGGACCTCATGAAGGAGATCAAAGTAATTAGAGAGAAAAAAAGAAGTCACACTTTCTTTGCAAGTTTGATTGCAGTATTGAGGAATTTACAACTCTGGACTATCTACTTAGGGTAGAATCAGACTTCTGATTAATGAGATAGGAAAACAGAGACTAGAGAGAGGGGGAAGAAGGAGATAGATTACAGGGAGGTGAGATAGATTACAGGGAGGTGAGATAGATGAGCTTCCCGAACACTTAAATTTCAAAGTCTTCAGGAGGGTGCTTTTGGATGCTACCCTCTGACCCTTCACTAACTTCAATGTTAGTTTCCTATCCTGGGAAAACACTGGCCAGGTTAATTTCAAAATCTCACCCTGTACTTTTTTCCTGGGAAAATGATCAAAAGTTATTACCTAGCAGGTGCCTGAAAAGGGGGAGAGGAAGTCTTACTTCCTGCCAGGTCCTGTAGATGTGAAGGTTCAAGTTCCCCATCTAGTAAATCTCTTAGAAGCATAATATCCTTCTGGTAACACCTTACTGGAGCTAGGTTGCTACCCTTTTAACAAGTTTTAGGTTGCAACCCATTCAGAACTAAAGGGATTTAGTGGAAAGAAAACCACACCCCCAAAATATTTTAAAATCTGAGCTCTTTAGCCTTATTACATGTATTTCATAAATTCAACCTAACCCATCTTTGTTCCTGAAGGCTGGTTAGACTGATTTCCTGCCTGTATGAAGCTTTATCTAAATTTCAAAACTATGATGCACCTGCTTCAATACTTGTATCTTATTTTGTCACCATAGTTACAGATTTCTTTCTCTTTGAATCATTTTGAATTTATTTTATTATTTATTTTTTCATTCACTATATATCTCTCATATTTTATAATTTTTTTGTGTAAATATCTTATCTCACCAATATTAAAGTTATTATAAAGGACAATCCCTTTTTTTCCCCTAGAGTGTATGTTAGAGTAGGTATCATAGAAAGACAAATATGTTTAATCTCACATGAGGAATTTAAAAGAAATAAATCAAACTCATGCAAAAAAGAGATCAGACGTGTAGTTACCAGAGGTAGAGGTTAGGAGAAAGGAGAAATAGAAGGAAGGTGATCAAAATGTACAAACTTCCAATGATCACTGCTGTGTGATACATAGGAAAGTTAAGAGAGTAAATCCTAAGGGTTCTCATCACAAGAAGGAACTGTTTTTTTTTTTTTTCCTTTTCTTTTTCCTTCCTTTTTACAGTAGCTATATGAGATGATAGATGTTAACTGAGCATACTGTGCTAATCATTTCATGATACATGTTAAGCAAACCATATACTGTACACCTTAAAATTATACAATCATACATATATATATATTATAATAAAACTAAGAAAAACTCTTTTTCAAGAAGTAGCTGTCAGCTGATTCTGGAAGTTCTCTTGACACCAAAACAAGAGATTTCAGGAAAATCACAGATGTAAATGGTTAACTTAGGGTCAAAGTTAAATACTATCAATTTGAAGGTACATAAATTTTGTGCCCACCATGTTATTCTTCAAACTTAAAGAAACTTCTAGTAGTAAGAGACAATGGAAAATGGACATCAAACAAGTTGGTTATGATTCACTATTTGGTCTTTACCAGTGACCAACAATGAACTTTGAGGTGAGCCAGAATGAGTTACTCCACCTATAGCCTTGTTACCAGTTTGAATGAAGTGAGGTCTCAGTCTAAATTCTACCACACATGCAAACAAAGCACATACTGAACAATGCTTAGAAAGCAAAAACAAGGGAGGAGCCAAGATGGCGGAGGAGTAGGATGGGGAGAACACTTTCTCCCCCACAAATTCATCAAAAGAGCATTTAAACGTCGAGTAAATTCCACAAAACAACTTCTGAATGCCGGCAGAGGACATCAGGCACCCAGAAAAGCAATCCAACTCTTCGAAAGGAGCGCGACTGAACAAAGAGAAGAAATACAGCTCCACCCATCAGAACACCGACACAAGCTTCCCTAA
>NW_011494680.1:4690829-4691348 GCF_000754665.1 Bison bison bison
CCAGCTCTCCAACAAATACTAAAGGATATTCTCTAGACAGGAAACACAAAAATGGTGTATAAATTCGAACCCCAAACAATAAAGTAAATGGCAACGGGATCATACTTATCAGTAATTACCTTAAACGTAAATGGGTTGAATGCCCCAACCAAAAGACAAAGACTGGCTGAATGGATACAAAAACAAGATGCCTACATATGTTGTCTTCAGGAGACCCACCTCAAAACAGGGGACACATACAGACTGAAAGTGAAGGGCTGGAAAAAGATTTTCCATGCAAATAGGGACCAAAAGAAAGCAGGAGTAGCAATACTCATATCAGATAAAATAGACTTTAAAACAAAGGCTGTGAAAAGAGACAAAGAAGGTCACTACATAATGATCAAAGGATCAATCCAAGAAGAAGATATAACAATTATAAATAAATATGCACCCAACACGGGAGCACCGCAGTATGTAAGACAAATGCTAACAAGTATGAAAGGAGAAATTAACAATAACACAATAATAGTGGGAGAC
>NW_011494680.1:4693312-4693606 GCF_000754665.1 Bison bison bison
AAATATACCATGTTCATGGATTGGAAGAATCAATATAGTGAAAATGAGTATACTACCCAAAGCAATTTATAGATTCAATGCAATTCCTATCAAGCTATCAACAGTATTCTTCACAGAGCTAGAACAAATAATTTCACAATTTGTATGGAAATACAAAAAACCTCGAATAGCCAAAGCGATCTTGAGAAAGAAAAATGGAACTGGAGGAATCAACCTACCTGACTTCAGGCTCTACTACAAAGCCACAGTTATCAAGACAGTATGGTACTGGCACAAAGACAGAAATATAGATCA
>NW_011494680.1:4693706-4702569 GCF_000754665.1 Bison bison bison
TCTCTTTAACAAGTGGTGCTGGGAAATCTGGTCAACACTTGTAAAAGAATGAAACTAGAACACTTTCTAACACCGTATACAAAAATAAACTCAAAATGGATTAAAGATCTCAATGTAAGACCAGAAACTATAAAACTCCTCGAGGAGAACATAGGCAAAACACTCTCTGACATACATCACAGCAGGATCCTCTATGACCCACCTCCCAGAATGTTGGAAATAAAAGCAAAAATAAACAAATGGGACCTAATTAAACTTAAAAGCTTCTGCACATCAAAGGAAACTATTAGCAAGGTGAAAAGACAGCCTTCAGAATGGGAGAAAATAATAGCAAATGAAGCAACCGACAAACAACTAATCTCAAAAATATACAAGCAAGTCCTACAGCTCAACTCTAGAAAAATAAATGACCCAATCAAAAAATGGACCAAAGATCTAAATAGACATTTCTCCAAAGAAGACATACAGATGGCTAACAAACACATGAAAAGATACTCAACATCACTCATTATCAGAGAAATGCAAATCAAAACCACTATGAGGTACCATTTCACGCCACTCAGAATGGCTGCGATCCAAAAGTCTACAAATAATAAATGCTGGAGAGGGTGTGGAGAAAAGGGAACCCTCTTACACTGTTGGTGGGAATGCAAACTAGTACAGCCACTATGGAGAACAGTGTGGAGATTCCTTAAAAAATTGGAAATAGAACTGCCTTATGATCCAGCAATCCCACTGCTGGGCATACACACTGAGGAAACCAGAAGGGAAAGAGACACGTGTACCCCAATGTTCATTGCAGCACTGTTTATAATAGCCAGGACATGGAAGCAACCTAGATGTCCATCAGCAGATGAATGGATAAGAAAGCTGTGGTACATATACACAATGGAGTATTACTCAGCCATTAAAAAGAATACATTTGAGTCAGTTCTAATGAGGTGGATGAAACTGGAGCCTATTATACAGAGTGAAGTAAGCCAGAAGGGAAAACACCAATACAGTATACTAACGCATATATATGGAATTTAGAAAGATGGTAACGATAACCCTGTATACAAGACAGCAAAAGAGACACTGATGTATAGAACAGTCTTATGGACTCTGTGGGAGAGGGAGAGGGTGGGAAGATTTGGGAGAATGGCATTGAAACATGTGAAATGTCATGTATGAAACGAGATGCCAGTCCAGGTTCAATGCACAATGCTGGATGCTTGGGGCTGGTGCACTGGGACGACCCAGAGGGATGGTATGGGGAGGGAGGAGGGAGGAGGGTCCAGGATGGGGAACACATGTATACCTGTGGTGGATTCATTTTGATATTTGGCAAAACTAATACAATTATGTAAGGTTTAAAAATAAAATAAAATTAATTTTTTAAAAAAAAGCAAAAAAAAAAAAAGAAAGCAAAAACAAAAATTGTTCATACAACCTGTTATATTGGCTCAAGGAAGTCTTAGTTCACTGTCCTTTTAGATACTATATTCATAAATTGCAAGAAAATTCACTTAAGGCAGACAGCAATGTTCTAGAAGTAGACTCAATATTTCCAAGCCAGGATTCTGTCACCATTACAGCTGAATCAAATAACCAGAATCCTTCAGAATTTAGGGCTGGACACAAGAATCTTTGGGGATTTAGATTAAGACATCTTTTGGGTGTAGGCAATAAACTAAAAACACTCCCTGAATTCTTACTGTTCGTGTAAGTGTGGGAAGTATCTTCTAAATATTTTAGCCAATACACATACATTAAATAATTTAAATTTCTCTAACAAAGAACCACTTTTAAACGCTAAACTTTTTATTTTGTATTGGGGTATAACCAATTAATAAACAATGTTGTGATAGTTTCAGGAGAACAGTGAAGGGATTCAGTCATGCATATACATGTATCTATTCTCCCCCAAACCCACCTCCCATCCAAGCTGCCACATAACATTGAGCAGAATTCACTGTGCTATATAGTAGGTCCTTGTTGACTACCCATTTTAAATATAGCAGAGCATACATGTCCATCTTTTTTTCTAACTAGGTTCCCCTAGTTTTGCTCTCCACTTCTACCAACTAGGGAGCTTGCTCATGCTCATTTGCTCAGTCGTGTCCAGCTCTTTGCGACACTATGGACTATAGCCCGCCAGTCTCCTCTGTCCATGGGATTTTCCGGGCAAGAATACTGGAGTGGTTGCCATTTCCTCCTCCAGGGGACCTTCTCAATCCAGAGATCGAATCCAGGTCCTTGTATCTCCTGCATTGGCAGGTGGATTCTTTACCACTGAACTAGGGAGCTACTGTATCCTAAAAGGCTGAGTGTCAAAGAATTGATGCTTTCAAACTGTGGTGCTGAAGAAGACTCTTGAGACTTCCTTGGACTGCAAGGAGATCAAACCAGTCAGTCCTAAAGGAAATCAACCCTGAATATTCATTGGAAGGATTGTTGCTGAAGCTGAAGCTCCAATACTTTGGCCACATGATGTGAAGAGCCAACTCATTGGAAAAGACCTTGATGCTGGGAAAGATTGAGGGCCAGAGGAGAAGGGAGTGACAGAGGATGAGGTGGTTGGATGGCATCACCGATTCAATGGACATGAATTTGAGCAAGCTGTGGGAGATTGTGAAGGACAAGGAAGCCTGGCAGGTTGCAGTCCATGGGGTTGCAGAGAGTTGGACACAACTTAGCTGAACTGAACAATAATAATGCTGTATCCTTAAAAAAACAAAAGCTACTTTAAAAATTATTTAATTCTTCTTATTGAACCTCCAGGTAAGATTTCATCTGAAGGATATAGAAGGGATTGCTGAAAAACAGATTGGAAAGAATTACTCTGCTACTTGTGTTATGCTATTTCTCGCTGATAAAATTATCACCAAGATGGTGCAAAGATAAAATTTGAGATGTATCGTTTAGTGGCAGCAATGGACCCTGAAGAGCATTTGTATTTGGGAAAGTGGTACATAAAGACACTGTGGCAAAAGCCAGATGTTTAGAAAGATCAGCACAGCGGCTGGTTTTCTGGATCCAAGTCTGTTAGCAAAGTGCCCCTGAAGAACCAACTGTGATGTGTCCTTGTTCCTTTGACACATCTTAAATTATGTACAGATACAGCATCGTCCAATACTTGGAGCCGACCCAGATAATCATCTAAATCAAATGATATAAGGCTTGATTCTCTGTCAGAATCTTTGGTACATATAGAAAACTATCCTCCAGGAAAACAAAGTGAAAGTTACTTGGAAAGAGTGAGATTTGAACCCATATTATCTCAAGGATGCCTTTGTAGTTCCAGGTGGACTGATGAGGTCGGGAGCCCTAGACGTTTTGATAGCCTAGAAAGCATGACCCCTCTGACACTGCCTTTCTCCCTTGGTCAGGGGCTCTTAAAAGTCTGCTTTGGTGGACAGTGTGAAAGATAATGAGTTCTTTTATAGAAACCACGGACTTTTTCTTTACTTCTTCTGGATCCTGGGGAGTTTCCTATAAGGAAAGCGAAGGGAAAAGCCACAGATATGGGCAGAGAGTAGTGCGCATGTCCTCACTCTATGCTGTTCTTTGCTTTCCCACTTGCATTTCTCAGTCAGCAGGTACTTCTACCAGAATATACTCCAAAGGACTTGTGGGATGAGGAATAAAGAAGTAACTCAACATACAAAATTTGAGAACCTTGAACCAGGTGGTTAAACTGTACCTAAGTAGTCCTTAACTTTTTCTAAGTTACATTTTGAAGGACAGGAAAAACCCTGAGTTGTCATTCCAGAACATTCTCACGTGTTTCACATATTACAAACTATCAGAGAGGTTACTGCCTCTCCAAAGGTCACCTACAGATTGTTCCCCCTTCGTCGGGTGACCTCAACCTAGAAAGATGGCAGCCTGTGTTTGTATATCCACAAGGAATTTAGATGTTGTAGGTGGTAAGTTCATTATATTGATTAAAATTAAAAGATAGAACATGAACAAAAAAATCAAATAAATATGTTGGCTAATCTACCAACTTAAGAGTTTCTATTAGGAGAGTCTCTCTCCCACGATCCCCTGTGTTCCTCCATAAAACGGCAGAGACTAAGAACATACCATACTCTGACTCAGTTACTACTTCCTGAAGCTAGCCTTCAGGCATATTTTGGTGTAAGCAAAGCTATTCTTACCATATAAAACAAGACAAATGCAAGTAAAGTTATAGAGCTCTTTGAGTCACTCCAATAACATTTCTTTCTAGATTTCATGTTGAGTTTATCTCAAATTATTTAAAAATACATTCCTAAACAGAGATTGTGATTTACTACTTTACAAGGATTATAGTATTTTTGTATAATTGTGTGATGCTGGTAATTTCGAGCGTCCCTTCATCAGCACATGTTCATGTTGCCAATTTAAATTCACAAGCATACTTAGGTTTTATTTTAGATCTCCAACACATAACTGTATTGTTTTAATTTCCACCTCTGTGATGAAATGAATGTACAAGAAAGGAGGTGGAAGTGGGAAAGGTCATGGGAATAATGTGGAATCCATCTCACCACCAAATTATCTCCATGTCTTGAAAAGCCTTATTCCAACATGGATTGGATTTCCTCTGAGCCACAGAGAAAGAATAAACAAACAGAAATGTTTTCAAAGAGAAAAAAATAATTGCCAAGCTGTACACATTTAATTGTAGCACAATGACACAAGTTAATATGCATCAAGTAAAAAAAAACATATTTTAGTGATTAAAAAAACCTGGGAAACCACTCAAAATTTCCCTCTGAAGAAAGTATTCTACCCAAGTCTGAACTGTGCAAACACACCCTGTGATTACTACCAATTGGGAACCACGGAAGGTCCTTAATGCCAAAGCATGAGAAGGTATTTTAGCTTTACACACCACCTAATTGTTCCAAGCTATTTGACAAATTCAAAAAGGCCAGTTTACAAAAAGCATAGTACATATGGTGTTTGCCGTAATTGCCATCTCTTCTTAATATTCTTTAAGATATTTGAATTCAAATTCACTATGCCTGTGAGAAGCGGCAGAAACAGTTCAGGAGCAGACAAGTTACTATTCACCTTTGAGTAGATATATCTTTTGCTTCTCAAGTCCATTATACAGTTGATTTTACCAAACCATTGTCTCTTATAAATACAATTCATCTGAATGACTTTACCAATATTTAAAAATTTAATATAATTCCAGGAACCCAAAAATCTGCCCTAATTTATAGTCTGTTTCAGTGAGAAATAAAGCATATGACTTTGCTCTATGCTGTTAAATTTTATCTCATGATTATAATGGCTAATCCTTTGTAAAAACAAATAAAGATCCTAGTTCTCAATTCCTATAGATAAATACAGGAGCACTGCATCATAGATCCTGTTTCTTGTTATAAACAATAAAAGACATCAACCTACAAAGCCCTAGACTCATCTGATTTTACAAAACTTTTCATAATTAAGCTCAGGTATTATTATTCTTATTTACTCAGTTTTATAAACTATTCTACATTTGGGCTTTATTTGGCCATCCTTGATCTGACATGAATGAAAAAAAGAAATTGTTCTGGTGATTTACATAAAACTCTGACTTGTTAAACGAACTTTTTGATTTGTCTAACATTGAATTGTTTTGTTTTTTTTTTTACTATGCCCTGTTTTTTTTTCCCTCAGTTTGTGATGAAATAAAATAATACACTTTTAGGACTTAAAGACTTTATCTTTTATAAAAGAAGATTCTGAGGACTGAACGTTTAAATGAATTATCTGAGGTTACACTCTTAATTAGTGGAACAGTCAAGGTCAGGATTTAGGTCTTATGATTCTCAGTCTAAGATTCTTTCTACATATCTGGATGCTAAACTACACTTATTCCTAAAGACTCCAGTTTTCCATTACGTAAAAACCCTCAAAGACTGACCACATTCAACAACAGGATTATTATATATAGAAAAAATGTTTTCTTATATACTGACATGCTTTTATGCCTACTGATGAAATAATTGTCACGCTGAAAACATGATTATGGCAGAAGTAAACACCACACAAGATGGTCTAAAAGCTTGCTGCATTTGATTAGGACTGCAGTAGTGATCAATGAGGTATCAGTACTTTTAATAAAGAAGAAAAATCATTTTCTTACACACAAGTTCCCAGTTAGCATATTCTAGAGGCTAGAATGTGAAAACCTGGGCCTTATTTGGGAGGGGATGGGATGGTGGAGAGAATGGACAGCTCATTCCTGAATCATATCCTCCTCTCCCATGCAAATGGTGACTGCAGTCAATGAAGAACTTCTATTTGTAGTTATCCTGTGCCTAATAAACTTCTTCCACACCCTAGTGGAAATTACAGTGCCTATTTCAAGCATCTTATCCCTCCTCTTGGCTAAACTCTCCCTCTTACATGATTACTGAATGAAGGGCTGGGTATCTTCTAAAGAAACATTCATAACCAGAGATATTCTAAGAGATCCTACTGTCTACATCCTATGGTTTTTATTCTTTTTCTTTATTTTTTTTTCCTAATGAAAGAAAGAAGAATAAGTAGGGCCCAACTTGCTCTTTGCACTGTGGTTTCATAAAATTGGCCTTTCTCTAACAATCTGAGCTGTTCATTCATCCTATAAAAATGCCTCGTGTTCGGCAGCTGTTTTGTTTTGCTGAGCTTTGGAATTGGGGGCATGGTATTTACACTGTGTCCTATTATAAGCTAAATGGGCTCACACCCTGGAAACAGTTATTGCTTAATGAAAATGATATGCTATAACCGAGATAGTATTAACATATGACAAGAAGACCCCCCTTGTAGTAAAATGTGTCTGTGCTAATAAAAGCATATGCAGATTTAAACCTATTGCTCTGTTTTTTCTCATGGGCAGTTATCTGTAACTTTTCTTTATATGTTTTATCCAAATCTGAGAGTGAAGCTTGTGATGATCTTTGAAAACATTCCCTAGTTTGGTAAAATGTACAGTCCTGGGATTTTAGTGGCAGACAGAGCTGGGTGAGGATTTGAGCTATGACAGTAAGCTGCTGTATCAACTTGTAAAAATTCCTTAATTTCTCTAAAGCTCAACTATCTCATTTTATAAATGGAATAAATATACATACATGATGGTATCCTTATGAGATTTCAAGACAATTTCAAGTGCCTAGTTCAATATCAGAGAAAGAGTGGATGTTCAGTATGATATCATAACAAATGCCCTGAGTTCAAAGCTTTGCTCCACCACTTTTATGTCTAAGACTTTGCTCTTGTAAATTGGACATAATAGTAATAGTCATTCAAGAAGTTTTAATTTTTTATAAGAATTAAATCAGATGACATACATATGGCATGTAGAATAAAGTCTGGTACCTAGTAAGTACTCAATTCATTCATTAATTAAATACTTATTGAGTACCTACTACAAACCAAGAACTGCCCTGGTGGCTGAGTGGTAAAGAACTCACATGTCAATGCAGGAAGCATGGGTTTGATCTCTGGGTCAGGAAGATTCCCCTGGAGAAGGACATGGCAACCCACTCCACTATTCTTGCCTTGGAAACCCCATGGACAGAGGAGCCTAGCAGTCTACAGTTCACGGAGTCATTAATAGTTGGATGCAACTTAGCAACTGAGCATGCTCACATGCAGTACAAACCAAACACTGAAGAACTAATGATTCACCAGTGAAATAAATGATAAAAAATATTCATCTTCATGAGTTCATTAATAAATTCCAAGAAAGAAATATGATAAACAATTAAAATATCTATTATGCAAAACAGTGAAAAATGCTAAGTATATTTTCAAAGACTGGGGAAATGGAAGCAGAGTTGAAATTTTAGATAAAGTAGTTAGGAAGGCCTCACTAAAAAGAAGACATTTGGATACAGATCTAAATGTTAACAGTTATTACTGTTACTATTACTATTACAAATATTACTATTATTTTATATCCTCCCTTCCTTACTTAGTAGTCTGAGATACAATTCAATAAGCAGGAGAAGAAAAATATATATATAAACCAGGGACTAGTTAGGACAACAGAAAGCACTCAAGTTGGAAGGCATTGAATTCAGGGATTTAGGTGCTTACAAAGCTGTTGAAAATATGATGAAGCAAAATTAAGTGAAACTACTGTTTTCTTTTTAAAAACTAAGGTATTAAACACATTGTTGGAAACCACTGCCAATGATATCAGTTACCTATGACACCAAGATGGTAATTCTCAAGGGAACTCACTAAAGCCACTGGCAAAACCTCAAATTTGTCTACAACCAAAGCTCATGCATCTATCTATTCCTGGAGGAGGAGCTTTATTAATTTCTATTCATTTTCTGCCTCTAAATCCTCATGCAAATATATCTCATTAAAGGAATTTAAATGAGAAGATTAAAGGCAATCAGTTCAGTTCAGTTCAGTCTCTCAGTCTAGTTGAACTCTTTGCAACCCCATGAATTGCAGCACGATAGGCCTCCCTGTCCACCAACAGCTCCCAGAGTTCATTCAAACTCATGTCCATGAAGTCAGTGAGCCATCCATCCAAGTCATCTTCTGTCGTCCCCTTCTCCTCCTGCGCCCAATCCCTCCCAGCATCAGAGTCTTTTCCAATGAGTCAACTCTTCCTATGAGGTGGCCAATGTATTGGAGTGTCAGCTTCAGCATCAGTCCTTCCAAAGAACACCCGGGACTGATCTCCTTTAGAATGGACTGGTTGGATCTCCTTGCAGTCCAAGGGACTCTCAAGAGTCTTCTCCAACACCACAGTTCAAAAGCATCAATTCTTCAGCACTCAGCTTTCTTCACAGTCCAACTCTCACAGCCATACATGATCAGAGGAAAAAAACATAGCCTTGACTAGACAGACCTTTGTTGGCAAAGTAATGTCTCTGCTTTTGAATATGCT
>NW_011494680.1:4702669-4718903 GCF_000754665.1 Bison bison bison
TTTCCACTGTTTCCCCATCTATTTCCCATGAAGTGATGGGACCAGATGCCATGATCTTCATTTTCTGAATGTTGAGCTTTAAGCCAACTTTTTCACTCTCCTCTTTCACTTTCATCAAGAGGCTCTTTAGTTCCTCTTCACTTTCTGCCATAAGGGTGGTGTCATCTGCATATCTGAAGTTATTGACATTTCTCCCAGCAATCTTGATTCCAGCTTGTGTTTCTTCCAGCCCAGTGTTTCTTGTGATGTACTCTGCATAGAAGTTAAATAAGGCTTAACTTATTTAACTGTATATAGCCTTGACGTACTCCTTTTCCTATTTGGAACCAGTCTGTTGTCCCATGTCCAGTTCTAGTTATTGCTTCCTGACCTGCATATAGGTTTATCAAGAGGCAGGTCAGGTGGTCTGGTATGCCCATCTCTTTCAGAATTTTCCACAGTTTATTGTGATCCACACAGTCAAAGGCTTTGGCATAGTCAATAAAGCAGAAATAGATGTTTTTCTGGAACTCTCTTGCTTTTTCTATGATCCAGCAGATGTTGGCAATTTGATCTCTGGTTCCTCTGCCTCTTCTAAAACCAGCTTGAACATCTGGAAGTTCACGGTTCGCGTATTGCTGAAGCCTGGCTTGGAGAATGTTGAGCATTACTTCACTAGCGTGAGATGAGTGCAATTGTATGGTAGTTTGAGCATTCTTTGGCATTGCCTTTCTTTGGGACTGGAATGAAAACTGACTTTTTCCAGTCCTGTGGCCACTGCTGAGTTTTCCAAATTTTCTGGCATATTGAGTGCAGCACTTTCACAGCATTATCTTCCAGGATTTGAAAGGGCTCAACTGGAATTCCAGCACCTCCACTAGCTTTGTTCGTATTGATGCTTCCTAAGGCCCACTAGACTTCACATTCCAGGATGTCTGGCTCTAGGTCAGTGATCACACCATCATGATTATCTGGGTCATGAAGATCTTTTTTGTACAGTTCTTCTGTGTATTCTTGCCACCTCTTCTTAATATCTTCTGCTTCTGTTAGGTCCATACCATTTCTGTCCTTTATTGAGCCCGTCTTTGCATGAAATGTTCCCTTGGTATCTCTAATTTTCTTGAAGAGATCTCTAGTCTTTCCCATTCTGTTATTTTCCTCTATTTCTTTGCATTGATCGCTGAGGAAGGCTTTCTTATGTGTCCTTGCTATTCTCTGGAACTCTGCATTCAGATGCTTATATCTTTCCTTTTCTCCTTTGCTTTTCACTTCTTTTTTTTCACAGCTATTTGTAAGGCCTCCCCAGACAGCCATTTTGTTGCTTTTTTACATTTCTTTTCCATGGGGATGGTCTTGATCCCTGTCTCCTGTACAATGTCACAAACCTCCGTCCATAGTTCATCAGGCACTCTATCTGTCAGATCTAGTCCCTTAAACCTATTTCTCACTTCCACTGTATAATCATAAGGGACTTGATTTAGGTCATACCTGAATGGTCTAGTGGTTTTCCCCACTTTCTTCAATTTAAGTCTGAATTAATAAGGAGCTCATGATCTGAGCCACAGTCAGCTCCCGGTCTTGTTGTATAGAGCTGACTGTATAGAGCTTCTCCATCTTTGGCTACAAAGAATATAATCAGTCTGATTTTGGTGTTGACCATCTGGTGATGTCCATGTGTAGAGTCTTCTCTTGTGTTGTTGGAAGAGGGTGTTTGCTATGACCAGTGCATTCTCTTGGCAAAACTCTATTAGCCTTGGCCCTGCTTCATTCTGTATTCCAAGGCCAAATTTGCCTGTTACCCCAGGTGTTTCTTGACTTCCTACTTTTGCATTCCAGTCCCCTATAATGAAAAGGATATCTTTTTTGGGTGTTAGTTCTAAAAGGTCTTGTAGGTCTTCATAGAACCGTTCAACTTCAGCTTCTTCATTATTACTGGTTGGGGCATAGACTTGGATTACTGTGATATTGAATGGTTTAGTGGCAATGGATTCTGGCAAAAGTAGATTGTGGGTTTCCAGTCATTGATACAAAGGCTGGCTTACAATGGAGTCTAGGTATGTATCTATCAAAAAGAAAGAAAAAATAAGATAAAAAAAAAAAAAAGAGGAGGCAGAGCCAGGATATCTATTATATCCAAAGTCACATGCCAAATAAATCCCAAGCTGTGTTTTATTCCTAGTTAGTATGTTTCTAGAACCTGCCTTCTTCACCACTCTGCTTTCATTTACCTGTGATTTTTATTCCTGTGGAAAAGATAAAAGAATGAAGTTAATCATGTAGTGATATAGAGAATAATATAACTGACTGAATTTTTTCCTGACAAAGCAAGAGACATTATGGGGAGGGGTGCCCAGGCAAAGAGCAGGATGGTAAAGGAACCCAGAAGAAGCCAGAAGAACATGGCTCACAATCTCGGGTTTTATGGAGATGATTAGTTTCTGGGTTGTCTCTGGCCAACTGACCTGACTCAGGGTCCTTGGTGGCAGTGAATGAATAGCTCAGCCAAGATGGATTCCAGCGAGGAGTAACATAACTGGCTTTACTTGTAACTGACTTTGTTGGAAAGGAGTTAAGGAAATAGCAATTTTAAAGGAATAAGAGCTAGATTTGAGGGCTACTGGAAAAGAGGCAGAATTCAGTCAATATTGCTAAGGAGAAGCATGAAGAAACCCACAGCACCATCCTGCCTCACTATTTCCATAAATATTTTAAACGATTCTTATTTTCAGGCAAGGCCCCCTTTCCAGAGTAAGCTCTACAGAGAATTAAAATAGCAGATTGAGAAGGAATCTTAAAAATCGATTCACCTCAGATGGGGAAATGAGACCATTGAGACCATCAGGGAGATTTTTTCAGGTTCACACACAGGCTGACTTGGAGTCAAAAATGTCCTTCTAGACCGTATTTTAGTCTGTAGTTTTAATTATTTAAATATCTATGAATTTTTGCGTGGGCCTGGTGGTTAAAACAGTAAAGTAGAAATGGTGTTTGCTATTTTTGGCTCATCTGCAAACTTGCTGGCAGCTATGTCATGTCTCATTCACTTCATCCAAGATTTCCAGAAACTCCATGTTACCATATGTGGAATAGGAGTCTCATTAATCCTCATTCAAAATATTAGAAGGACTGAACTGTGAGTTAACTTGTACACAGTATTAATATTTTGAGATTTTTGGATAAAATCCACCATATAAGCAAAGAAAAGGGAACTATCTTCCTTTTCTGGATCAAGAATTGATATCCTGAAGACTAGCAAACTTTAAATTCAATAAAGAAAGTAAATATTCCTCTTTGAAATCTGACAGTCAAAATTGGAACAATTTCAATATCCATGAAATTTCAAAAGTAATCATAAAATGAGCTTGCCTCCAAAATCTTTCTGTGTAAAAGTAGAAGCATTTTAAAATTACTTTTGGGACTTTTCTATCCTGAGGAAACAGCTGGTCACACTCTCCACTTAACAGTATATTCCCACGTCATCTTTGGAAAACTAAATACTGTAATTTACTTCAGCCATAATGTATTAATATTTATTATTTGAAGAAGGAAAAATAACCATTGATTTTTTTTCTTCTTTGAGAAGCACTGCATTCCTGAAGATTCATGGGAATCTATTTGTATTGTCTTGTTTACTAATCTTTATCAATCTCTAGTGACTGAATATTTTACTGTTAGAGAAAACTCCACATTGTTCATTGCACTTGATAATTAAGTATTTCATTTTGTGTTAGAGAACACCACTTATCTCATCCTGAGTAGAAATAAATACTCATTTATTTTCCTTTCTTTCCTATTCAGAGGCCAATCAAAACAAATGATTTTATACAACATGAAGTTTAGCAAATGCCCACACTAAAAAGCATAGTAAAGTTCTTAATTAACTAGTCTCTTACCCTCACCAGGTTGTATCATCAGAAATATTAAAAGAACTAAAATGATGTAATTTTAA
This sequence comes from Bison bison bison, assembly GCF_000754665.1. NCBI lineage: Eukaryota > Metazoa > Chordata > Mammalia > Artiodactyla > Bovidae > Bison > Bison bison. Next base: position 4,706,598 of record NW_011494680.1, read on the forward strand.
CAATCTGTTATTGAAAAATTGAAAAGAGAAATATTTTTTGCTGTCAAGTACAAATGGCATTTGCTAACCTGTTCCAAAACAACTCAGAGAATTCAGCTTATTACAATTATATCTGTCCACAAAATATACATGAATCATCTGATGAAGATATCTACAGCTTATTGAGCTCCTTGGTTCTCAGCATCTTGCCATCTGGGTTCTGCTACACTACTGAACCTGATTCTGACGGTCATCAATAGCCCCTTGGACACTAATATCATCTCCTTGAAATGAACTTTTCCCTTGGTATTTCTTAGAACTCTCTCCTAATACATCTTCTCAATTTCTATATTTTCTTTGAGTGATTTCAGATGTTCTTTTGACTTCAATCACATCTAGGTTGCTGAACAAGTTTTTATAGATAGACTTCTGAATATCAAGCCTTTATATTCACTTTCATATTATATATCTCTGTTTAGATATCTGATCAAAATCTTATGCTCAATATTTCTAAAACTGAGCTCATATTCTTATCCTCCACAAACTGCATTGTCATCTGTGCTCTGAATTTTAATGAATTGATTCATCAGTGTTTCAGTTGCTTAAGCCATAACCCTTATAAGTCTTCATTACTGACTCTTTATTCTTTCCCCAACACCTACAACTAGTTAGTTGCCAAGTTCTCATATTCCACTTTTTAAATACCTTTAAAATCTATTCATGATTAATACTACCCCTATTGTTCAGACCACAGTTATCTTTTGCTTGGATTAATATAAAGGAATCCCAACTGGACTTTCTGTATTCAATCGTATCTTTCTCCAACTCATTCTTTATACTAATTCCCAGGTGGCACTAGTGGTAAAGACCTGGAGACTTAAGAGATCAGGGTTCAATCCCTGGTTTGGGAAGATCCCCTGGAGGAGGGCCTGGCAACCCACTCCAGTATTCTTGCCTGGAAAATCTCATGGACAGAAGAGCCTGGTGGGCCGCAGTCTATAGGGTCACAAAGAGTTGGACACTATTAAAGTGACTTAACATGCACGCAAAATTATAATATGGGCATGTCATTTCTTTCTCTCTCTCTTTACTCTCTGAATGTTAGGAGACATCCTTAATGCCTCATTTCTCTTTCTCTTCCAAACCCAAGTCCCATCAATTCAACAATTTGAATGATAGCAAATATGACCGTTTCTCTCTATTCCCAAGTCTGAGTTAAATGTCCACACTGGATGCTTTTACAGCCACTGGATTTCCCCCTACTAAAGATGGCAATGATCACACTCTTTGGTAAATGTCTCCTCGCTTTTCTGTGACCTCTAGCTCACTCTAAAGTCTTTAAGGCTTAAGACCTTATCCTGTTCCCTCTTACATTTCCAGCATCTAGCTCTTTGATAAAAATATAATAGGAGATTGTTAATAGGTGACTGAAAAAAAGAAAGAAAAAGAGGAAGGAAGGGGAGGAAAGATGACAACTAGAAAAGTCACATTGTTTATTTTTTCAGAAAGACGAGCTATGTTCTTTCATCTCAAAAGTCCCAAGGAAACAATTATTTCAAAATGAGTAGCTACAAAGCTGAGCAAAGATGTACTGAATGTATGAAAGACACCACACAGAAGGAAGGGGAAAAAGAAGACACGATTGTTAAAAAAAGAAAAGAAAAATCCATCTTCATGGCCTCCGTCTCACTGGACTTGCCCTTTCCTTGTGCCAACAGTTACTATTACCCTGAGTTGTACTGGACATTTCCAGCCCAGACAGAAAAGTATTTTAAATGTTGCCTATGCCGTAAGAAAAAGAAAAAGACTACCACTCCAAAATAAAATCATGAGAATTAAAAACAAAACTAAACTTTAACAAAGCCAATAATATCTGTTGATATAAAACTTCTGTTCTGAGCTTTGACTTTATTTCTTTATTTTTAAAGGTTAGCTGGTCTAAATCGTGACGTTTCAATTGTAAGAAGGCACTCAGTTCTTGATTTTAGCACTCAAATAAGCAGGGGGAACCTTCAAAGACACTGAGATGAAGCTGGTTAATTGAGTTGTGTTTTTTTTTTTAACCATGTTCATCATACTACCCCCAACTTAATGCTACCTCCTTGGGGGACTGACTGAACAAGAACTGCAGAGTAATGTGATGCTGCTCAGTTCCCACAAATGAAAAAACATGATTTATGTGTGTGTGTGTGTGTGTTTTAATATGGTAAGTAAGGAAAAGAAAAAGAAATCTGAGATCTGATTGCAAAGCAATGTTCCTGATCTTTAATGTCTTCCTTTCCCTGCTCCAGTCTTATCCCAGGGCAGAAGGACCAGATGTGAAGTGATTCACAAGCAATATGAGGTGACAGTTCTTCCTTGTCTTGAAATTCTAAACACATTTCAAAGACACATTTTCAAGTGAGCCAAACCCATTTGAAACCACACTCCTTAAAAATGACATCTTTTCTTCTTTTTTTCCCCCCTGCTTTGACTCCATGTACCTCAGACTGAGATCTCTGGATATTTGAAAGTGAAATTACTTTTTTTTTTAAAGTAATTTTGCAATTAATGAGAAAAAAAGGAGTTACTTTGACTCTGGAAAAAGTCAACTCGATTTACTCCAATATTTTCTATCTCTTTATATACTTGGTTTTCTCTATAGTGTCTCTCAACACGCATGTCATGATGGTGTTACAAATGAGCATTCAGTATCCTTTTTTAAAAATTACTTTCATTTTTCTGACCATATAGTTTATGCAGAATATTAAAGAAATACCCAAAAGAAAATGACTCATAATGCCGTTGGCAATAAATAACTTCATTCTTGGATATTTTCTTCATGTTTTAATATAGCTAAGGTCAAGAAGTTCCCTATAGAGTTTTCACTCTTACAATTTTATCCAGAGTAATTTACATATCAAAAATACCATAAAAACATTATTTTTATTGCTAATGTTGGATTTTATGTAGTTTTCATTGTTTTCAATACTATAAATTTTTCAGTCATAATTATCTTCATATTTTCCAAGCACAGAGTCAAAGCTAAATTACTGTATGCAATAACATTTATTGCATATATTTTGAGGCCTGTTTGATTTTTTTTTTTTGCCTGTTTGACTTTTGTTTGATTCCCATTTCTAAATAACATTTAAAAAGATGGTAAAAGTTGCCTTTCTTGTATGCAGTATTTAAGAATGATCCTTTCACTATAATTTTCACTAAATTCACTAAACATCAGCATTATTTACTTTACCTTTCAAGTTTAATGAGCACAATGGAATGTCCTTATTATTCTAGTTGGCATTTTTGATTAAGACTGCTGAAATTTGATGGTGTTCAGCACATCCATACCCAGACACACACATATTCATATTCCTCAGTGTCTAGTTGCATATGCACACAGGTATGTCCTTTATATGGTCATTTTATTTATCTTTTGGGGCCTTCCTTATATTTCAATGACTGTAATCAGATTGTCTAACTTCATTGAGAAGTCCACTCTGTGTTTGAGCTCAGCCTCAGATGGTCCAGAAAAATGCTTCACCCAAAATCAAATTTCTTGACATCATTCAATAGAACCACATCGACTAAACTTCTCTGTTCTCAGGTATGAGCTGGCATGAATGCTGAATTTGTCCTGAAAATCTAGCCCTGTGTTTTCTGAAGCCACTGAAGGGGGAAGCCTGAGTTCATTAAGTAATTATTCCCCAAGGAGGTGGCAGCTGATGCCAAGAGAGAAGATGAGATCACTTTGATTTCCTATCTGGCCTTTTGGATCAGCTCAGTCTGTTCCTTTGAGGGGCAACAGAAAAAGGGACTGGAGCATCCTGAGATACTTTATTTTTTAACCATATGTCTCTGTGTTTATTACTGAGTATGAGATCAGAAGACCATATGGACTGACTTGAGGATGATATTTTAAGAAATTATTAAAATGATTCATTGTAAGTGCAATGGATAAACACAAAGACATGACAAATGGGATCATTAATAATTTGATAATGTTTTGGACGCAGTTACAGTTAACAGTATACACTGATGTCTCACAGAAGAAGCAAAATGTGTTTTAAGATAGCAAGAGACATGGGATTGGCAAGTAAACAAATGACAACAACCAAACCCCCACAGCTTTCAACAGATTCCCCCCAAAGATCTGATTGTTCCAATTCAATTCCATTAGACTAGAGAGAATAATTGCGACCATTGCCATCTCATGCCAGTGCTAGTCTAACACTTCTTTCTCACAATAGTAACACCTCATAACCCAGTGTTTGCAAGGTCTAACCTGTTCCAGCTGCAGGAACCCTGCTGGACCTCCCCCTCAAGAAAAGATTTTCGCTTCCTTCCACCTGAGATGAAAACAAATAGCAGTTCTTTCCAAAAAACACTTTGGAGCTCTGTATTCTCAATTGTTCTCTGATCTCCACCCTGACCCACCAAACCATTCTCAACAGTGAATTGATAGTAAATGCTAAATATCAATGGCAAATACCTATCACCTATTTCTATTATGTAAGAATAATAGCTTTCACTAATTACCATATGTAATGCACTGAGAAATATGGTAAGCATATTTTGAAAAGTGTAAATATATTTTCACAAGCTATAGACTACACTCTATTATTATTACAATTATTATTACTAATTTTTTAATTGTAATAATAATAGAATGTAGTCCGTAGGTTATGAGAATATTATTATTACTAGCTACCATTTATTGTATGCCTACATTGTTACAGACACTATGTTGAATGTGTTGTAATATTTATATTCTGAACACTCTATGTGATAGCTATTAACCCTGAATACTCATTGGAAGGACTGATATTGAAGTTAAAGCTCCAGCACCTTGGCCACCTGATGCCAAGAGCCACCTCATTGGAAGAGACCCTGCTGCTGGGAAAGACTGAGGGCGAAAGGAGAAGGGGCAGCAGAGGATTAGGCAGTCTAGCTTCTGAACCTTCATCCTTAACTGCCATGCACTTCCTAGATCAACTGCCTTCCACCCCAATGCCCTTTCCATGTCCATTTCTTCACCAGGGGTGTCTGGAGCCACTGCACACCAATTTGCAAAAGCCAACTGTTAAAATGTCAGGAAATTTGTAAACAGGTGACCAAACCTAGTCAGTATTAAGAATTAAATTTTAGAAATCTGTAATCAAATTAATTATATTAAAAATAAAGGTAAATCTTTTTGTACCTTTGTGACTCATTTTAGCTTTAATACTAATAATATTAGTGGTAATAACATTAATAATAAAATTAATAAATAATACTAATACCATTAACAATATTACCCCTGCTAATACTATAGAATTTACTGTACATATTACTTTACTACATTTTCAAATTATTTTATTATATTTACTGTTACCAAGGCTCTTGAGATTGTGCATCCGTTGCATCCATATGGTGGGAGCACTATGTAATGTTGTTCTGTACACCTGGTCCTAACTCTGCTTTTCATGATTATCGATAGGCCACCTTAGAAATAGGCGAAGGCTACAAATCAGCGCATGTATTCCCTCACATAGTCAGTTGTTAAACATTTACCCATACCGCTGCCAAGGGTCATGAGTATTCAAAAAGAATTCTCTGGAAAATTGTCCCTAAATATTTAGGCTGTATGAGGAAACCTTTAGTTTATGTCACACTCATTCAAATGATATAGTATGAATTCACTGGAATTCGTAAAAAAAAGTGAGTGGTCCTCGTGACAGCAGTGACACTTTTTGAATATAAACACTTCAAAGTAATAGTTCCTAGAGAACTTTTGCTGGTCTTCAAACTAAGAGGCTTTTAAGCTTTTCCACAAAATTTATCTGTCGACCTCTCTAAATCATGTAAGCAACTTAGTATAAGACAAAGGGTGGAAAGAAGATAATAGTTTCTAAATTCATACAATATAATACAGTGCGGATCATCTAATGAACCATTATAGTTTCCAGTGGCAGATCTCACCCTTTAAAAGGACACAACAGTGAAAGGTGACACTAAGCTCACAGACCAGAGGAAAAACCCAGCTCAGTGTGAGTGGTGTCATTAGTGGGGCACAGCCTGAGAGATGTAAACCAGGCTGTGTGATCCCAGACCTCCTGGCTTGGTAATGTGATGCTTGGTAACTCTGCCTCGTGGGTCACTGGTTCAACCCGGCTTACGCTGAGGTTAGATGAAAGCTGCTGGCCGCAGAAAGTGATTTAATGCTTCCAGCGAAATGAAGCAGTTAGCTCAGCTCAGTTCTGCCTGGACTCCTGTTTTTTTCCATAACAGTTAGCAGTCGTTAGCACCCTTGTTGACAGTTTACGCAGAAAGGCCAAGATCACAGTAGGCCCAGAGATTAAAAATCACATCTCACCTTGGTGGTCCCTCCAGAACAGAGCTGGAAAGGTAAGAAATCTTGTCCCACCACTTGGTCCCATTAGAGAACCTTCATATCCACCATCATGCTTCTTTCTCAAAGAGCCTGGAGTCAAGAGTTCAAAAGAACACTAGGAGGAAACAAAAAATATTTGTAAAGCCTCTTTGCTCATCATTTCCCTTTTGATTTGAGATAAGAAAATGCAACATTTGTAAGGTCACAGTCTTAAATCACATTCTTTGGGTGAACATTTTCAGTAGAGGAAAATTTTGAACAGCTGAATGCTGTTTGTAGGACTTGTTTCAAATCATTAACGTTGGAAAAATAATAAGTTATAGTGTGGAATTTTAAAAGACCTCATAATGGTAGAAAAGTGTAGTTGAGTGAAGTGACCGCTCTGAACTACTTTGAATATTTAGATCTCTGGAAAAAACACCAGGTGGTGTCGCAGATTCAGACTGTGGTGCAAGGGGCCAACAGACATGAAACTTAGTCCTGATGTGTGTGCGTGTATGTTAGTTGCTCAGGCATGTCCAACTCTTTGCAACCCCATGGACTGCAGCCCACCAGGCCCTTCCGTCCATGAAATTCTCCAGGCAAGAATACTAGAGTGGGTTGACATTCCAAGAACACTAGAGGGGGTTGCCATTTCCTTTCCAGGGGATCTTCCCAACCAAGGGACTGAACCCAGGTCTCTGGCGCAGCAGGCAAGTTCTTTACTGGTCTTAGCCACCAGGGAATCCCATAAGAATCTTAGTCCTAACCCTATCATTTATAGAGCATTACAAACTTCAGAAAGAAGTCATGTTAAACTTGATGGAATTCCATCTTTGACATTCTATGGTACAGCCTCTTTTTAGGCAGATGAAATATTTCTAAATACCTAAAAGTATTACAATGTGTAAAGTACTTGGCACAAAGTCTGGAATATAAGTGCTATATATTTAGTTCTCATATTATTTTTGTTATTACTATTATTATGATTATTATTTAAAATGCTAAATTACCCAAAGCAAATTATAAATGAGTTTTGGGAAACTAAAACTCTAGCCCTAGCCTGGATTTTTTTTTTTCTTCATCAAACTATAGAAAAATGTCATATCCAGCAGATAATTATTTACCAAACTATTTTTCATAGGAATAATAATTCTTCAAAATGTTCCTTTGTAAAATTATTCCTTGGATGAAAAGAAAATTGAGGAGATGCTTCCTACTACCTACCCTTAGAAAGTAACTGCATATTAGTTTATTAAATATTCAGAGCAGTTTTGAGGAGAGAAGTGTATCTAATTTGGCATACTTTAATATTCTCAAAGTTATTTGGCGATAAAACCTTATCAGTGTGTACTTCAGGGATCTCCAATTGAACTACAGACCTCCTTTTTGAATTGTCTTGAGAATTAAGTCTTGGCCTCAGTATTTGCCTATTCCAACCCCTTTGGATAAGTGCTTATTAAGTGACAGACACAGTTTTTTACAGTGATTATCCCACTTAATCCTGGCAATCGGTGGCTTCATGATATCTTTGCAGATGAGTAAGAGGAAGTTCAAAGACGTTTAAAACTTGTATAAAATTATACAACCAAGATTCAACTGTAGAGTTGTCAGTATCCAGGACCCAGACTTTTTAAGCTCTAGGCTATTCTGAATGATGATGAATAAATGAATGAATGAGTATAAATATTTCCTGAGTTGGACTGGAGTGATGGCTGAGTTTGGACAGTGACCAACGCCCTCAAAGAAAACTTGATTGGACACCATGACCAGTCAAGGGGATTGGACATTCCCCCACAAAGGAACCTTGAGCAGATACCTCCTAAGTGACTCCAGGGCAAGTGGCTAAGAAACTGAGACAGGAGGGGGAGCTAGGTTCTGAGTTCCTATGTCACAGTCAAAATGAGTTAGGGAGGGAAAGGTCTGTCCTGAGAGGAGTGAGTGCTTTGTCTTGGTAGTTAGTGTAACCAGGAGCTCCACTTTCATGCATCCTTCCCTAGCTCGCCACATATGTGTTCCATGTATGTTTGCCCAAATTAAAAGTATATGTTCCCCTAGCTCTTAACCAACAGGCACTGTATTACTTTTAGCTAAAAGGACACTTGTTAAAGAGGCATACTACCCATTTCAGTAAAGTCTGAGTTACACCCTTGTGTGGTCTACAAGGTCAGGTCTTGCTGATATGGCCTTCTTCTTGATAAATAAGCCTATGACCCCTGGTTTACATCCAAGAACAGAAATTTCTAAGAGGGTCATGTTTGGCAACATGGGGGACTTAGCGCTTACCTCACTGATAACTTTCAGTTTCTTAGCTTGGAGTCATGATTGTACTTTTTAGAATTGGAGCCTGTTGTTTATAAAGACCAAAGGTCATTTATTTATGGTGAATCCAATCACAAGATATAATTGATTTTTCAGCTGTTAACAACGAAGGGGGAAGAGGTAAGTTTAATTGCTAGATTTCACTAGCAGATAAAATTTGTGATTTCCAGAGAATCCTCTTGTATGACCATTAGTTACTGTGCAAAAAAAATAAATCCAATTTCCTCAGATATTCTGATTTTTCAAGAGTAATAAGAAAAATACCATGATTTCTAAATATAGTGTTCATTATTCTAAATTTTATAAAATTTTCCTTCAGGGGAAAAAAGCCACTTGTGGGCTTCATTCGGACTATTGATTACTTGATAGTAATACTGACTATAGGTGGTTCCATCAGGAAGATGATTTCACATAGGTAGCTTCATCAGGGAGGTCTACCGAGGTGGCGCTAGTGGTAAAGAACCCACCTGCCAATGCAGGAGCTGTAAGAATCTGTGTGCCAATGTCAGAGATGCAGGGGACATGAGTTCGATCCCTGGTCAGAAAGATCCCCTGGGGAAGGGAATGGCAACCCACTCCAGTATTCTTGCCTGGAGAATCCCATAGACAGAGGAGCCTGGTGGGCTACAGGCCATGGGGTCACAAAGAGTCGGACATGACTGAAGTGACTGAACAGGCACACTTACATCAGGAAACTTGGTCTATAAGATATCTGAAGATACTTTGCTCTGGATTTATATGGTATTTGAGATTTGTACATAAATTAAGAGAAAAATAGAGTGGATTGCATGCTATCATAGACAACTTACAACTTATAGAGACAACTTACACAGACAACTTATAGAGACAAATTACCTCTTGAAGAGAGGCTACCTAATACATATTCTGCAACGTTTAACAATAGAAAAGGGTCAATGGAGGTTTAACTCTTTTTCTTGTTTGTTTTCTTGTATGTGGCAAGAATACTACTTTTCTTTTAATTTCAGATATTTAAAATTTTAAATTATAGAAGTAATACATGAATAAGGGAATCTCAAGCATCCAAGGGCATCCCTGATAGCTCAGTTGGTAAAGAATCTGCCTGCAATGCAGGAGACTCCAGAGACCCTAGTTCGATTCCTGGGTCAGGAAGATCCTGGAGAAGGGATAGGCTACCTACTCCAGTATTCTTGGTCTTCCCTTGTGGCTCAGCTGTAAAGAAGCCACCCACAATGCAGGAGACCTGGGTTGGGAAGATCCCCTGGAGAAGGGAAAGGCTACCCACTCCAATATGCTGGCCTGGAGAATTCCATGGACTGTATAGTCCATGGGGTCGCAAAGAGTCGAACACGACTGAGCGACTTTCACTTTCATTTTCAAGTATCTATAATAATATTATTAGTTCACACAGAAATAAGCCCACATCTCTGAAAGCTATTACCAAAAATATTGTATCATTCCATATTTTTATTTGCTTATTCAAATACATATGCACCTGTTGGTGGCTCAGTGGTAAGGAATCTGCCTGCCAATGCAGGAGATGCCTTCCAAGCAGAAGACATAGGTTGGATCCCTGGGTGGAGAAGATCTCCTGGAGAAGGAAATGGCAACCCACTCTAGTATTCTTGCCTAGGAAATCCCATGGACAGAGGAGCTTGGTGGCTACAATCCATGGGGTCAAAAGAGTTGGATATGACTTAGAGACTAAATAACAGGCAGGGATTGTTGATATGTTTTTCTTACAAATACACATTTGCATTGAAAATTTTATTTTATAATTTCATATAATTTTTAATATAATTTAATTTCATATAAATTTAAATGATTTTATTATACTTGACACCTTTTCTGCATATATATATATATATGTCTTTACTTCTGTATATACTTGCACTACCTCATTCTTTCTGAGAGCTACAGCATATTCCCTAATTTGGATGATCTAAATTTATTCCATAATTTGGCAGCACTGAATATTTCAACTATTTTCCTACTTACAGACATTGCTTTATTGTTTCCAGCTTCTTAAAATTAAAAAAAGCTGCAGTAATTTTTAGAATTTATTAAACTGATTCTGAAGTCCATATAAAAGAAAAATATACAAAAATTGCTTAAAAGTCTTAAAACACAATAATGTTAATATGGTGAAGTAATTTATTATTTATTGAAACAATATAAAGCTAACTATATTCAAAATAATAAAGCACTTGCTTAGGCATAGACACTTAATTCAAGGAACTGAATTCAATAAATGGAACAACTAGTCTACAAGTCAATGGGGAAATTATGCATTTGCCAGCAACTGGTATTGAGGTAATTGTTATTTATTAGAAGAAAATAAATGTAACCCCAATTGTGTGCCCACAGACGAATATAAATTTAAGACAATAGTTCCCACCAGAAAAATAATGTATTAAAAGAGAAAAATTAACTTATGAGTATATATGTCTTTAGGGGTAAAGGAAAGCTTAGTAAGGAAGATGGGAACAAAAAGATATAATGGAAAAATAAAATATCAGATAACATTATAAAATAATGAAATAAACTAAAAATTCTTTGATGGAAAAAGGCAACTTAATTTAAAAGGACAATGACCAACTGGGAAAATCATTTGCTACACATACACAAAAAAAGTGACAAATACTCTTAAGATATAAGTAGTTCTTCAAATTCCTATGAATAATGTTTAGCACAAGGAAAATTGATATTCAGGAGAATGGGGGAAAAGGCAACAATAAAATAAAACTTTTGGCCCTCTAGATTGATAAAATGTAAGATCACATTAACACCCAATGCCCAAGACACTGCTAGGAAAACAACATGCACACACTCAAGAGCAATGATGAGTCTAAAAACTTCTAGAAGTTTTGGAAAGTAAATCTGGCTATATTCTTTTAATGCTGGGGAAGATTGAGGGCAAGAGGAGAAGGGGGCGACAGAGGATAAGATGGGTGGATGGCATCACTGACTCAATGGACATGAGTTTGAGCAAATGCAGGGAGAAAGTGAAGGACAGGGAAGCCTGGCATGCTGCAGTTCCTGGGGTTGCAAAGAGTCGGACACAACTTAGTGACTGAACAACAATGACAATATTCTTTTAAACCACAAGTGTGCATACCATTTAATCAAGCACCTCACTCCTAGGAAATTGTTTTTCAGAAAATACTGACAAGTGTCTAATGATACTCTTTTCAAACAGGAACTTGGTTTGTTGTTTCCTGAATACAATAGGCAAGCATGCAGAAAACTAGGGGATCAATTTGGGCCAATTTGGGCTCTTGCACATAAATATGCTTTGCTTTTGATGTTTTTTTCCTCTGTACCAGAAAACCATAGGAGGAGAAAAGTCGATAAAGTTGAGTGAGCCTTTACTCTCCTTACTTAAAAGAAATGCGAGTAAGAAAGGGGAGAGGGGGACTAAGCAAAGAGAAACAGAAGTGTGAAGGACTCAGGCAGGGAGCTAAGGTTTTGCAGTTCAGTGAGGATCTTTGACTGAGTCTGTACTGAACAAATGTGTCAAAGAACCCTACCTTCTAGGTCATCTACAAGCATGCAGTTGAGCTCCCTGTGCTATATAGCAGCTTCCCTCTAGCTATCTATTTTAGACATAAATGGTAACCTACTCCAGTATTCTTGCCTGGGAAATCCCATGGAGAGAGGAGGCTGGCAGGCTACAGTCCACGGTCTCAAAG
>NW_011494680.1:4719003-4722386 GCF_000754665.1 Bison bison bison
AACACAATGATGACCTTAGTGAAGGACAGAGAAGCCTGGCGTGCTGCAGTCCACAGGGTTGCAAAGAGTTGGACATGACTTAGCGACTGAAAGACGAACAACAAGAAGTAATGACCTTGGGCTTCCCTGGCGGCTCAGCAGTAAAGAATCCATGTGCCAGTGCAGGAGACACAGGAGACTCGGGTTCAATCCCTAGGTCAAGAAGATCCCCTGGAGAAGGAAATGGCAACCCATTCCAGTATTCTTGCTTGGAAAATCCCATGGACAGAGGAGCCTGGCAGGCTACAGTCCATGGGGTCACAAAGAGTTAGACACGACGTAGCGACTGAACAACACCAACAATAAAGTGATGACCTACGGGGGTGTGATGGGGGGTGGTGGTGGGAGGGAGGCTCAAGAAGGAAGGGATATATGTATATATATAGCTAATTCATTCTGTTGTACAGCAGAAAGTAACACAATATTGCAGAGCAATTATACTCAAAAACAACAACAACAACAAAAAAAACCCTTGCTCCCTGCCATTTGGTAACTGTGTGGGGAAGGAAAGACAAATGCACACATCCAGCAAGGTGCTAATGAAACATCCGTAGTGGGTTAGTGGAAGAGCAGTCATGGTGCAAATATAAGCAAATTTCAGGAGAGACTTAATATCTTTATCATAAGTATTGTATCAAAGCAGATTCATTTGTCTCCACCTGCTGATGAACAGGAAGCTGGGAGTCAGAGTGGTAAAGAAAGGGTCTAAAAATAAATCTGCCCCTTTATTCCTGTAACATGTCTGATTCAGCACTTTTGCCCCCTAGGTTTTCCTTGGAGGTGCAAGACAGTGTTCCTTTCTTTGACAAAAGGTCCATTTTCTTCACTTTTCCTCAGTCTTTTATTTGTCTTACTGGTCACAAGTAATGAGAACAAAACATCTGCTCTTTATTGAGTGTTTACTGGGTGTCAGGGACCTTGCCAAGCATTTTATATAAGTGGCCTTCTCCAGTTTTCACAACAGCCCTGAGAGATTCGTATTTTTTATATTTTATAGATTAAGGAAACTCAGAGACTCAAAGTTACTAATACCTTAGGATGGAACTTACTGCTATCACATGGCAGCAATGATCTTCAAACCTGTGTTGAACTCCAGAGCCTACAATATGCTTAAACACATTGTTAGTCTACTGCCTTAAGACAGAACATTTTGGAATGCAGGGCACTGTGACTTCTCTGCTTCACATCTTGACTTTTATATTTTCTTTGTCTTGTGATTAAGGTCTTCTCAGGTGACTCAGAGGTAAAGAATCCACCTGCCAATGCAGGAGACACAGGTTCAATCTCTGGGTCAGGAAGATCCCCTGGAGAAGGAAATGGCAACCCAATACAGCATTCTTGCCTGGGAAATCCCATGGACAGAAGACCCAGGTGGGCTACAGTCCATGAAGTCACAGAGTCAGATGTGCGACTAGGCCTATAGGTTACGGTTAATTTGCATGCCTCTTTACCTCAGGAGTTGATAAACACTCTCTACTGTTCTTTGCTTTTAGAGGATCTACATTCAAAAATGCTATTATAGATGCAGGAAGTCAAAGTAATATGAAAGTATGTAGAAGTTGGTCCTTTGTGAAGGACAGATTGGATTTGCCTTCATCTTTGTTTCTGCCAAGGAAAGACGGAGGACCCACAATGCCTTGACTGGTTTTGATGTCTATTAGATGGATTTCTCCTGAGGAGTTTAGATAATCTCTGATATTTATATAGTGGCAATCATATCTCTGGCACTTAGCAATAGCCAGAAAGAGATTAGATAAAAGACTCTTAAAAGATTAGTGTAATGTAACCCAGACTTTGATGCATCTGTTCTCTGCTGGCTTTCCAAGTCCCGCCCACATGATATTTTTCCCAGGAAATACAAGGGGCAATTTTAGGGTCTTCTACTAGGATTGTTTTCTCTGTTCCATTGTTTTGACTATTATTGTCTTGGTGCCTAGATCTTCCTTGACATAAAATGTTTAAACACTCAATTTTCTTTTATTTATTCATTTATTTATTTTTAATTTTTTAAAATTTATTTAAATTGGAGGCTAATTAAATTCACTATCATCATACAAGGGCTTTTTAGAAATATCCCAAACTATGACCACTACTGAGATGGACCTTCAACTCAATCACTTTTTTAAAGAAAAAAAAAAATATGATTAATTAATTCCACCTCCTAATCCTCAGACTCCATTCACATTTTTCCAGAACACTCCATTTCTCTTCAACCTATTCTGCATCTCTTCAAACCAGAGTAACTGGGGCAAAAAGAAAGCCCGATGATTGGGTGAAAGAGTTGGGATAGAGAGGAAGCCTTTGCACATTCCTTTGATTATTTTTACTGATTGCCCAACGTTCCTTTTTAAAGACAGCTCCATTTCTTAAAAGCCTGAGAATGATTGCTTATGCTAATCCTAATGCATATCTAAGCATATTGGCCACTTGGCCCAGTATCTGTGTTTGCAATTGAACACACATTGAACCCTACCAGGTCTCTGCCTGCTTTCCCACTCTCTCAAACACCCATACAGATACACACGTACACACAGATTTCTTCTTGGTCAGTATGTGTTCCTTAAGGTTCAAAAACATCCCCTTAAAACACCCACACACACGTTTCTAAACCACTAGTACCCTTCCTGGTATCAAAGGAGTGCACTCCCTCCACAGGGTTGTCTTACAAAGATATTTTTTTTTAAGTATATTTATCTTGCTTTACAAGCAGTTTCTCCTATAAAAGATATTTAGTTTCATGTTCAATTAATATTTTATAATTTCAATCCATGGAGCATTTCCTTTATGAGATGATGTCTTTAATGAAATGTATGACATAAATTTTGAAATCTAGTGATATTATAATTGCAACATTCAGTTGGCTTCTCCTTTGATATTGGCCACCTCTTCACTTTCATTTTCAATATTATTAACTAATATTTGTCAAAACAAGTAAAGTTACTAAGAGGAACGTAAAATAGCTAAAAAAAAATTACTCTGAAAATTCTCTTAGGAAGTGATGAAGGCAAAACACAACTGCCCCCTCTGAGGTTTGAACTCAGGACCTTCAGATTATGAGACTGATGCGCTGCCTACTGCGCTAAGGAGGCAAGTTGAAAACATGGCTCACTGTGGACACTCCTCACAAACAGGCATTTTCCTTTGAAGCCTGAAAACTGGTAGAATATTAGAATCATCAATTTTTTTTATTGCTTTCAAAATACATTTCAACAATTGGCTCAAACTGTCTTTCAAAATTGAAGCTGCTTTAATTATACAGAATTTTCTAGTGTAGAGACACAATATACCAAGATAAAGTTAACCAGTGTTTTTATACGTGTGCTCTGCTGCTGCTGCTGCTAAGT
>NW_011494680.1:4722486-4724046 GCF_000754665.1 Bison bison bison
TCCAATGCATGAAAGTGAAAAGTGAAAGTGAGGTCGCTGAGTCTTGTCCGACTCTTGGCGACCCCATGGACTGTGGCCCACCAGGCTCCTCCATCCATGGGATTTTCCAGGCAAGAGTGCTGGAGTGGGGTGCCACTGAGTCCAACCCTTTGGACCCTATGGATGGTGGCCCGCTTGGAATTCTCCAGGCAAGAATACTGAGGTGGGTTGCCATTTCCTCCTGCAAGGGATCTTCCTGACCCAGGGATTGAACCTGTGTTTTCTGTGGCCAATACAGGAGCGTTCTTTACCACTGAGCCACCTGGGAAGCCTTCCTTTATGTGACCTTTTTCTTATATTAGGGCTTCTGCTGTGGCTCAGCTGGTAAAGAATCTGCTTGCAGTGTGGGAGACCTGGGTTTGATCCCTGGGTTGGGAAAAAAGGCTAGCCACTTCAGTATTCTGGCCTAGAAAACTCCGTGGACTGTATAGTCCATTGCGTTGCAAAAAGTCAGACACGACTGAGTGACTTTCACTTTCACTTTGTCTTCTATTAAGCTCCTTGCCCTTAAAGATCCAGGAAAGGATGAAGAAAACGGTAGGAATATTTTGGAAGAGGGTGGATTGCAAAATGTTGCTTATTGTCCTGATATTTAATATAATTTAACTGAGAAGAATATAGCTGCATTTTGTTCTGGCAAACAACAGCGTTTTCTTGAAGACCTGTAACATGCATTGCTACCATGGTTCTAACTGAACAACCATGCCATTCCAAGCAGGTCACATAAGGTGATTTCTGCAACCTTCTAAAGCTATTAGTAGTTTTGGATGATTTTTCCATGCAAATCTTTGCTTTCCCTACTGACTAGTTATGATGAAAAGAGACTGCTTTTAGTCCTAGTAGGTGAAAGAATCAACTAGGTGTGAAATCTAAGCAACCAGAACAAAGATACACAGGCTGGCAGACCTGGGTGGAGTGAGGGAGTTTATTTTCAACATCTCTGTAGGGTCATTTGTGTGTAGATGTAACGCAAAGTTAACTTCAAGGAAAAAGGACATAGATTTAAAGAAAACTACACATTAGTCATTTAATTTGCATATCTACACCTCTTCAAGATTACAGTTTCACTTTAGGAAACAGAGCATTAATAGTTCGACTTTTAATCAGCAGCTACCAGAGCTGTCATTTTTAAGATATCAGTTCCATATTTACTCACAATACTCCTTTCAAGAACTCTGAAAAGCAGTGGAGAAACAGACATAGAGAACAGACTTATGGACATGCAGAGAGAGGAAGAGAGGGTGAGATGTATGAAAAGAGTAACATGGAAACTTACGTTACCATGTGTCAAAGGGATAGCCAATGGGAATTTGCTGTATGTCTCAGGGAACTCAAACAGGGGCTCTGTATCAACCTAGAGGGGTGGGATGGGGAGGAGATGGGAGGGAGGTGAAAGAGGAGGAGACATATGTCCACCTATGGCTGACTCATGTTGATGTTTGACAGAAAACAACAAAATTCTGTGAAAACAATTATCCTTCTATTAAAAAAAAAAAAAAAAAATCTGAAAAGTTACCAAAG
>NW_011494680.1:4724146-4728377 GCF_000754665.1 Bison bison bison
AAAAAAAAAAAAACCAGATATCCATAGATGGCCATAACATTGTGTAAAACACACCTGCTTTGAATACAAAATATAAAACACCAGAAATAGATTAGAGGGAGGGAAAAGAGAGTCAATAAAGTGACGTGACTGAGGAAAGACACCCTACCAGACAAAAGGACACATTGTGTTCAGGTGCTTTTTATTCCTGAGAAGAACAGATTTATCAAACTATCATGTTAAGAGTAAAAATCACAACCACGACACAATCAAAAGTTTCCGTTGTTTGTGAAGTTGACTGGTCAAGATACTCAAGGTTTTGTCTGTTGAACTAGAGTGTAAGCTCCTGTAGGTTAGGAATTACAGCAATTTTTTTTTCTGCCTGTCTCTTTTAGAAGGTACGGGAAAGATGCTGTCTGCCTCACAGGCCTATAAAATGGCCCTGCTGAATCCGTTCTCACTCAGGTCCCTCGACACACTTCTGACTGGGGGCAGAGGGCAAATTGGACATCAAAGAGTTGCCAAAGGCTTTTTTGCTGTGGAAGGCTGAGGAGCTCTGGATGATTCTTTGATCTCTGTTTCCCTCCCCCTCCCCCCTCTGCCCCCACACATACCTCACATCAGTCTTCCCTAGACCCCACCCTGTGTCTCTGCTCTCCTCAGCTGCTCTCACAGAAGACCCCTGACATCCTGGTCCACATTAAGGAACGAAACTAAACAAGAGTGCAAACAATCAACCTTCTAATCCAGACAAGCTGCTGTCATAGCCTTTGGCTCCCTTATCTGCACAGAGAAAACATTTGGTGAAACCTTTTAAATCTCAGTTTAAAAAAAAAAAACATCAGGGGCAGTTTTTTCCCTCCCCCCACCCCCTTCTTCATTTTATGTAGAACCCAGATTCTACTGCTCTCTTTGGCTCACCTGTGAAAGAATCAAGGGGGAAAGTTTCTAAGGTATTAAATCTGAAGTATTTACATCTAGCTATAGAATTCTTGAAAATCTTTACAACTTAAAGATTTTCTACTGTAAGCAAACCTGTCCTGAAAGTGCAGCATTTCATGAACTGCAATGTACAAGCAGAGGATGGTTTCTTTGGAGAACAAACTGATAGGCTTGTTAAAAAAAAAAAAAAAAATAAATGTTAGAATCTCTTACATACTGGAACACACAAGAAGAGTAGTCGAAAATAAACTTCAGTCTCATCAAGAGAGGCTTGGTTCAATATAAAAGATTGTCTAAAATGTATAAGATGTTTTAGAATCTACTCTAAGAAAGAGAATATGCGATCACTAGCTTTGATGTTTTAGATTTCAAATGCCTAGAGGAAGGGAACTGAACCCCATGACCTTCTGAGGACTCTGCTCAGTGTGCGAAGCTCATTCCAGTTCTGGAATCGGCAGATGGTGTTCACCCTGGATTGAGTCCCTAAGTCAAATCCTGTACAGCATCAGTCAAGTATGTTCTGCTAAGTAGTAGTCGCGTAGCCTTATCATCAACACTTCACCCCCACCCCCCAAATCAAACGTTGGTTAGCTTAATTTTTCTTCACCTGACATGCATAGAGAATCTTCTATGTGCCAATTTCCATTATTGATGTACTGGTAGATAGAAGAAATAATAGAGCAAAACTGAAAAATTCATCTCAAATTATATTTACAACTGGAGTTTTGTCCTCTGGCCTTTTCTATTATATAAGAATTGAAAGGATCATAGAAGGCTCATCACATATGACAACCAGCTCTTCCTTCTAGGCTTACAGAGAAACTGGATTACTTTAACAGAGCTGGGCTTTTTTTTTTTTTTTTTTTAATTACTTTTAATTAAGCTGGGCTTAATTTCTAGGCAAGGAGATGTTTTAAATCAGATAAAATAGTACAGTATGTTCATCTCTAAATGAGTCTAAAGCTTTTCCCTTTGTTACATCCTGATTATGCTGTCATTAAATGTAGATGGTCCCCAAAGTGCTACCCTCAGTCTTCAGATAGAAAAAAGAGAGTTTTTTTTTTCTTGTCCTCTCACATTCCATCTTTTATCACCTTAAAGCAAATGATTTCTAGGGTCTCTCTTTCCCAGATCTCAGATATCTAAACTTTTTACTTCCCAATTCTTTCCTCAAACATCCCCTTCACCTAATGCCAACCCTTACTGCTGCTACTGCTAAGTCACTTCAGTCGTGTCCGACTCTGTGCGACCCCACAGACGGCAGCCCACCAAGCTCCCCCGTCCCCGGGATTCTCCAGGCAAGAACACTGGAGTGGGTTGCCATTTCCTTCTCCAATGCATGAAAGTGAAAAGTGAAAGGGAAGTCGCTCAGTCATGTCCAACTGTTCGCAACCCCATGGACTGCAGCCTACCAGGCTCCTCCGTCCATGGGATTTTCCAGGCAAGAGTACTGGAGTGGGGTGCCATTGCCTACTACCTTGACTAACGTGACTATTTCCTTCCAGTCACCCAGAATCCCCTTATCATGCTCTTTTTCATAACTCTTAAATATACTAAATAGTTCAGTTATTATCTATGTTTTATATTCTACCCTCTTCCCACCTGTTATAGAATGTAAACTCATGGAGAGCAGGGGTTTTGTCCATTTTGTGTCTGCTGTATATCAAGTGTCTTAGAAAAGTTTCTGGCACACAATGTGTGTGTGTGTGTTAGTTGCCCAGTCATGTTCGATTCTTTGTGACTCCATGGACTGTAGCCCACCAGGCTTCCCTGTCCATGGGATTCTCCAGGCAAGAGTAGTGGAGTGGGTTGCCATTTCCTTCTCTCTGGCACACAATAGTCCTTCAAAAACATTCTTTGAATATATGAACAAATCAACTCCAACTTCTGAATCAGATATTTCTGTTATGTGTCTTATTTTCTTACTAGGTTCAAAGTTTGAGTTCCATGTCTAATCATTTTCTGCCTTTCTACAAATATCCTGTGAGTCAACATGTGTTGACCATGCTTCATGAATGGTGATTCTCATGTCTTTCCCTTGAATTCTATTCCTACTGCCAGAAACCTAGCTGAAATTCCCACATTTTCTTTCCTGATTGAACACAACAGCCTCCTAACTGGTTTCCTTTTCTCTAGCCTTTCCCTTTTATAACTCATTTTATACATTACTGCCTTCCTAAAGCATAACCTTGACTATGTGATGGCAGTTCATTGATTCTTTCATCAAATATTAAGAGCAAATATATGGCAGGCAAGGATTGAAAAGACAGAAAAATCTCTTCATTTGTAAAGTTTATATTCTGAACTCATTAGTCCTCAGTGGCTCCCCATTGTTTACAAAGAAAAGTCTGAACTATTATTTTGACATCAAGACTCCACAACCTGAACTCATCAACTTTCCTATCTTTATTCCCATTACAACCTTCTATGTATTTGTGCACTAGTCAAATCAGACCATGAATGGTCAATTTTGTTGCGTATTTCTGAGTTCGCACTGGCTTGCTGTTGTTGTTTAGTCTGACTCTTTTGCAATCCCATGGACTGTAACCTGTCCATGGGATTTCCCAGGCAAGAACACTGGAGTGGGTTGCCATTTCCTTCTCCAGGGGATCTTCCTGACCCAAGGATCAAACCCATGTCTCCTTCATTGGCAGGCAGGTTCTTTACTACTGAACCACCAGGGAAGCCCTCACAGTGGTTTAGCTCTGTGTAACAGAGGCTCAATTGCTGATTCTCTGTATCCTGTAAGGATTCTATGCATTTTTGACTCCACCATTTCCATGAATTCTCTGATTGGCTTCCATTACTTGAAAAAGATATCTTCTATTTTTCTTTTGTCTATTTTTACCTCTTCAAAGATATATATCATTTAATACTTCGTATGCTCATTATTAGACTATAGATCTCACCTACCACAATAGATTAGAACTTCTTTGAGGTCAGGGAGCCTGCCTCTGTTTTCTTGGACTTCTGCCTACTGCCCTGACATTCACGGCACTCAACAATGTTTGCTGCATAGACAAAACAAAGGATATCTTTTTTCTTTTCTACTGTATATTATACTCACTCTAAACTCAATCTTAGAGATAATTTTTCATCTCTGAGTAAACATCACAACATCCCAGACCATATATCCTGACAGACAATAATATTGAGTGGTGAGAATCCAAGTATATAAGTCAAAAGACTTTGTCTTTATTATGGCTTTATGGTGTAACTTCGGAGAAGGCAATGGCACCCCACTCCAGTACTCTTGCCTGGAAAATCCCATGGATGGAGGAGCCAGGTAGGCTGCAGTCCATGGGGTCGC
>NW_011494680.1:4728477-4730065 GCF_000754665.1 Bison bison bison
ACAAAGCAAAAAGACCTGCAAACGTCTCTTAGAATGGCAAGTCTTAGGTAGGGGGATGTGTTAGTTCCACTTGCTTAAATCATTTCATGTGTGGTGTGAAATGGAACACTTCCTCTCATATCAACAAACAAAGATGTCACATCTATCTGAGATTCCAGCCTCCACAAATGTAAATTTTGGGGCCTCGCTGGTAAGCAGCAGATAGGGGCGCTTGGTGCTTGCCATTTGCTACACAAACAATTCAAGAATGTCACAGTCCTTCACAGGTGGGCAGGGTAAGATTATCTCCCTGAGGCAGGCCATTATGCATGCTTATGTTAACCAAAGGTTATTGATATTGAGGAAACATCAATAACTTCAGATATGCAGATAACATCACACTTACAGCAGAAAGTAAAGAGGAACTAAAGAGCCTCTAAATGAAGGTGAAAGAGGATAGTGAAAAAGCTGGCTTAAAACTGAACATGCAAAAAACAAAGATCGTGGCATCCAGTCCCATCACCTCATGGCAAATAGATGGGGAAACAGTGACAGACTTTATTCTCTTGGGCTCCAAAATAACTGTAGATGGTGACTGCAGCCAAGAAATTAAAAGATACTTGCTCCTTGGAAGAAAAGTGATGACCAACCTAGTCAGCATATTAAAAAGCAGAGACATTACTTTGCCAACAAATGTCTGTATAGTCAAAGCTATGGTTTTTCCAGTAGTCACATGTGGATGTGAGAGTTGGATAAAGAAAGCTAAGAGCCAAAGAATTGATGCTTTTAAACTGTGGTGTTAGAGAAGACTCTTGAAATCCCTTGGACTGCAAGGAGATCCAACCAGTCCATCCTAAAGGAAATCATTCCTGAATATTCATTGGAAGGACTGATGCTGAAGCTGAAACTCCCATACTTTGGCCATCTGATGTGAAGAACTGACTCATTTGAAAAGACCTGGATGCTGGGAAAGATTGAAGGCAGGAGAAGAAGAGACAACAGAGGATGAGATGTTTTGATGGCATCACCGACTCTATGGACATGAGTTTGAGCAGGCTCTGGGTGCTGGTGATGGACAGGGAAGCCTGACATGCTGCAGTCCATGGAGTTGCCAAAAGTCAGACATGACTGAGTGACTGAACTGACTGACTAACAGAAGATAAGACTCTGGGAAGCTGGTCATGTCAATACCATTCATTCAGATGACATAAGACAGTTAAAGCACAACACCTGGAAAAAATAGTAAGCACACAGCAAGAGCCACCTATAAATTCTCTCCAATTGATAGTTATTTCTACAGATGTCAAATTGCTTTTGTTAGTCAGAGAAGGCAATGGCAAACAACTGCAGTACTCTTGCCTGGAAAATCCCATGGATGGAGGAGCCTGGTAGGCTGTAGTCCAGGGGGTCGCTAAGAGACGGACACAACTGAGCGACTTCACTTTCACCTTTCACTTTTACGCATTGGAGAAGGAAATGGCAACCCACTCCGGTGTTCTTGCCTGGAGAATCCCAGGGACTGGGGAGCCTGGTGGGCTGCAGTCTATGGGATCACACAGAGTCAGACACGACTGAAGCGACTTAGCAGCAGCAGCAGCAGCAGCTTTTG
>NW_011494680.1:4730165-4733479 GCF_000754665.1 Bison bison bison
GAGAAGGCAATGGCACCCCACTCCAGTACTCTTGCCTGGAAAATCCCATGGATGGAGGAGCCAGGTAGGCTGCAGTCCATGGGGTCGCTAAGAGTCGGACATGACTGATGTGACCTAGCAGCAGCAGCAGCATGGTGAACCTTGAACAAGATACTTTTCCTCTATGCCCCATTTTTTCAAAATAAAGATAGGCAAATAAGTAATACTTAATATGTGAATGTTATATTGAATATATGACAATCAGCACATCATTTGACACTCATCTAATGATCAGTTCAGTTCAGTCTCTCCGTTGTGTCAGACTCTTTGTGACCCCACGGACTGCAGCACACCAGGCTTCCCTGTCCTTCACTAACTCCTGGAACTTGCTCAAATTCATGTCCATCAAGTCAGTGATGCCATCCAACCATCTCATCCTCTGTCATCCCCTTCTCCTCCTGCCTTCAATCTTTCCCAGCATCAAGGTCTTTTCCAGTGAGTCAGTTCTTTGAATCAGGTGGCCAAAGTATTGGAGTTTCAGCTTGGGCATCAGTCCTTCCAGTGAATAGCTTTTATTATTACTGGACAAATAGAGTGTCAGCATTACCTCTTTACTCACCACCCCCTTCCTTTCTCCAGAGTTCTTACTCTTGATTCCATGATGCCGTGCTCTATCCAGTTCCTGCCCCCTTGCCACAAGCAAACAAACAACCTCCCTTTTGTTCCTATTCAGGACATACGCATCCAATAGAAGCCAGTTTAAACCTCACTTTTTTCATGAAACCTTGAAAAACCATGAAATCTTGGTTTTTTCAACTTATATTGAGTTTACTCTTCTTTGAATTGTCATAACACTTGGGAGGATATATATACATCCCATTCTTTCTAGATATCTGCTGTTATTAGTCATTGGCCTATTCATTACATGATATTAGAGAGTAAGGAATTATCTATAATGAATTATTACATAAATTATATTTATTTTATATATTTTATATACATGCATATATTCTCAATGATAATCTAATACAGTGCTTTACAGTCATGGTAGAAAGTGTACATGAGACTTAGGACCATGAGATATTAGTTACAAAGAGCTGGGTTTAAATCCTATCTGTCATTTTGTTGTTGGTGGTCATGGTTTTTTAAAGTAAGTGATCTTCAAAAAGCTACTTAATCTTTTTGAGCCTCATGTTTCTTCATATGAACAATGGAATGGCAATGCTTACATTATCGGATAGATGTTATAATTAAGATAAATGACACATGTATATAATACAATGTCTGAAATCTAGTAGACACTTCATAGATAGAAATTGTGATCATTATTCTTATTATATTATCAGTTAATTTATTCCTAGAAGAACTGGCATGAAGCAGAGATTAATCCATGAAACCAAAAATCTCCCTTTTACTGAAAACTGAATTTATTATATGCTATACTGAATATAAAATTCCCTTAGATGTGCATGTACATATTTCTTTTTCTTACTTTTTACAGCAGATGTTTTTTTCATGAGATTGTCAATAGTTTTTGTAATGAGAATAAAAGCAAGAATCAAAGAAGGAAAAAAAAAAGAGAAAGAAACTTGTTATTTTGCGTCTGTCCTTAATTTAAAAATCACTTTTTCAAACTGGAAATGTTTAGAAGGACAAAGTCATTTTTTCCCATCAATAGGGTGCAGTAAATCTGTTCTGAAAAATGGAACCTTTTAAATGAGTATTTCCAAAAGCTCCCTGAAGTTCTTTATTGATTTAGAATCTTTTTTGCTATGTTGACAAGAGCCTTTGAGACAGGACTTAGAGACTTTTTAATGCCCAGATCTTGTGTGGAGCAATAACAACAACTTAGTTTCTAAAATGCCACATTGTTGGTTTTCCATTGTTGAACTGAATGAATGTTAAGATGATGTCTACTTGCCTTGTATATATCTGAAGCAGGATAAGTAGGATATGAAAGAAAGAAACTGATGTCTCCCGTTTTCAAAGGTTGGCTCATTAAAAATGCAGCAATGAATTTGCTCTTTTCAAAAATTCTGAAGCTTACACTTACATTCATGGCCGCTTCATCACAGAAGGTATGAGGAAAACTGGAGAGAGACCAGTTCAAATATTCACTAATAAGGACTCTGTGATTCTCAGTGTTTAGAAAATAAGACATAAAAACTGTCAGCCAAACAGAGACAGAGCTTCAAGTATCTCTTGATTGGAAAATGAGAAGTATCCTGGTTTGAGATATATTCTACATAAGTCATGTTTCCTTTCATGTTACTTTATTGGTCACAAACTTTCAAAGTCTCCCACTGAGTGCTAATTACCTATTCTTCTATAACTTTCATTCAAACAATGACTTGGCTCCTTTACATATCAGATAACTAGGTAAAATGTTACCAGAGTACCTCTACCATTAAAATTGTATCATGAAAAGATTTCTGATCATGCAATGGTTCGAAATCCATCTGTACTTTGTACTAGATATGTTATCATAACCAATTTATTTGCCCTATCTGGGTTCTATTTTTCTTATCTGCTGGTGATCCATCAGATCCATAGCATTACAAGGCAGCTTTACAGTGAGTACTAACGGAGAAATCTAAGTAAAGGATTTGGGGAAAAAAGAAAGAATCCTATCAGCTGGTATACTCTGGAAGGTTTCAAAAAGAAAATAATTTGAGTTGGGCTTGGAGAGATGATGTAAAGATATTTAATCACTGGAAAGAAGACAGGGCTTTCCAAAAACGAGAGATAGTGGAACTCAGTTAACACTAACTCAGGCTAGCTTAAGAAGTGAATTCAAATAAGAGACTAGGAAAAGCACTTGAATCCCTGAACATATGGCCAAAAATATTAGGGTTTTATTTATGAACAACTTTGACTTTGAATTCAGATATACTTCAGTTTGTCTCTTGACTTTGCCAATTTCCAAGGACCAGAATCTATACAAATTATTTGGTCAATGTGAGTTTCAGTTTCTCAAACTGTAGTATTACAGTTGATAATAACTTTCAAGAATGTTGGTGAAATTAGAAAAGATAAGAAGGTAATATTTTTAGCACATTACATGCTACATATTTTGGTTGTTTGATATCAACCTTCTGTAACAAGTCCAAGCTCACGCTGCTCACCGCAGGCTAAGTCAATAAATCTGAGATGAGGTGTTGGGACTACGAAGGGACTTTATTCAGGAGCCAGCTGACTAAGAAGATGGCAGGCTAGCACCTCAAAATAACCATCTTGTCAGGGCCTGGTTGCCAGGTTCTTTTATGGATCAGAGATGGGGTGGAGTGGGAGCTGAGGAAACAAAGCAAAAAGACCTGCAAACGTCTCTTAGAATG
>NW_011494680.1:4733579-4740862 GCF_000754665.1 Bison bison bison
TCTCCAATTGATAGTTATTTCTACAGATGTCAAATTGCTTTTGTTAGTCAGAGAAGGCAATGGCAAACAACTGCAGTACTCTTGCCTGGAAAATCCCATGGATGGAGGAGCCTGGTAGGCTGTAGTCCAGGGGGTCGCTAAGAGACGGACACAACTGAGCGACTTCACTTTCACCTTTCACTTTTACGCATTGGAGAAGGAAATGGCAACCCACTCCAGTGTTCTTGCCTGGAGAATCCCAGGGACTGGGGAGCCTGGTGGGCTGCAGTCTATGGGATCACACAGAGTCAGACACGACTGAAGCGACTTAGCAGCAGCAGCAGCAGCAGCTTTTGTTAGTATCAACATATACTAACATAGACAACATATAAAACACTGAAAAAGAAAAATCATTCATAATCACACAATCTGAAATTTTTAAATGATTACCATTTGATCATATTCTCTCATATTTTTTGTTTTACAAAACATGCACTCACTTTTGCATCAGCTAAAAAATGTCCGTGTGTAATGTTCTCATTCTCTTAATACCTATTTAAGTTACAAATACTGACTGTGGGGGGACAGGTGACTGGGTCAGTTAATGACGTTATCTTAGAGCCTAAAATAAACCTTAAAGAACTGCAGAAATGCGACATATTGAGCACAGAACTGGACAGATCTGTTTTTATATAACTCCCCCATAAGAACATCAGGTTATGGATGTGTCTCTAGACTAAGAATATTTCCCACATTCTAAAACTATTCCTGCCCATCTGCCTTCCATCCCTTCTCAGAGTCAAAATAGGAGTAAAGAATCCTTTCTCTTGGGTTGAATCTTGGTCTTAGGTAAAATTGAAAGAACAATTAAGGAAGGAATAAGCTCTGAAATGTAGCAGTCTAGACTTGGTGTTGAACCTTACTTTGGACAAAACCTTAATATATTTTTCTTTAATTAGCAAATGTGCTCAGCAACCTTTGTAAGAGTATGCAAATGTAATTCAACTAAAATAGAATGAATTTAAATTTATTTATTAAATGACTGGAATCTGCTTTTTATATATTGTTTAAAAATAGGCATTGGCATGCTTCTCAGTTGTATCATGTAGCATAATGGCACACTGTTCTGATGTAACTGCTACTTCTTGTGTGTAATGTGACTTTGGACAGTTGCTTAACCTCATTGTGCTTAGGCCTTGAAATGGGATAGCAATAATACCTACCTCATAGGCATGGCATGGATGAACTAAAATAACACATATATTATAAATAGTATCCACACAAAATATATATGTGTTCATCTATGCCATCCCTTTGAGGTAGGTATTATTGCTATCCCATTTCAAGGCCTAAGCACAATGAGGTTAAGCAGCTGTCCAAAGTCACATTACACACAAGAAGTAGCAGTTACATCAGAATAGTTTGCCATTATGTTATATGATACAACTGAAAAACATGACAATATATATGTGTGTGTATACATATATAAGGGCTTCCCTGGTGCCTTAGATGGTAAAGCATCTGCCTGCAATGCGGGAGACCCAGGTTCAATCCCTGGGTTGGGCAGATCCCCTGGAGAAGGAAGTGGCAACCCACTCCAGTACTCTTGCCCAGAAAATTCCAAGGACTGAGGAGCCTGGTAGGCTATAGTCCATGGGGTCACAAAGAGTCAGACATGACTGAGTGACTTCACTTTTCACTTTCATACATATATAAGGGCTTTCCCAGGGGCTCAGTGGTAAAGAATCCACCTGCAAAGCAGGAGACACTAGAAGTACCGGTTCTACCCCTGGGTTAGGAAGACCCCCTGGAGGAGGGCATGGGAACCCACTCCAATAGTTTTGCCTGGAGAATCCCATGGACAGAGGAGCCCAGCAAGCTATAATCCATAGGGTCACAAAGAGTCAGACATGCCTAAAGCGACCTCCCATGTACACATGCACACACATACGTGACGTTTTAAGTGTGACACAAGATCAGCACTATTTAAATACTAGCATATCTATTTAAATGTCATTTTCATAATTATTTTCCCTTTCATTTAGCAATGCCCTTCCCTTCATCTTTTTATCCTCTGAACTATATAATAAACAAAACTCTCAGGAATGTGTAGGAATTTCCCAG
The DNA here is from genome assembly GCF_000754665.1 of Bison bison bison. Lineage (NCBI taxonomy): Eukaryota > Metazoa > Chordata > Mammalia > Artiodactyla > Bovidae > Bison > Bison bison. The sequence continues at coordinate 4,735,683 of NW_011494680.1, forward strand.
TGATTTTCAGCATTCACCTCCATTTTACAGTAGGTCACACATCTCTTTATAAGACTGTTTGACCCATATCAGAGTTTCAGTGTGACAGAACCATTAGTTACCAATTAGATTTACACCCTGTCTTCTTCCTTGTTGGAAGACAGCCAATATTGATCACATAGCTATTCTCCTTGGCACTCAGAGTTGAATCACTTGCTTAGGAGCTGAACTGAAACATGATCATTCTAATTCAATCATGGGCCATCTGATTAGATGAGTGAGTCATTTGGTGAATGCCATGTGGACAACCCTGCTTGATAGAAACTAAGGGGGAAACTTGGAGGCAGGGATGAGGGGTAAAGAGAGTGGATGGGGAAGAGGGGGCTTAAAGATTTCTCTCCATAATTAAAGGAGATCCTGGGAGAAAATGTCTTTCTATTGAGTCTTCTGCCTAAAACCTATATAACATAGAAGTTTCCTTTTTCTGAAGTTTGTCTCCCTCACTCTAAGTTTTTTAGAATCAGGAAGGGTAATTTACTAATCTTGGTTATCACCATTCTATGTTCCCCACTACAGCCTCAATTCTCAGACTACCTGAACCTACTCTTTGAAGCTGTCACTGAGCCCAGTAGCATGAATAACTTCCTCCTCAGTGCTCCCTCTATATTCTGTTTGTATTTGATCAGTAGGACACCAAAGTAGATCAAACACTGGCTCTAGAATCAAACTTCCTGGGTGTCAATATGTACTCAATTTTTCTTTCCCTGTTAGACCTTTCTGTTTCCTATTCTTAAAGACAGAGGTATCTACAGTGTGAACTTTTAGAACTTACACAAGTATTAAATAGGTCAGTTTTGACTAATATAAGTGACTTAAAATAATAAGTCACTATTTCCTATTGTAAATAGTGCTTGACATACAGTAAATAAATAATTCTTGAGTTTGAGATACGAAAGTTCTATTAATAATTTAATTCATTTAAAAACAATTAATTGTTGAAACATATTTCACCAACTAGATGATGAGGGTAACTTGGGCTTGGACTCTAAATTTCCATTTATGGGCTTCCCTGGTAGCTCAGTTGGTAAAAAATCTGCCTGCAATGCAGGAAGGAGACCACCTGCAATGCAGGAGACTCGATTCAGTTCCTGGGTTGGGAAGATCCCTTGGAGAAGGAAATGGCAACCCACTTCAGTATTCTTGCCTGGGAAATCCCATGGAGAGAGGACAGAGGAGCCTGGCAGGGTACAGTCCATGGGACTGCAAGAGTCAGACAAAACCACCACCACCACGAGCCAGTAGAGCACCCTGCAGATAACAGGTGTTCTAGTATTAAGGAGTATTTCCTTCAGTGAAGCCTTAAAAGAAGGAAGGGAAACAATGAAGAAAAAATAAAGCATTTGCCTCTTTTTTGCATTTTTTTCCCCTTGGTGTGAGAAAGAATTAAATGAACTATAAAGTTAATCTGGTTACCTGTTTCTCCCTTGTGTCTAAATTCAAAATATGTCCTGAGCCTACTGAAGAGGCTTATCTATGAAGGCCTATCGGTTCTTTACCGTACAAATGATGCTTTCAGCAGAACGGTACCGTTATGACACAATGAACTCTGTATTAGGGGTGTGTGGAGCCCAGAAGCATAGTGAGCCAACTGAAGCCTCTGACAACATCACCACTGTGTGGTCACACAGTCCGGCTGGTGCCTCAGAGAAACTGATTATATTGTAGAGACGGGTCTTCCACAGAGCATAGAACTCCCCCTGCCATGCCAGGCTGCACTAAATGATCATATTCATGAGGTCCACACAGTCTTTCTTGTTTGAGAGTCTGAGAGCTCACCCCACACCTGGGTCCTTAAACACTTGGTTTATGGCCTCTTAGCTTCCCTGGTGGCTCAGATAGTAAAGAATCTGCCTGCAATGTGGGAGACCCGGGTTCGATCCCTGGATCAGGAAGATCTCCTGGAGAAGGGAATGGCAACCCTCTCCAGTATTCTTGCGTGGAGAATTCCATGGACAGAGGAGCCTGGTGGGCTATAGTCCAGGGGGTTGCAAAGAGTCAGATGCAACTCAGACATTTCACAACAGAAACTGGAGGATCAGCCCAGCTCCTCTCCAGGAAGTAGTTACCAGAGAAGTTCCCCAATGTATCAAAAGAATCAGAATGGACTGAGCTTGGTGGATTACAGTAAGTGATCTTGCCTTTCGATATTACCCAAAATTTTCAGGAAGAGCTAAAGTCAGATTCTGGAGCTGTAGCCTCATTCAAGGATGTAAGCAGGCTCAGACGTAGTCTGTGATGGATGTTGGACAACTTAATCCTTCATTATTCTAATACTGGTGGAAACTGCAGCTTCTTCATTGTGTAAAACTTAATTTCTTTGCATATGTCAAGAGAGAGCAGTTATATCTACAAAGAAGCAACTCAGATTTTTATAGAACTGCAATAATCTTATCACCCTTGGCTGTTCTGTTTACAGAACAGAATTATTTCTCTGATTTTCAACCCAACTGGCTAATTCCAACCCTCTCTGATGAAAATCAGCTCCCTGTTCTGATCCCAGCTCTAAGTTCCATGTCTCTTTTCTTCTCTTTCATATTATCTTGTTCTGTTCCTCCAATGTACATATGTAATTATACGTATAATATATAATTATACTTGGTCATTTGGTTATTTGTTTAAAGTATATCTTTCCCAGCATTTCTCTGCATAAAGATCACCAGAAAGACAATTAAAATGTAGACTTCTGGATATCCTCGCAGACTTTCAGAATTATGGTTGAGGGAGGTTGGTCTCACCTTTTTTTATTGAGTAGGTGATAGGTCTCATATTTTTTATTGACACTGAAGTTTGAGAACTGCTTTTCTAACTCTGTCTGTTGAGGGCAGAGGTCATGTCAGTTGCACTGAGCTCTGATACTTCAATGTTGGACTTAGTGCCTGGCACATAACAGGTTGTTAATAAATTCTTTTTTAATAAATGAAAATAAGAAGTTGAGTACCAAAGACACAGTTGTTAGTAAGTCTAACTCTTCTTATGAAGAAACTGAAAGACAAAGTTTAAGCATATTTCTCCAGGTAAGAATACTGGACTGATTAGCCATTCCCTTCTCCAGGAGATCTTCCTGATCCAGGGATCGAACCCAGGTCTCCTGCACTGCAGATGGATTCTTTACCATCTGAGCCACCAGGGTAGCCCAAGCATACTTCAATTTCACTATTACTGAAACTTCAAAAGAGAGAAGTTGTGTTTGATACACTTTATCCCATGTAAAAGGCCTTAGAACCTCTAAGAGGGAACTCTTCCATTTCAACCTAGAAGTTGATATATTGGGAAATAGATTTTGCAACCCTCTAGAATTGACTGGCACTCATTTGACTTTTGCCAATTTACTTGAACTTTCTGAGTTCCAGTTTCTTCATCTATAAATCAATAGCTGTGTTAAAATGCAAGCACAAACACATAATTAAATAAGACACAGACATAGAATGGCACTGTTCTTGGCTTTTAAGGACAAGGGCCCTTGTCTGCCCATTTTTTTTTTAGCAAATTATTTTAAAAACAACCTGGGAAGTTTTAGGCAGGCAGTCAGCACCCTTTGCTCTTTTTTCATCATTCTTAGTCATGTTTCAGGAGCATTGCAGTTCTTAATTGGAATTTTAAAGGATAATGAATATAGCTTGAACTTGACGTGGCAGAATGTATTTTCTTGATCATCACCATTTTAGGACTACCAGGGGCTTAGCATGAATCAATGTACAAGAGATGTGATTTGGAAACTGAGACTGGAGAAGATTCAATCACAGAGAAAGCTTTTGTGTAGGGATTATGACCTCTGGCTAAATTGGGACCTTTGAACATCATAAAATAATTCATTCAAAAAACATAAGCAGTTAACAGATATATTTAGGATTGCTAGAAACTAAAATTGTATCTATATTTTAATAGTGCTACAAATATGGATAATATTCAGTCATGGCAAAGGAATAGAGAAAAAAAAAACTTTATTTTTTTCTCCCTTAGTTTCTTGGAGAAGGCATTCTAATTGTTTTAGCTCTTTTACTGGAAAAAAAAAAATGAGACTTGAAAGGCTTAAGAAAGCTTTGGCAACTCCATCTTTTCCAGCTGTGTTAACAAACTTCTGTGAAGCAGATGGGTGGCTGGCTAAAACACTCAGAACTGCAAGCTCTCTTAATCAATTGACACTTCCCAGTGTTATGAAATCCATAATAAAATTAACCCTCCCATAGCTGCTCTGTGAACATCTGGGGTTTGTTATGTCTTTTTCACTTTCACTTCAACTATTAAAAGGAAACTTACTTCAATGACTAACCTTTATCTTTTCTCTGCAAAATTTTATCTTTCCTTTGTAGATAATGCTAGCAAAGTCAGTTTGCTTAAACAATTTTAATTCCTTAAACAATTGATCCCTGTCATATTGGAAACAGATGATTTCTGCATCAACATGTACTTTGGAAGTTAAGTAACACCTATAGTGCTATTTAGAACCAGGACAATCAGTGAACCTACAGTTCTCTATGTGTGTGTGCCTAGTTGCTCAACTGTGTCCAGCTCTTTGCGCCCCCATGGACTATAGCTGGTCAGACTACTTCATTCATGAGATTTTTGAGGCAAGCATACTGGAGTGGGTTGCCATGCCCTTCTCCAGGGGATTTTCCTGATCCAGGTATAGAACCTGGGTCTCCTGCATTGCAGGTGGATTCTTTACTATCTGAACCACCAGGGAAGCCCATAATTCTCTATAGTGAAGTCGCTCAGTCTTGTCCGACTCTTCACGACCCATGGACTGTAGCCTACCAGGCTTCTCCATCCAAGGGATTTTCCAGGCAAGAATACTGGAGTGGGTTGCCATTTCCTTCTCTAGGATATCTTCCCGACCCAGGGATTGAACCCAGGTCTCCTGCATTGTAGGCAGACACTTTTTTTTTTACCATCTGAGCCACAATAATTCTCTATAGATACTTGCTAAATATTAATCGGAGAAGGCAATGGCATCCCACTACAGTACTCTTGCCATAGATACTTGCTAAATATTAATAACATAAAATTATAATGCTCACAGTAGATAAGTTCCTTTCTAATTCATTGATATAATGGGATTCTCAGGTGACTTAGTCGTAAAGAATTCCCCTGCCAATGCAGGAGATACAGGAGATGTGGGTTTGATCCTTGAGTCAGAAAGA
>NW_011494680.1:4740962-4763053 GCF_000754665.1 Bison bison bison
CCTGAGTCAGAAGATCCCCTGGAGTAGGAAATGACAACCCACTCACGTATTCTTCTATGGACAGATGAGCCTGGTGGGCTCCACTCCATGGATTGCAAAGAGTCAGACATGAGCTACTGACTAAGCACACATGCATATTCATGATAATAGAGAATGTTTATATGGGCTTAATAGTTTTCAAAGTGTTTCCCTCACAGTAGTGTTTTTGAAATTGTAAGCACTGTATAACAATTTGTATTAATATCCAAATACAAATGATTGTGATAACATAACATATAGACTTCCTACCTTTTAAAAAAATTTAATCTGGTAGCCTTCCTTGTCTTTCTATCTTATCTTTAGCACCCAGTAGGAGTGAGGATAGAGTGTGGACAGCAACTCCATATATTTTTGTTGGTTCTTAATTATGGGTCTATCTGTTCTATTACACTTTATTGGAGAAGCTAAGATCATTAATTTAAAATAAAAGCTGGATGACAAATAGGGTAAGTAAGTAAGATGTCAGTAAGTAAGTAAGTAATCAGTAAGATGTCCTGATTTGTCCAAGACTGTCCTTAGTTTTAAATCTGAAAAATCCAGCATCCCATGAACCTCCTGAATTCTGAGCAACTGGGATAGCTGGTCACCAAAATCCAAAGGTTGATTTAATGTGGTTATGAATATTTGTCCCCAAATAGAGCAGCTCAAAGTTAAATGTAGAATAAATATACAGATAATGATCAACTTCATTTTGCTTTTGGTTCAAACCAGAAAATAAGTTCTCTGACTGTTTTATTGGAAAATGCTGCTGAGTCTTCATAAACTTGCCTATTTTGCTTCCCTGTTGAGATTTTTTTTTTAATTTGTTTATTTTAATTTGAGGCTACTTTACCATATTGTAATGGTTTTTGCCATACACTGACATGAATCAGCCATAGGTTTACATGTGTTCCCCATCCTGAACCCCCTTTCCACCTCCCTCCCCATCCCATCCCTCTGGGTCATCCCAGTGCACCAGCCCTGAGCACTCTGTCTCATGCATCGAACCTGGACTGGCGATCTGTTTCACATATGATAATATACATGTTTCAATGCTTTTCTTTCAGATCATCCCACCCTTGCCTTCTCCCACAGAGTCCAAAAGACTGTTCTATACATCTGTGTCTCTTTTGGGTAATTGTTCAGTTCAGTTCAGTTCAGTCTCTCAGCCGTGTCCGACTCTTTGCGACCCTGTGAATTGCAGCACGCCAAGCCTCCCTGTCCATCACCAACTCCCGGAGTTCACCCAAACTTATGTCCATCGAGTTGGTGATGCCATCCCGCCATCTCATCCTCTGTCGTCCCCTTCTCCTCCTGCCTCCAATCCCTCCCAGCATCAGAGTCTTTTCCAATGAGTCAACTCTTTGCATGAGGTGGCCAAAATATTGGAGTTTCAGCTTTAGCATCATTCCTTCCAAAGAACACCCAAGACTGATCTCCTTTAGAATGAACTGGTTGGATCTCCTTGCAGTCCAAGAGGGTTATTGTTACCATCTTTCTAAATTCCATATATATGCGTTAGTATGCTGTATTGGTGTTTTTCTTTCTGGCTTACTTCACTCTGTATAATAGGCTCCAGTTTCATCCACCTCATTAGAACTGATTCAAATGTATTCTTTTTATTAGCTGAGTAATATTCCATTGTGTATATGTACCACAGCTTTCTTATTCATTTGTCTGCTGATGGACATTTAAGTTGCTTCCACATCCTGGCTATTATAAACAGAGCTGTGATGAACATTGGGGTACACGTGTCTCTTTCAGTTCTGAATTCCTTGGTGGGCATGCCCAGCAGTGGGATTGGTGGGTCATATGGCAGCTCTATTTCCAGTTTTTTTTTAAGGAATCTCCACACTGTTCTCCATAGTGGCTGTACTAGTTTGCATTCCCACCAACAGTGTAAAAGGGTTCCCTTTTCTCCACACCCTCTCCAGCATTTATTGCTTGTAGACTTTTGGATAGCAGCCATTCTGACCACGTGAGATGGTAACTCATTGTGGTTTTGATTTGCATTTCTCTGATAATGAATGATGTTGAGCATCTTTTCATGTGTTTGTTAGCCATCTCTATGTCTTCTTTGGAGAAATGTCTATTTAGTTCTTTGGCCCATTTTTTGATTGGGTCATTTATTTTTCTGGAGTTGCTTGTATATTTTTGAGATTAATTCTTTGTCAGTTGCTTCGTTTGCTATTATTTTCTCCCATTCTGAAGGCTGTCTTTTCACTTTGCTTATAGTTTCCTTCATTGTGCAAAAGCTTTTAAGTTTAATTAGGTCCCATTTGATTATTTTTGCTTTTATTTCTATTACTCAGGGAGGTGGGTCATAGATGATCCTGCTGTGATTTATGTCAGAGAGTGTTTTGCCTATGTTTTCCTCTAAGAGTTTTATAGTTTCTGGCCTTACATTTAGATCTTTTAATCCATTTTGAGTTTATTTTTGTGTATGGTGTTAGAAAGTGTTCTAGTTTCATTCTTTTACAAGTGGTTGACCAGTTTTCCCAGCACCACTTGTTAAAGAGATTGTCTTTTCTCCATTGTATATTCTTGGCTCCTTAAAGATAAGGTGTCCTTAGGTGTGTGGACTTACTCTGGGCTTTCTATTTTGTTCCATTTATCTATATTTCTGTCGTTGTGCCAGTACCATACTGTCTTGATGACTGTAGCTTTGTAGTAGAGCCTGAAGTCAGGCAGGTTGACTCCTCCTGTTCCATTCTTCTTTCTCAAGATTTCTTTGGCTATTCGAGGTTTTTTGTATGTCCATACAAATAGTGAAATCATTTGTTCTAGTTCTGTGAAAAATACCATTGGTAGCTTGATAGGGATTGCATTGAATCTATGAATTGCTTTGGGTAGTATACTCATTTTCACTATATTGATTCTTCTGATCCACGAACACGGTATATTTCTCCATCTATTTGTGTCCTCTTTGATTTCTTTCACCAGTGTTTTATAGTTTTCTATATATAGGTCTTTAGTTTCTTTATGTAGATATATTCCTAAATATTTTATTCTTTTTGTTGCAATGGTGAATGGAATTGTTTCCTTAATTTCTCTTTCTGTTTTCTCATTGTTAGTGTATAGGAATGCAAGGGATTTCTGTGTGTTAATTTTATATCCTGCAACTTTACTATATTCATTGATTAGCTCTAGTAATTTTCTGATAGAGTCTTTAGCGTTTTCTATGTAGAGGATCATGTCATCTGCAAACAGTGAGAGTTTTACTTCTTTTCCAATCTGGATTCCTTTTATTTCTTTTTCTGCTCTGATTGCTGTGGCCAAAACTTCCAAAACTATGTTGAATAGTAGTGGTGAGAGTGGGCACCCTTGCCTTGTTCCTGACTTTAGGGGAAATGCTTTCACTTTTTCACCATTGAGGATAATGTTTGCTGTGGGTTTGTCATATATAGCTTTTATTATGTTGAGTTATGTTCATTCTCTTCATGCTTTCTGGAGTGTTTTTTTTTTTTTTTATCATAAATGGATCCTGTTGAGGCTTTAATATGTACAGTGAAAACCTGAGATATAAATGTCAGAGCATTAACAAGTGACATCTCCCAAATGCCTAGAGTTTCTGACCAAATTAGAAAAAAAGTCACTGAAGTTCATAATTGTCAAAATTAATTCTGTTTTGCCCTTGTTAATAAAGATTTTATCATGGAAGGGGATTTTATGGGGCCAGTTCAGGTGGCTCCCTGTAACCTATTATATAGTGCCTAGTATCCAGCATCTAGTACCTAGTACAACGGCAACACCTAGTACCTTTTCCTAGTTCTTACCTCTTTATGCATGGTATCTTTGCTTAGTGTTAATGATAATAAAAGTTTTCCCCTACTGAAAACAAAGCAAACTATATTCAGGACCCCTAGATGGTATTAGATTTCTGTATCAATAGATGTTCAACAGAATTTATCTATTATCCCTATTGCATACCTAAAAAGTAAATATTATTAATCCCTGTGAGAAAATTCAGAAATAGTATCTGAACTCTGGTCCAATTACATTCCTAACAGTCTATAGTTGATACTGAAGTTGCTTATCATGAACATAGATACTTTGAGTCACTAAAAAATCCTTTTAGTATAGAACTGTATCTCTTCTCCCAGCCATACCTCTTGCTATCAGACTTGATGAGGAGAATTTCCAGGTGAGGAGGGGCCAGGTCATTTTAGCTGTGTGATTTTCAGTGGTTTAAAAATAGTCACACTATTTGCAGCACAGGAGTAACTGCTTTAGTGAAACGCTTCCAAACGGATTTCAATTTGCTTATGAGTTCTTGGAAGACAGTCCATACTGATGTGTATTAGCTCACTCACTCTTAAGTTTTGTTTTATAGTGTAGGCTAACTTGTGGGGTAATTAGCCTCCCTCTATTAGCACCTCATTCCAAACTTCTTCTTCATTCACTAAGTTCTCAGTCCTCGATCTGCACCAGAATGGTCTGCAGAAATTTACAAATAAAACACAAACAAGTTCCAAGGTCCCATTCCAAACCTACCACACCCATTGATTTTAGAGGTGGAAATTATTATTTAAAAAAAAATCACAGGTAATTCTGATGCAAAATTAAAGTTGAGGACTGATGCATTCTTTTTTTTGTTTTTTTTTTATAAATAATTTTTATTTATTATTTTTTTAATATGGACCTTTAAAAAAAGTCTTTATTGAATTTGTTACAATATTGCTTCTGTTTAAGGTTTAGTGTTTTGGCCACAAGGTACCTGAGATCTTAGCTCCCTGACCAAGGTTGGAACCACAACCTTTGTAGTGGAAGGTGAAGTCTTAACCACTGGGCCACCAGGGAAGTCACAAGGGTTGACGCAGTCTTCACGCAGCACATAGTTTCTTGTTGGGATAAGAATCTTGAAGAAGAATGCTATATTTTAGTTGATTGGGTTGAGATGGTGATTAGAGGCCATCTGTCCCAGTTTGTCAGACGTTAACCTCAGTGGACGATCTCATTCACTTACATCCTATCACTTTTATTTTCATTTCTCTTCATCATCTTAGAATACTCTGGATGTTCTGTCCTGGTCAAAAGGTGTTAGCTCATTCTTGAAGTAGGGCTCAGTAGCTGTCTCTTTAGTAAAGAGAGCAAGCAGTTTGCCTGCAGTGAGTGGAAGAGCAGTGGGAGGGAAGAGTGTGCAGAGGGCAGCATGCTTTGCTGTGAGAGCTGGAGTTCAACCAATGAGGAACCAGCATTCCAGAATCCACCTAGAGGCCTCCAGTGGCCAGGCAGGGATAGCCCCATTTAAATACTATGCAGGCGTGTGTGCTCAGTTGTGTCCAACTCCTTGTGACCCCGTGGCTTCCCAGATAGCACAGTGGTAATGAATCTGCCTTCCAATGCAGGAGACATGGGTTTAATCTCTGAGTCAGGAAGATCTCCGAGAGAAGGAAATGGCAACCGACTCCAGTATTCTTGCCTGGAAATTCCATGGACAGAGGAGTCTGGTGGGCTACAGTGCATGGGGTCACTAACAGTAGGGAATGACTGAGTATGTATGCACATAAATACTATGGCTTCCTGCATACACTGCCTTAAAGCACAGTACCCAGAATCTCAGCAGAGAAAGCCCACTTTAGGATTTAAATTAAGAACAGAAGCTTTAACATAACTCTTGAGCAAAAGCAGAAATTCAGTTAAATTGTCATCATGCTCTAAGTCTGGGCTAGAGAAAGTTCTTTTGATGCTATGTAGGTTTCAGGCATTAAATCAATCAAAACAGTGCACAGATCATGAACCCAAAGGCAGCAGTCTGATAAGATGTTAAAGAGAAATTATGACAATAATAATGATATTAACACCTAATATTCTGCAAGTCTTTGCTATGATAGACTTTCTTCCAAACATCTCACATGCATCATATCAATATTTCTGATTATCTTAAGCAGTGACTATTACTATCCCCATCATGCAGATGAGGCTTTTGAGGCTCCAGTAGTTCAAAGCATTTATCTGAGATTGCATAGCAAGGAAGAGTCAGAGAGGGGATCCAAGTATAAATCTGACTCACTTCAGAAGTTTATAGTTCTATTTCTTTTGCTTGCTTCCAAAAGACTGTTTTATTAAGCGTGGATATCTGGGAAATTTAGTTCAACAACTTACTGCAATTTTAAGAAAGAATTTTCAGTATAAAAGGGCTTCAAGAATCCAACCAAGAAAGAATTATTACTGAATTATCAGAAAGACCTTTCACTCGTCATTCTGAAACATGCACCCAAGAGAGAATATTATACAGAGTCTTACATCTTACTAAACTCTCCGTTATGTATCTGTTGATTTTCTAAATGGTTTCCTACAACAAGCAATCTTCTCCCTGCTTGCCTGTTTTTTTTTTTCTCCAAGTGATAGCCTCTCAATCTGAAGGAAAGTATGTTTTTCAAGTCAGATATTTATGTCTGTGTGAGATTACTTACATTGTCTCAGTTCTCTAATAAACAGAATTGATAGTATTGGGATGAACTTCTAACAAATTCCAAACAATATGTTTCCCAGGCCTATAGCTCTTCTCTGACAGCTCACCAAGATGGTGAATTTAACAGTTCCATAAATTTGTGTAATGGTAAACAAATGACTAATAAATGTCTGGATGTTCAAGGAAAACATTCAAATGGACATATTGCAGAAATAAATAAATGGCCATTAAAAGCTTAACAGTGACTGTCCTAATGTTAACCCATAGTCTGGGAAGACATGGTGGTTTGGGAAAATAAATGGACAAATGGACAAATTATTAATGGCTGTGCTTTTTAAAAATGGATGTTTATTCAGCAATATAAATAGGACCTAAGTCCAAAGAGGAAGTCTCTCAGCTTCTGGCAATAGCTATCATAATCTTATAAGAATCAAATAATAGAACCACAAGCTCCAGTAAGTTTCAACAAGTGGTCTATTTTCCCCCTTTAAATCCTCTAGATTTTAGTTTTTTTAAAATGTTCTTTTTATCTCTAGGGGAGCCAGTTCAAGACCTACTCTGATAATAAGTTGCACCACCCTAATAGTTTAGAAAATATTATATATTAAATAATAAAATGTCCTTCCTGCTTGCCATCATTTAATCAACCATCTCATCTTCATTCTCTTTTTTGTAGTCTCTCTTGTACCCATGCCATGTCCAATATGCCAGACTAATGTCACACCCCTGCTCACCAAAGAATTTTTGATAGTATACTAGTTGACACTCTTGCTTCTTAAATCCTTCTCTTCATTAACCCTTCCCCATGCTAGCTTTCCCAAGTCAAGTCCCTAATCCCATTTCTCCCTTGCTCAAAAATATTCAATGCTGGAGGACAGACTAAAATCCTAAAAGCTTAGTTTGAAAAGAAACACTGTCAATAACTCAAACTGTTTTTACGTGAAAGTTAGGAGTCTTCAGGTGGCAAGTGAAAACCTAATTTAAGAGGCTTAAGACAAAAAAAAAAAAAAAAAGAAGGGAAGGAAGGAAGAAAGAAAGAAGAAAGGAAAGAAGGAAGGAAAGGGAAAAGAAAAAAGAAAGAAATTGAGGAAGGGGTTAATTTATTAACTTCAGTGTTGGCCTCAGCCAGGGCCAGCTCCAGCTCCAAGTGTTTCAGTGATGTCACTGGATTCGTTCCTAGTCCTTCCTTTGGCTCAGCTTCTCCTCTGCTGGATTTACTTGCAGGAAACCTCTCCAAAAGAGAAAAAAGAATGACTGCCAGCACCTCTGGCCTCAGATCCCATCCTATAGTAACCCCAGGGGAAGTGATGCCTCTTTCAAAATAATGCCAACCGAAGTCCAGGGCTGCTAGTTTTTTTCCCCTGAATCCACCACTGTTGCCAGGAGGAAGAGATACACTGGCAGCTCCAGCCTAAATCAGTTGCCCTATTTATGAGACTAGAATTATATCAGCCACACCCCCTTCAGAAGGGCTGGGAGAAGGAGATGGATGGTTCCCCAAAGAAATACTGTAAATATTATGACATAAAAGAGATACAGATCTTAGTCGGTGAAGAACAACAGATATCCATTGTCTCTTTATACTCTTCTTTCCCTCAACCTTACCTCATACTTGTATAATCGAAAGGGATTTGATTTAGGTCATACCTGAATGGTCTAGTGGTTTTCCCCACTTTCTTCAATTTAAGTCTGAATTTGGCAACAAGGAGTCCATGAGCTGAGCCACAGGCAGCTCCTGGTCTTGTTTTTGCTGACTGTATAGAGCTTCTCCATCTTTGGCTGCAAAGAACATAATCAATCTGATTTTGGTGTTGACCATCTGGTGATGTCCATGTATAGAGTCTTCTCTTGTGTTGTTAGAAGAGGGTGTTTGCTATGACCAGTGTGTTCTTTTGGTAAAACTCTCTTAGCCTTTGCCCTGCTTCATTCTGTACTCCAAGGCCAAATTTGCCTGTTACTCCAGGTGTTTCTTGACTTCCTACTTTTGCATTCCAGTCCCCTATAATGATAAGGGAATGATATAATCTTTTGGGGGTGTTAGGTCTTGTGGGTCTTCATAGAACCATTCAACTTCAGCTTCTTCAGCATTATTGATCGGGGCACAGACTTGGATTACTGTGATATTGAATGGTTTGTCTTGGAAATGAACAGAGATCATTCTGTTGTTTTTAAGATTGCATCCAAGTACTGTATTTTGGACTCTTTTGTTGACTATGATGGTCACTTCATTTCTTCGAAGGGATTCTTGTTCACAGTTGTAGATGTAATGGTCATCTGAGTTAAATTCACCCATTCTTGTCCATTTTAGTTCACTGGTTCCTAAAATGATGATGTTCACTCTTTGCCATCTCCTGTTTGACCACTTCCAATTTATCTTGATTCATGGACCTAACATTCCAGGTTCCTATGCAATATTGCTCTTTACAGCATCGAACTTGACTTCCATCACCAGTCACATCCACAACTGGGTATTGTTTTTGCTTTGACTCTGTCTCTTCATTCGTTCTGGAGTTATTTCTCAACTGAATTCCAGTAGCATATTGGTCACCTACTGACATGGGGAGTTCATCTTTCAATGTCCTATCTTTTTTGCCTTTTCATACTGTTCATGGGGTTCTCAAGGCAAGAATGCTAAAGTGGTTTGCCATTCCCTTCTCCAGTGGGCCATGTTTTGTCAGAACTCTCCACCATGACTCGTCCATCTTGGGTGGCCCTACATGGCATAGGTCTTAGTTTCATTGAGTTAGAGAAGGCTGTGGTCCATGTGATCAGATTGGTTAGTTTTCTGTGATTGTGGTTTTGTCTTTCTGCCCTCTGATGGGGAAGGATAAGGTTTGTGGAAGCTTCCTGATGGGAGAGACTGATTGAGGGGGAAACTGGGTCTTGTTCTGATGGGCAGGGCCATGTTCAGTAAATCATTAACCCAATTTTCTGCTAAAGGGCAGAGCTGTGTTCCCTCCCTGTTATTTGACCTGAGGCCAAACTATGGTGGAGGTAATGAAAATAATGGCTACCTCCTTCAAAAGGTCCCATGTATGCATTGCTACACTCAGTGCCCCCAACCCTGCAGCAGGCCACCACCTAAATCAAATCCCTTAGGATTATACAGTGGAAGGGACAAATAGATTCAAGGGATTAGATCTGATAGACAGAATGCCTGAGGAACTATGGATGGAGGTTCCTGACATTGTACAGGAGGCAGGGATCAAGATCATCCCCAAGAAAAAGAAATGCAAAAAGGCAAAATGGTTGTCTGAGGAGGCCTTACAAAGAGCTATGAAAAGAAGAGAAGCTAAAGGCAAAGGAGAAAAGGAAAGATATACACATTTGAATGCAGAGTTCCAAAGAACAGCAAGGAAAGATAAGAAAGCCTTCTTCAGTGATCAATGCAAAGAAATAGAGGAAAACAATATAATGGGAAAGATTAGAGATCACTCCAAGAAAATTAGAGAAACCCAGGGAACATTCCATGCAAAGATGGGCATAACAAAGGACAGAAATGGGATGGACCTACCAGAAGCAGAAGATATTAAGAAGTGGTGGCAAGAATACACAGAAGAACGTTACAAAAAAGATGTTCATGATCGAGAGATAATCACGATGGTTTGACCACTCACATAGAGCCAGACATCCTGGAATTCGAATTCAAGTGGGCCTCAGGAAGCATCACTACAAACAAAGCTAGTGGAGGTGATGGAATTCCAGTTGAGCTATTTAAAATCCTAAAAGATGATGATATGAAAGTGCTGCACTCAATATGGCAGCAAATTTGGAAAACTCAGCAGTGGCCGCAGGGCTGGAAAAGGTCAGTTTTCATTCCAATCCCTAAGAAAGGCAATGCCAAAGAATGCTCAAACTACTGCACAGTTGCACTCATCTCACATGCTAGCAAAGTAATGCTCAAAATTCTACAAGCCAGGCTTCAACAGTACATGAACTATGAACTTATAGATGTTCAAGCTGGATTTAGAAAACTCAGAGGAACCAGAGATCAAATTGCCAACATCTGCTGGATCATGAAAAATGCAAGAGAGTTCCAGAAAAACATTTACTCTGCTTTATTGACTATTGCAAAGCCTTTGACTCTGTGGATCACAACAAAGTGGAAAATTCTTAAAGAGATGGGAATACCAGATCACCTGACCTGCCTCTTGAGAAATCTGTATGCAGGTCAAGAATCAACAGTTAGAACTGGACATGAAACAGGCTGGTTCCAAATCGGGAAAGGAGGACCTCAAAGCTATATATTGTTACCCTGATTATTTAACTTATATGCAGAGTACATCATGGGAAATGCCAGGCTGGATGAAGCACAAGCTGGAATCAAGATTGCTGGGAGAAATATCAATAACTTCAGATATGCAGATGACATCACCCTTATGGCAGAAAGTGAAGGAGAACTAAAGAGCTTCTTGATGAAAGTGAAAGAGGAGAGTGAAAAATTTGGCTTAAAACTGAACATTAAGAAAACTAAGATCATGGCATCCAGTCCCATTACTTCCTGGCAAATAGATATGGAAACAATGGAAGCAGTGAGAGAATTTATTTATTTGTGCTTCAAAAATCACTGCAGATGGTGACTGCAGCCATGAAATTGAAAGACACTTGCTCCTTGGAAGAAAAGTTATGACCAACCTAGACAGCATATTAAAAAGCAGAGACATTACTTTGCCAACAAAATTTGATCTAGTCAAAGCCATGGTTTTTCCAATTGTCATGAATGGATGTGAGAGTTGGACTATGAAGACAGCTGAGCACCAAAGAATTGATGCTTTTGAACTGCAGTGTTGGAGAAGACTCTTGAGAGTCCCTTGGACTGCAAGGAGATCCAACCAGTCCATCCTAAAGGAAATCAGTCCTGAATATTCATTGGAAGGACTGATGCTGAAGCTGAAACTCCAATACTTTGGCCACCTGATGTGAAGAACTGACTCATTGGAAAAGACCCTGATGCTGGGAAAGATTGAAGCGGGGAGGAGAAGGGGACGACAGAGGATGAGATGGTTGGATAATATCACCAACTCAATGAACATGAGTTTGAATAAACTCCAGGAGTTGGCGATGGACAAGGACGCCTGGGGTGCTGCAGTCCATGGGGTTGCAAAGAGTTGGACATGACTGAGTGACTGAACTGAACTGAACTGAGTTACCTCATACATATTGTGTGATCAAGCCAAACAAAAATGTCCACTGTTCTCCATATTTCTCTGTCAGTGTTTCTTTCGTTATTAGGTTTTCACAGAATCTCACCAATTCCTCAATATTATTGATAAATTGGAGTTTATCAATTTATCACAAAATACTAACATGATTTATTAATAAAGCTGCCAAACAAAACTACAAGATGCCCAGTTAAATTTGAATTTCATGTAAATAGTAACATTTTTAGATCAGCATGTTCCAGTATTGCATGGGATATAGTTTTACTAAAAAGTATTTGCTGTTTAATCTGAAATTAAACTTAACTGGATGTTTCTGTATTCTTATTTGCTCAATCTTAGCACCCTATTATCTAAGAAAATACACAGGTTTTCCAAATTTATTTGACCTGAGACTTTTTTTTCTCAAACTCTCCCTAGATAAGTGTTGCACAGTTTGCTTCAAGAGAAGCTATGGTAACTCATATCTCAATAATTTAATGAAAATTCAGCATTCTATCACATGTACACTCATTTCACACCATGCGTAGTTTTCTTAGCCATTACCCTATGGAGCGAAATTATTTTCATTGAACAAAGAGCTGGAAGAAAGAGAAAACACTTGACATGCAAAATATATTACCCCCAAATAGAAATATGTCTGATGAGCAATACAAAAAGAAATCGGCACTTATTCATATATTTGCCCCTGACTTGTTGCACATGAATAAAGCTGATGAAAAAATACTTCCAAGATACAAGAACAAGTATATTCTTAAAAAAATGATACCTATCGAGTGATGAAAACATTTATATGGCTCCCTTTTACATTACACTGAAAACAGAGATCCATCAGCCACCTCTTAGCCATGATGTGTTATGTCAAAAAGATTCACTACAGGCTATCTGCACATGTAATTTAAACCATCCAATAAATTAAAAGTGTGTGTGTGTGTGTGTGTATGCATATGAAAAAGCCTGTGGGAGATATCTTTCCAAAATTATCACTAGGAAAGATATTTGTTTAAAAGAACACTCATACATAAGGTTTTCCTTTCTTTGTTATTTTTCTCTATGTTATGGAAGTTACCTAATATCACATCTGGAAATGGAAATGTCTGGGAGAAATGTCACTCATTGCAGAGGGCAAGAAGCAGAAACCTGAGATAAATGTGCCCCTGTCAAACGGAAGCAGACAAAATTACTGTCGGAAAGAAGCCAGACATCCCCTAGTGCTCTTTCAGATAATATATTATAAATGCCAAAACTTTCATCAAATAAATAATAAAATAGACATTTAATCCAGTTATACATGGATAGCTTAAATACGAAAGAGGAATATAAAGAATAAGATTTTTAAGAAAAAACTATGTTCTTTTTTGTCTTAATTTCCTATTTTGGTCAGTAAACTGTCCTTGATAGATACTGGGGAGAATTCTATGATTCCTGCATGCTCCTAAAGTCTTTTGATTCTAAGAGAAGAATCATGCAGATGGTTATTTACATCCATGGGATGAGGGCTTAGAAAGTGATAGACTTAGAAGTGCCTGTGATTAAACCTATACATTTCTTCCAACTTCCTTCTTTGACTTTCTAAGCTCTGTGTTCTACTCATCACCTGCTCCTGAGCCTGTCTTTTAGTTTACTGCTTCGGTTCCTTTTGACTTGGTTGTTTTATTATTGGAGTTCTTTCTATGTCATTACAAAAGAAGACACCTAGTAAGCAAGACTTCCACAAGACTTTGCTGTGGAAAGGTGCATTCTAATACATTCATATTTTAATGTTCCACTATTATTATAGAATACTTTACTAGATGATTCACCCTTTCATTAATTATCACATAGAAGAAGAAACAAAGTTCCTTGACAAAACAAAATCTGTGTAGGACAGCTAAATTTTTGCAAAAATTTTTCAAAACTGGAGCTATAAGAGATTATTCTTTCAAGAGTCACAGAGATAAAGGAAATCTTCTGCCTTCCATTAATTTTACATTTTGAGTAAATTTTTCTAACATACAACAAGGTCCCTGAGGGAAAGGATTCAGTTCAGTTCAGTTCAATCGCTCAGTCGTGCGGACTCTTTGCGACCCCGTGAATCGCAGCGTGCCAGGCCTCCCTGTCCATCACCAACTCCCGGAGTTCACTCAGACTCACGTCCATCGACTCAGTGATGCCATCTAGCCATCTCATCCTCTGTCGTCCCCTTCTCCTCCTGCCCCCAATCCCTCCCAGCATCAGAGTCTTTTCCAATGAGTCAACTCTTCGCATGAGGTGGCCAAAGTACTGGAGTTTCAGCTTTAGCATCATTCCCTCCAAAGAAATCCCAGGGCTGATCTCCTTCAGAATGGACTGGTTGGATCCCCTTGCAGTCCAAGGGACTCTCAAGAGTCTTCTCCAACACCACAGTTCAAAAGCATCAATTCTACTTTGTGCTCAGCTTTCTTCACAGTCCAACTCTCACATCCATACATGACCACTGGAAAAACCATAGCCATGACTAGACAGACCTTTGTTGGCAAAATAATGCTCTGCTTCTCAATATGCTATCTAGGTTGGTCATAACTTTTCTTCCAAGGAGTAAGCATCTTTTAATTTCATGTCATGGGAAGGATTATATCTGCATTAATCAATATTAACATATTCCTTGTCACAAAGTAGGCACCTGTGAATAAAAAATTGTTACATGAATCAATGAATTAATGACATGGAACCTAGAATGGTTTCTTATGACAAAATAAATCTAAATAAGTCTTTTCTATAAAGGAAAAGTTTTAATGTATCCAAGTAATTATTGTTGGATAGGTTACCTAGGTTATGTGTCAGCATTGACTTAGGTTTTACTTTTTCTATATCATTGTTCTCAACTCTCAGTCTATCTACTTCTAATTGGCATTTCTAAGACAGAAAACACAAAATCATAGAGAAAACAAAAAAATACTCAATGTGATTTTAATACTGTCCACCAATGGTGTTGACTTGGAAACTTTGTCCTGGACTACTTAAAGCAAACAATTGCTAAAAGTACCAATTCACTTTTCAAATATAACTCTATAAGTTATCATAGTTATTATCTTCATTTATATTGTTTAAGAATATTTTGCTAATATGTTTATCAATTGATATATATGTGCACATTTTTGTTATTTGTAGGAACAGTCCAATGAATGTACTGAGTGATAAAATTAATGCATATTGTTAAGTAATTGTTACTTCAGCTGATCCAAGTCAACGTTTTTTCCTAGTCATTAGGCACCAGTGTTAACATGATCACTTACATTAAAAAAAAAAATCATTAAAGTACTACTATGTTTGAGGGCTTCTACTGCATAAATATGAGTTGTAATACTAAGGTTACTATCAGAGAAAACAATTGTTTATGTTCTGTGGAAATTAGTAATCTTTATTAATGTAAGCAGACTTCATGGCTATTTCTAAGACATTAAAAACAGTTTTAATGCTTCAGTATACCGTCTATTTTCATTTGTGGGAAAAGAACTTTAGTAAATGTCAACATTTATTTTGGAGAATTTGAGTGAATATCAAGGTAAATATTGAGTTGCAGAGAAAGCAGCTTTCTAAAGTACAAATTGAATTCTTATATGTTTAGTAAAAAAGTTTATGTTTTAGAAATCAGTTGGCATACATTATTTATTATATATTGGCATATATTATTAATCACCAATGGACTTACATTTTTTATCAGTTTTTTGATTTTTAAGAAATGTTTGCTCTCTGGCATGGATGCCCAATTACATAAATTACGGAAGTGATGGACTGCCCAGACCATGACTTCACATTTCTTTTTAGTACAAGAAACATTTCTTAAATGTTTCAAATTCTAAAGCTCCAAACATCTCTAATGGAGGCAAGTAAATATGAGGCAGTACAAAAAGCAAAATCAAAAAAAGGTTAAGCAAGCAAGAAAATAATGAAAATATTTGGAGTCTCACAGATTCAGATTAAATTACTGCTTTCCCATTTATAGCTGGGTGGCAATGGTCAATTCACTTATTTAAGGTTAAGTTTCCTCATCTGTAAAATAGAAATGTGAATGTCGATCCCGTAACAACTGTGAAAATGGAATTTGATAATAAAATGCCTGACTCTGAAACTCACTCCTCACCCTACCACTCAAATTATGTAATGGATTTAATTTTTAGAATGCCCATTTTGGGCTCCCTGGTGGTCCAGTGGTTTAGAATCCACCTTGCAATGCAGGAAACACAGGTTTGATCCTTGCTCCGGGAATTTCCCGCATGCCTCAAGGCAACTCAGCCTGTGCACCACAACTACTAAGCCTGTGCCCTAGAGCCCATGAGCTGCAACTAAGGAAGCCCATGTGCCCTAGAGCCCCTGCTCCACACATTGCTCTCACCAAAATGAGAAACCTATGCTCCATAACTGGAGAGTGGCCCTTACTTGCTGCAACTAGAGAAAGCCCATGAGCAGCAGCAAAGACCCAGTGCAGCCAAAAAAAAAAATAAAAAAAATATATATATATATAGAAAGCCCATCTTGCCAAAATGAAAAATACTGTTAAACACAGAGTTACTATGTGACCCACAAATTCCAGTCCTAGATATTGTACTCAGGATAATAGAAAACATATTTCCACACAAAAACTTGTATGTAAATGTTCATAGGTTGTTTACAACAGGCAAAAAGTGGAAAAATCAAAGTTCATCAGCTGATGAGTGGATACATAAAATTTAATATATCATACAATAAATATTATACAGTAATAAAAAAGAATGAAGTCCTAATATTTGCCATAACATGGATGAAGTTTAAAAATGTTATGCTGAGTGAAAGCCAGGCACAAGAGACTACGTGCTGTGCTATTCCGTTTATACCAAATCTCCAGAATACATAAATCTATAGAGATAGAGAGTAGATTAGCAGTTTCCAGAGGTGGGGGTGAGGCATAGAAAATGGAGAGTGACTATTAACAGAATCAGGGGTTTTAATTTTTTGGAGGATCATTAAAATACTCTGGGGCTTTCCAGGTGGCACCAGTGGTAAAGAACCTGCCTACCAATGCAGGAGACCTAAGAGACGCAGGTTGGATCCCTGGGGTCTGGAACATCCCCTAGAGGAGGGCATGGCACACTCACTCCAGTATTCTTGCCTGGAGAATCCCATGGACAGAGGAGCTTGGTGGGCTACAGTCCATGGGGTCGCCAAGAGTCACACATGACTGAAGTGGCTTAGCACTCATGAAAATACTCTGAAATTGGACAGTGGTAATGGCTGCAAAACTACATGAATATACTAAAAATTAAAGAATTATATGCTTCAGGAGAGTGCATTTTATGGTATGTGAATCATCTCTCAAAAAAAAAAAATAGAATGTTCAATGTCACACCTCACCTATGGGACCACATATTATTTCTCACAGCAAATAATCAATAATCCTTAAATCCTCTTTTAAAAATAAATAAATAAATAAAAGTCAGGGGTTTCAAAACCCATGCAATAACAAATATTTCTAAAATTTTTTTTAATCTTTCATAATAAATAAAGGATAGTTTTATTTTTATAGATGCTTTCAGCAAATCCATGTCACCTCTCAAATTATGCAGATGTCTAAATATGATCATGTACAGCAAAAGTAGATAAACAGAAATAGCTTATTGGAGGACCAAAAGAGCACCTCTTCCACCTGTTGATGAAAATGTTCCCAAATATGGAGATGAGTAGATTTGTGTCTTCCAAAACAGTTTTCCCATCCCCAAATTTCATGTACCTCTTCTTTTGCCTAAAGACCTGCCATGGGCAAAGAATGGGGTGACCCCGAAAGCACTGACATGCACCCACATCCACCTGTATCACTGGAGCTAACTGATTCTGTTTCACATATTAACTATGAGATGGGAGAGCAGAGGCTCAGAGTGGGATGTTATCTGCCCCCAGGGCCCCAGTTAGGAGCTCTCAGAGGCAATGTTCCACCAACCCACAGTTACCTATGAGGGACAGCTTCTCCCCTCACAGCACTGCTTCCAGGGAACAGCCTTTAATAGTGTAGCTGATGAGAGAGAATCATTAGAAAGTAATGGTCAAATGGATGGGATTGAGCGTTGGGCTGCCGAGGTTTGAAGTCATCTTTGCCACTTTCTAACTGGGTTTGATCAGGCATAAAATGGGCCTCTCATGGGGTTGTTATGAGGCTGAAATGGTTAATCATTCCTTCAACATTCAACAAATACACACTGAGTACTTATTATGTGTTGGCTGTATTTTAGATACTGGGGGTAAAGTAGTAACCAAAAAACACTAAGATTCTACTCTTATTTTTTTTTTTTTTGCAATCTAAGGGTATTAAATGAAATAAATATACTATGTGGTATATTCATTGTCAATAGTGCTATTATTACCCAAGAAGCTAAGGCACCCTGAATATGGCAGCATATATAAAAAGATGATTAGGGTGCCTGTCAGACTAAGATTAAAATTAGCAAGTATTATCGTATTCAAGAACAGAAATGTTCATTCCAAATGTACTACAAAATGCTTTGCCTATAACCTCATGATGCCGTGGATTCCAAGAAAATATAAGCAACATATAAAAACAAAACAAACAAAAATCTTGTGCAGAGAGACAACTATAAAGGAGGAAATGAAGTAGTCTCTGCCTTTTGACTGAATTTGGAGATAAGTCCTCCCCAGGAGTCGACAGAGGGCCATTGCTCATAAAGCTGGCCCCAGTGTGTTCTCAGATTATGTGCTCTTCATCTGCACAGCTGTCCTTGGGTGGAAGAGAAGAAAGTGGAAGAGTAGAGTGGAAGAGAAGACAGACTGAACATTTCCAGGGGGGCAGAGCTCAATTCTCCTGCAGGGAGTGCTCACTGGTTCTGTCAGTGTCGGGAAACTGAATAGGAAGATATTGTTGGCATTTCTCAACCTCTTAAAGCCACAATCCTGAGGGGGTGTGGGTGCTGCAAGGGTAGCTCCTGACTCCTAACTTGTGATGCTGCTTTGAATCCTGCATGCTCAGTGTCTGACTCTTTGGGACCCCATTGATGATAGTCCACCAGGCTCCTCTGTCCATGGGATTTTCCAGGCAAATATACTGGAGTGGGTTGCCATTTCCTTCACTAGGGACTCTCCCCAACCCAGGGATCAAACCCGCATCACCTGTGTCTCCTGCATCGACAGGCAGGTTCTTTACCACTGAGCCACTGGGGAAGCCTGCTTTGGGTACTAGTTGGCTGGAAAAGGCCCATCACAGGATGATTCTGCAAAGTGGATGCAGAAAGCAGTGCAGCTTCCTTCTTTCTTTCAGGCTTGGGAGATAGGAAATAGGAGGAGAGCTGACGCTTGAAAGAACAAACAGAATCTCTTGACCAGTAGTTCTCAAACTGAGATGCACATTGAGAGAATCTGAAAAGTTTTAAAAAGGCAATGATGTCTGCATTTCCTCCCCAGAGGTTCTGATTTGATTGGTCTTAGATGTGGGACCTGGACACTGGGATATTTCAGAGGTCCCGAGGTGATTTTTATGTGTAGCCAAAAATAAAACTCACTGACCTAAAATAAAGATTAAAGTGAAAGAACACCTGTGGTAAAATACATGTGGAACTCTGTTAAAGGGTCAACGATTTAGGCAGCAAATAACACTGGGTAAAGGAAGCAGTTGGGGATATGGGGAGAAGTTCCTGCAAAATGATGCAAGAAAAACTGAGATTGGTAAGAAGTAAACTGAGTTGCATGGAAAAGGAGTGATTATATTACTGTGAATCTTGTAGTATGTATTTTTTAAAACTGCAATGGTTGCTTACATATGTCTAACTGTTTTAATAGATTATTCCAGTTTTTAAGAAAAAGCAATATTGAGTGCATTATTCCTTTGACTCATTTGACCACAACGACTCTGTGTCCTAAGTTGCTTCAGTCATGTCCAATTCTCTGCGACCCCATGGACTGTAGTCCACCAAGATCCTCTGTCCATGGGATTCTCATGCCCTCCTCCAAGGGATCTTCCCAACCCAGAGATCAAAGCCACATCTCTTTCATCTCATGCATTGGCAGGCAGGTTCTTTACCACAAGCGCCATCTGGGAAGTCTAACCATGTGTAGTAGATAGAAAAGCATGCCATCTCCTCCCAAGATGTCCATGTCCTAATCTCTGAAACCGAGGAACATGCTATTTTACATAGCAAAAGTGACTTTGCCTATGGGACTCAACTGAGGATCTTAGAATAGAAGGAGGCAAGTGGGTCACAGTCAGAAAAAGGAGATGACAATGAAAACAGAGGTTGGGGTGACGCTTTTTGAGATGGAGGAAGGACTGTGAAATAAGAAATGCTTCAGCGTCTAAATGCTGAAAAAGACAAGGAAATGGATACTCTGCTGGAGCCTTTCACCACCTGACAGCACCCTGATTTGAGCCTTGTAAGTCATTTCTGACTTCTAACTTCCAAAAACTGTAATAAGTTCATGTTGTTTGAAGCCACTAAATTGGTGGTGACTTCTTACAACAGTAACAGGGAACAAATACCCCATGTTTTTTTAGGAAGACTAGCTCTTTAGACCACAAAGCTGTCTCCCCACTTCCAAAAAGCATCCATTTACTTTGAAGCTAATAAGCAAATTGCAGCCATAGAGTTCAGGAGGAAACAGACAATGGAGTGCTAGCTGAGCCAGGCAACCCTATAAAATGCTGGCCAAGATCCAAACATCCCAGTCATTGTAGAAGAGCCCAGGACTTGGATTCAGTGCAGCTATTTAGGATAAAACGCACCTGGAAAAAAATTCCTTTACAGTTAACTCACCAGCCATGCCAAATCTCCTGCAGGTCTTCAGACCTTACCAGAAGAGGTTCTAGAGGCTTTCCAACTTGGCGGCACAGTGGAATAATCCCCGAGGAGCTTTGAAACAGCCGGATGCCTAGGCCACACCCTAAACAAATTAAATCTGATGCTCTAGGGGTGGGACCAGCAATCTAGGTTTCAACAAATCCTCCCTAGCAGTGGTTCTCAATATTAATGCACATACTAATCACCTTAGGATTCTGATTAAAAAAAAAAAAAAAAAACAAGTTCCTGTGTTTCTAACAAGCACCCAGGTGATGCCAGTGACAATATCTTTGATTAGCTAGCCCACCAGGCTCTTCTGTCCATGGAATTCTCCAGGAAAAAATGCTGGAGTGGGTTGCCATTCCATTCTCCAGGGGATCTTCCCGATGCAGGGATCGAACCCAGGTCTCCCTCATTGCAGACATATTCTTTACTATCTGAGCCACCAGGGAAGCCTAGCAGGTTCACATAACATCCTGTTTTTCTCTGTGAGACCTTCCTCAGGTAACTAACAATCCAAGAAGAATTTAAATGGCAGGCTTCAAGATCAGTGTGTGAGAGTTGCTGGTAGAAAGGTGCATATCACTGCACTTAGGTCTGTACTGCTTTTGGCCTATTCTGCTTATTGTCAAACAGTATAAACACTAGTGTCTAGCTACCAGCTATCCATTTCTACTGAAAGCCAAGAAACTACCAAGGTATTTCTTAATCTTATAATATGTAGGAGCATATAGCATTGAAGAATCTTCAAATTCATTCTTCTCTTGGTTCTCTATCCCTTAGATATCAGTTTCATAAAGAAAAAAAAAACTCAATTGTATTCCAAGTGGCAATACATATAACAGGAAATTAAAAGGTGGTACAAATATTGAAAGAGTTGGGAAAGCTTCTGCCTTGAGTTCCTGACATCAAGAATGATTAGATCAAAAGGAAAATGATGATGGTCTTGGTTGCCCATGGAACACATGTCTGTGATTTCCAGGAGTCTGCTGAAAATCCAATGTGAATTACAGGAACCTCAGGAGAGTTTTTTGCCTTTCCATACTGGTCATGGGGTTCTCAAGACAAGAATACTAGAGTGGTTTGCCATCTCCTCCTCTAGTCAGTCCAGTTCAGTCAACCAGTCATGTCTGACTATTTGTGACCCCATGGACTGCAGCATGCCAGGCTTCCCTGTCCATCACAAACTCTTGGAGCCTACTCAAATTCATGTCCATCGAGTTGGTGATGCCATCCGACCATCTCATCATCTGTCGTCTCCTTCTCCTCCTGGCTTCAATCTTTCCCAGCATCAGGGTCTTTTCCAATGAGTCATTTCTTCACATCAGGTGGCCAAAGTATGGGAGCTTCAGCTTCAGCATCGGTCCTTCCAATGAATATTCAGGACTGATTTCCTTTAGGACTGACTGGTTGGATCTCCTTGCAGTCCAAGGGACTCTGAAGAGTCTTCTCCAACACCACAGTTCAAAAGCATCAATTCTTCAGTACTTAGCTTTCTTTATAGTCCAACTCTCACATCCATACATGACTACTAGAAAAACCATAGCCTTGATTAGACAGACCTTTGTTGGCAAAGTAATGTCTCTGCTTTTGAATATGCTATCTAGGTTGGTCATAACTTTCCTTTCAAGGAGTAAGCATCTTTTAATTTCATATGTGCAATCACCATCTGCAGTGATTTTGGAGCCCCCCAAAATAAAGTCTGACACTGTTTCCACTGTTTCC
>NW_011494680.1:4763153-4772892 GCF_000754665.1 Bison bison bison
TGATGTTAGTTTTCTGAATGTTGAGCTTTAAGCCAACTTTTTCACTCTCCTCTTTCACTTTCATCAAGAGGCTCTTTAGTTCTTCTTTGCTTTCTGTTGTAAGGTTGATGTCATCTGCATATTTGAGGTTATTGATATTTCTCCCAGCAATCTTGATTCCAGCTTGTGCTTCTTCCAGCCCAGCATTTCTCATGATGTACTCTGCATATAAGTTAAATAAGCAGGGTGACAATATACAGCCTTGATGTACTCCTTTTCTGGTTTGGAACCAGTCTGTTGTTCATGTCCAGTTACAGATTTCTCAGGAAGTAGGTCAGGTGGTCTGGTATTCCAGTGGTGGTGGTGTGGTATTCTTGAAGAATTTTCCACAGTTTTTTGTGATCCACACAGTCAAAGGCTTGGCATAGTCAATAAAGCAGAAGTAGATGTTTTCCTGGAACTTGCTTGCTTTTTTGATGATCCAGTGGATGTTGGCAATTTGATCGCTGGTTCCTCTGCCTTTTCTAAATCCAGCTTGAACATCTGGAAGTTCACGGCTCACGTACTATTGAAGCCTGGCTTGGAGAATTTTGAGCATTACTTTGCTAGTGTGTGAGATGAGTGCAATTGTGTGATAGTTTGAGCATTCTTTGGCATTGCTTTCCTTTGGGATTGGAATGAAAACTGACCTTTTCCAGTCCTGTGGCCACTGCTGAGTTTTCCAAATTTGCTGGCATATTGAGTGCAGCACTTTAACAGCATCATCTTTTAGGATTTAAAATAATTCAACTGGAACTCCATCACCTCCACTAGCCTCCTCCAGTGGCCCACATTTTGTCAGGACTCTCCACTATGACCTGTCCACTTTGGGTGGCCCTGCATGGCATGACTCAAAGCTTCACTGAGAAGGACTGATGCTGAAGCTGAAGCTCCAATACTTTGGCCACCTGATGCAAAGCTCTTTTCATTGGAACAGATCCTGATGCTGGGAAAGATGGTGGGGCAGGAGAAGGGGGCATCAGAGGATGAGATGATTAGATAGCATCACTGACTCAATGGACATGAGTTTGAGCCAACTCCAGGAGACACTGAAGGACAGGGAAGCCTGGTGTGCTGCAGCTCATGAGGTCGCAAAGAGTGGGACATGACTTAGTGACCATACCACAACAAGAGAATTTTCCTGAGTATCAGTGCCCACAGCAGCAAAGCATCCGCTGTGCCACTCTGGTCTGTCTCTGCCCACACATCTGTTTGCAGCAGTAGCCAGGAATAATGGCTTTTCCTTCTCATTCACCTTCAAGAGCAGATAAGACATGCAGAGCAGGGTGGACAGGCCAGCAATAGCCTGCCTGCCGCACTCAGCTCTGCAGTTCAATACAGTGAAACTACTTATGCCCTACCTGGGACTAGACTGTGTGGGAAAAGAGTTTGATGAAGAGGTGACACTTCTCCCCAAGACTTTCCTGGCTTAACACTGGAGTCAGACACACACAGGCAACCATGCCAGACAGATGCAAATGTCACTTCTGTTACACCCAAGTTTAATTGCTTAAGGAGTTATCTACATCGAAAGAATGCCCCCAGCGTTGTATAGGATCCCTGACCTCATTGGGGTTTGGATCTTTTGAGATTCTCATAGAAAACTCTGCGTTTTTGTCATGTCTTTACTGCTGTCCTTCTGTTTCTTCAGGAGTACAGGAAGGCGAGTTTATCAAAAATATTGAAAACAGAAAACAAATCAATAGCATTTAGGTTTAGGCAAAGACTTAGGTCCTCAGCTTTTATCCAGAATTTTGTCTTAGTCATTATTAAACGCAGAGCACCTGCAAATACAGCTATTTGCAGACTAGCCTGTGTGAGTTATTTTTTTACTCAATATGCATTTATGGACCACTGATAAAAATGCCAATTATCACTATGTAGGGGGTGGGCTTCCCAGGTGGCACTAGTGGTAAAGAACCCACCTGCCAATGCAGGAGACATAAGAGATATGGGTTTGCTCCCTTATGGGGAGAGGGAAGATCCCTTGGAGGAGGGCATGGCAACCCATTCCAGTATTCTTGCCTGGAGAATCCCACATACAGAGGAGCCTGGCAGGCTACAGTCCATGGGGTTGCAAAGAGTCAGACATGACTGAAGCGACTAAGTACAGACGTACAAGGTAGGGGATTTCCTGTCGCCTCCATTACTTATTTTATTACAAAACTCTTGAGAATTGTCTTGAGGCCCATTTTATCTTCTTTACCACTGGACTATGACACTGCCACTTTAACAGGCACTGGGGTTAAGGGTATAATTTCTGGGTGCCAGAGTATGAAGGAAACACATGATGTTCCCAGCCCTGAATTTAAAAGCTAATTTATTTAAAGTATTTGAATATTTTGTTAGTATATTTTTTTCACACATTCCCTTTAAACATAGTAGTGAGAAATACTTTATTATCAGTTAATTGGGAGAGCCTGTAAGAGCTCCTTGGTTCCAATAATTTTAGGAAGATGAATTTGTAGCTATAAATAGGCAGCCACTACATTTTAAATTTATGCATGCTGCTGATAATCCTTTAAGAACTCCTTAGTTAACTCTGTAGGTGAGCCTATGACCTCCATTTGGGAAGTTGCAGCAAGTGAATTGGTCATGAAGTTAGCATTAACAGATGGAAAAATGAAATCACACAAATCTAATTTGCTCTCTCAACGTGTCTTTGAAAGTTCTTGCACGTGGAGATTTTTGGGCTGTGTGAATGCTGCCAGTTTAACGGGTATGTTGAAGTCATACTATGCTTCAGTCCTCTGCTACCTCCACAGAGGCATATAACACTCTCCAACACATAACAATATCCTGCATTTGTTTTCATTTTTCACTCACATATACTATTTCATATGATATGTGTGTATGTGTGTGTGTGTGTATATATATATATATATATATACACATCCAGATAATTTAGGCTAGATTCCAAAATTTATCATTTTATTTTTTTAAAATTTATTTATTTACTGGACTTTCCTGGTGGTCCAGTGGTTAAGAATCCACCTGCCAACCCAGGGGACATGGGCCCAAACCCTGGTCCAGCAGGATTTCACATGCTGCGGCACAACCAAGCTGAGGAGCTGCAACTACAGAGCCTGGGACAACAGAAAGCCCTGCAAAGAGAAACTCATGCACCACAAGTAGAGAGTAAGCCCCTACCAGCCGCAACTGGAGAAAGCCCATGCACAGCAACAAAGACCCAGCACAGACAAAAATGGAAAAACTAATACAATTATGTAAAGTTTAAAAATAAAATAAAATTAAAAAA
The DNA here is from genome assembly GCF_000754665.1 of Bison bison bison. Taxonomy (NCBI): domain Eukaryota; kingdom Metazoa; phylum Chordata; class Mammalia; order Artiodactyla; family Bovidae; genus Bison; species Bison bison. Next base: position 4,766,431 of record NW_011494680.1, read on the forward strand.
AAAATAAACAGTGCAAAAAAAAGAAATAAAAAAAATGAAATTCTAAACCATTTTAAAAATTATTTATTCATTTATTTCTCACTGCACTGGATCTGAAGCACGGTTCCTGTGCTTGCTTCTCTAGTTGCTGTGAGCGGGGGCTACTCTCTAGATGTGGTGCGTGGGCTTCTCTTTGTGGTGAATTCTCTTGTGGCAGAGCATGGGCTCCAGGGCATGCAGGTGTCGGCAGTTAAGGCTCGCGGGCTTGGCAGTTGCAGCATGGAGCTCTAGAGCACAGGCCCAGTAGTTGTAGTGAGTGAGCTCAGTAGCTGTGGTGAAATGGCCTAGTTGACGTGTAGTATGTGGAATCTTCCCAGATCCATGTCCTCTGCACCGGCAGGCAGACTCTTAACCACTGCACCACCAGGGAAGTCCCCAAATCTATCATTTTGGTAAAATAAAAACTTATTTCTTGCTCACCTTAATTCTGATGCCAGTTAGTAGAATCTCTTCCATCCAATGACTCTGGGATCCAGGTTTGCTCCATCAGTGATGCCACTGAAAATCAAACCGTCTACCCACACACTGAGCCTGGATACTGAGAACACAATCACCCCTTGCTGTTAAATTATGTTGACTTTGATATTTCACTGTTATTACTAGCATTTCTTCATTCTTCCACTCCTACAAAGCAAATGGTTTGATTGTTTATTACAGGAACTTTCCCAAAGCCCATCAACTATTCAATGGAAAGTATCAACAGATACAGATCAAGTATCAGCATGACCTAAGTTTTTTTTGACTCCTTTGCCTCAAAATCCTTACCTTGCTGTTTTCACCAATGCTGGACTATTGAATTGTGACTGTGAGGTGGTCTCTTTTATGGGAGTAAGCAATGAACTTAGTTTTATCTTATCAACAGGTGTTTTGGTGATGGATGAGGAGTCAGCTTTTTCAACAGAACCATCATAATACATTGCTTCCGTGCTGGGAAAGGGGAAGAAGAATCAAGAAGGCAACCTGACCTTATACAAGCTTCAGGCTGGAAATGATATATCATTTTCACTCACATTGCCTTTGCCAGAATTCAGTCATATGGTAATAACTTTCTTGCTAGATGATATTGCCTTCCTGGTGTCATGGAAGAGCAGGTGGTGTAAAGAGCATCATAGCATTGCTTCTGCCACAATGTGATCATAATATAATAATAAAAGCTAACATTTGTGCAGCATTCACAATGTGCCAGGCACTGGTACAACTCCTTTACATACTCTAATACATTTAATTATCATAATAACTCAATGAGGTAGCTATTTTATTATCTCCAATTTTTTTCAGAAGGATAAACAATAATACAGAGAGATTAACTGACTTTCTCAAGGTCACACAGCTGGTGAATGGGGTAGCCTCACAATTCCATGCATGAAGGGGTACAGGTGAGTCTGTGCTTATAACCTGTACGCTATGCTGCCTCATGTAACATAGGTGAAATTTACAGAGCACTTTTCACATGCATGACCTTTCTCCTAAACAATCACAGGACAATAATAAACAAAAAACCTCTTCATAGACTATACTAATAATGGTATTTAATGTATCTTTCTACTCAAATTTTCAAGTAACCTGCTTCTAAACAATTTTTGAAGGCACCAGGTTAAATTAGCATACATTTCATCACTCTATAACTTGGACTATTTTCACTTTATAAAGAAACTAATGGGACTATCATCTAGTGTTTCTCAAAACGCCAGCACTGGACAAATGTTAACTAACAATAACTCTGAAATAATTAACTATCATTATTCTGTTTATAGTGCAATAATGAAAAGGCAGTTTCCTTCCAGTCAATGGAGTTTGAGCCATCATATGAAAGGTACTCAAACAGCTTCTCCTTGAGATAAACATGAACATTCCCCCTTTTAGGAAGTCCTTCAAATGTATTGGAAGGTTAATCATTTCATTTAAAAGTCTCAGGGAAAAAAATACATCAGCCATGGGCTGTTATTTTCTCAGTAGTAGAAGATTCCAGAATTTAGTATTTCAAGAGGATTTCTGTGACATGAATTGAGTAGCTCTTAAGACTGAAGTTTATAACAGAGCCTCCGTGCAGTGAGAACATTTTCATTTTCTCCAACTTATTGAGACCCCAAGAGGGAAAAATACAACATGTGAAGAGCCCCTGGAGAGCATCTTTGGTCTTAGCAGAGTTATATGCCTCTATGGTGAGTCTGTCTGCTAGTCAATTCAAGACCAGTTGTCCTACAGTTAAAGAAGCTTAAAATGCTGTTAAAAAGGAGTACACCATAGGGGATTCATTGGAAAAATATATTGCATTTAATTAAGCATTCCTGGTTATCTAAGCCTCCCACTCACAAAATAAAAGTGGTTTTTGGAAGCTCCAAGAGCCCACTCAATAGCTGAGCTGTAGTTGGAAAAGTAAATGAAGTCCAAATGCTATTTGAAAAGAAGAGAGGATTAAGCCTTTTATTGTTGAGTCTGTATGCTTAGACATTTGTCATTCCAAAGGGGAGTTAGGTGAACAACACAGGGGGTGTCAATGCAAATGGCAAACTGGTGATCAAGATGGGATGGGAGAAGCTCAAGAGTGCCTTTGTCCCTAGGCTTTATTTTTTTTCTAATAGAACTCTTAAAAGTAGATACAGAAACCTAAGTTGGATAAACTGAAGCAGTATCTAAGGTTTACTCACGGCACATCTCAGAGCTTTCTAAAACATGGGCATTCTGAATCACATTTAGAGGCAAGGATACCAGATTTGCAATGAACTTTGTAAGTGAACTCTGAAACAAGATTTAATGAATAAGCACTTTCATCTTTAGTTTCCTGTTTTGTTCATTTTAAAAACATGTTCTGATTTTCATGGTTTATAGACAATCCACACTTTGTAAATACCATATCATTTACCATTTGGCAGTATTTTCCGCCCCCCTTTGGCTATTGGTGTTATCTTCATGGCCAATCAATGTTTGTATAAATTTTCTAGAAGAACAGGAAAACTGTATTTGTTTTCTTCTCGGAAGCAAAATGCAGACATTTAGTACCTATCTAAATTCAACCCAAGGCAAGTCAGAGGTTTTCACGATGTCGAACTTTCACAGTCTCCTACAAGAAAGCACGCAGATGATGTCGGCACCTCTGTTTGTCTTTTTCATTTACTCCTCTAAGCTGTTTCTCTTGGGTGAGCTCCCACAGCATGACAGAGACTACCATTCCACATTTCCCTGACACTGTGATATTGTGACAATTGGCCATCACAATCCAACTGACTGAAGTCTTAAATCATGTCTGATTTTTCAGTCTGTAAAGTAACACACAAAAAAGAGATGCAGAAATCAGACCACTTTTATCAGAAAGAAAGGTCTGCTACTGCTGCTGCTAAGTCGCTTCAGTCGTGTCCAACTCTGTGCGACCCCATAGACGGCAGCCCACCAGGCTCCACCGTCCCTGGGATTCTCCAGGCAAGAACACTGGAGTGGGTTGCCATGTCCTTCTCCAATGCATGAAAGTGAAAAGTGAAAGTGAAGTCCCTCAGTCATGTCTGACTCTTAGCAACCCCATGGACTGCAGCCCACCAGGCTCCTCCATTCATGGGATTTTCCAGGCAAGAGTACTGGAGTGGGGTGCCATTGCCTTCTCCGGAACACATACAAAAAATTTATTCTGATGATGAAAAAAAATTTTTTTGATGCTCTCTTGCTGGGTGCCCATGACAGACACGTCAGTTCTCAAACTTTAATGGACATCAGAATCACCAGGCAGACTTGTTAAGTCACAAACTGCTCTGTCCCACCCCCAGAATATCTGATTCAGTAGATTTGGGGTAGGTCTTGAGAACTTGCATTTCTAACATATTTCTAGGTAATGCAAATGTTGTTTATTTGGGTACTAAACTCTAAAAATCACTGCTCCAGTATCGATATTCTAGTGCTCCAAATCCCTTCTTTAAGGCCAATGTACCTATCTCCCTTCCCCCCACCCCCTACCCAAGTGGTAATATTATTGGCTACTGACCATGCACAGTTGCTATGTTTATTGGTAACTGCTCTCAGCCTCTTCCAATTTTTTGACCCTCCAAGAACTTGGCATGCCAGTAACTTGGCATGAAGCAAACTACTAGCTGAAGGAGAGAAACAAAGGCTTTCTCAACTTGCCTCAATTTGAGATCATCTGAAGGGTCACCCCAGTTACAGAACTCACCATGGGCTCAGCTCAAGTCTCAGCTTCAATTGCACTGTGGGCCAGTTTTTTCCCTGCTTATTCCCACATTACTCACTTCCTTACAGCTATGTATCCCCGGACACTGCCTCATAAACTTTTTCCCCATATCAGAATCTGTTTCAGTGGCATCCATCATAAGGCAGCATCAGATAATATTGTGCACTAAAACAATTTGAATTGTTGCTCTAAACATAGTCCAAGTACCCCAATAGTCACATTGACCCCTATGCTTCCTTCTATTATTGAAAATGAGGTCCTTCATCATTTGGATTGAGAAGGCAGGCCAAAAATCAGAGAAACCAGAGTCAATCCTACTTACTCTGTTTTGTCTTCTCAGATTCTGTCCTATACCCCAGAACTCCTCTTACACATCAGGAAAAAGACTTATTCCATATAAAAATAAAATATACTGAAGAAGTTATACCATTTAAAGGCATAACTTTCTTGGCACTGCTCAAGCTAGTCTTCCTGTTTATGATAATTTGAAGGCTAGGAAGCATTATAGCATGAAATTTTCTGCTTCTTAACTCAGGGTTCAAAGCTACTTGTTGACCAAAATGTTGAAAATACTATTCAAAGTCACAAAACCCTATTAGTCCTCTGCTGATCTTCCTATTTCTCCTTACATCATAAATTTTTTTTACAATAACCAAGTATTTTACTTATGGGAATAAATAGGGTGAAGAGGAAAGCAAGATTATAGGAAGAGATGATAAAATTTCATTTTAATAAAACATTATATAAAATATAGATAATCTACTAGGCATCACAATTTTTCCTGGTTTGCATCCTTTAAAGCTACTTTAGTGTCCTCATGTATAACTCAGACTAACTGTAAACATACTGTTCCTAGATGAAATGGTAAATGAAAAAATACCCAAGTCTCTTTGAATCTGGTTAGAATGGGCAATAATTAACCCTCTGATTTTCTTAATGAGTAAATGGCAGGATGAAACTTCCCTTCTTCCTCCACAGCTTGTTTAGAGTTATGATCCAAGTTCGCTTTGGCATAGTGGAAACTTCCTGGTTGGCCAAGAGAACACATAAAAGTGTTAGAAATTGCCTTCATATGCTTGTGGAATTTCCAAAAGAGATATTTTCCTATCCAAAGACATAGCAAGAAGCAGGGAATGTATTCTGAGAAGAAAAGACATTGGCAGAGGCAGTATCTGAGAAAGAAAAGTCAAAAAGCAGAGATGTAGACAAGAGCATCAGCAAGCCGGAACATGAGATCAGATCCTTTGGCTCATCCCATTTTATTTTGTGAGACTTTGTATTCACTAACTACCACAAAACAGGTGTCTGTCATGAACTCCATGTGAGCAGTTCACAAGATTCTGCTGTGTTGGGATGTGGAACCCTCTCCATTCATCACATCTCTGAGTGAATGTCCTTTGTTGAATGGATATACCAGGAAGGAGGAAGGCCAAGAACATGGCTAGGGTTTCAGATGTGATTCTGAATGTCATTTCAGCCAAGTGAAGTGCTTTCTTTCTTACCTTCCGGCAGTCCTGCATTGCTGCCTGCCCTTTGTACTGACTACATGTTTTATAAGAGCTGCCACTCCATGGCAAGGCTCCATCACTGTAAATGGAAGCAGGCAAGATGCTGTTTATGATTCAGATGGTACAATTCACAGAAGGCAAATACTGGGCAAGGGATTGACTGGTAAGCCACGAAGATTGTCCCATTGCGGATGCTGGTAGACTGTGGGAAGGTAGCCAAGACTAGTGTGATTCAGAACAGATGACTACTATGATCAGAACTTTGAGATGTATGACTCTGAGAACTGAGTCACTCTCCATGCCAGTCCAGAAGGTGAAGTACTAGAGAGCCGCTGAAACTGAGAGAAGGTATCTTGTCTCAGATACAGAGATGACATGGTCTTAGCAGATACACCCACTGGAGGTCATCATCTTCAGTTCAGTTCAGTTTAATCACTCAGTCATGTCCGACTCCTTGCGACCCCGTGAATCACAGCACTCCAGGCCTCCCTGTTCATCACCAACTCCTCGAGTTTACTCAAACTCATGTCCATTGAGTCAGTGATGTCATCCAGCCATCTCATCCTCTGTCATCCCCTTCTCCTCCTGTCCCCAATCCCTCCCAGCATCAGAGTCTTTTCCAATGAGTCAACTCTTTGCATGAGGTGGACAAAGTATTGGAGTTTCAGCTTCAGCATCAGTCCTTCCAATGAACATCCAGGACTGATCTCCTTTAGGATGAACTGGTTGGATCACCTTGCA
>NW_011494680.1:4773112-4829073 GCF_000754665.1 Bison bison bison
TGTTGAGCTTTAAGCCAACTTTTTCACTCTCCTCTTTCACTTTCATCAAGAGGCTTTTTAGTTCCTCTTCACTTTCTACCATAAGGGTGGTATCATCTGCATATCTGAGGTTATTGATATTTCTCCCAGCAATCTTGATTCCAGCTTATGCTTCTTCCAGCCCAGCGTTTCTCATCTTAAAACTGAATACAATATTTCATAGGTTACTTCAACATGCAGCACACATTTGCTAAGAATCAATTGTCCATTAGAATTTTTTTTAGAAAAAATAAGGTAAGGCACAAGATCTAATTTCAGGAGCTTAACTCTGTATGGGATATAAGACAAGAATACAATAATCATATCACAAGGCAGAATTAGACGGGAAAATGGTAAGAGTAAGGAAGGTAAGGGCTTCCCTGGTAGCTCAGGGGTAAAGAAGCCACCTGCCAGTGCAGGAGACGGGAATTCAATTCCTGGATCCGGAAGATCCCCTGGAGAAGGGAGTGGCAACCCACTCCAGTATTCTTGCCTGGGAAGTCCCATGAACAGAGGAGCCTAGCAGACTACAGTCCATGGGGTAGCTAAGAGTCGGACATGACTTAGCGACTTAACAACAACAACAACAAGGATGTTAAAATGAGGCTGAAATCATTCCAGGAAAAGAACACTTACATCTTCTAAGCAGTGCTTGAAATCCAGTACTAATCAGTTACAGACCACCCATGTATTCATGCATTCAACACAGATTCACTGAGCATTCAGTAATGTACAGGACACTGTGCCGGGTCTGGGGATACAATGATAAGCATAAAATAAAATGTACTGGAGTTTGTGTTTGCTCCCATTTGCTCAAAATTTAATCTCAATGGCTTGCTGAAATAGCACTATATCACTCCTGAACATTATAGTTTACTAAGATCGAATGAGCTAGTCCTGGTAATATTTCTTAGAAATTTTTAAAAACTTCTTGAGTAGCAGGTAAATTTTAGGAGATACCCATAACCTGTGTTTCTTGCTTGAATAGGTCATAAATTTATAAAATTATATCTTCCCAGTCTTGCTGGTCAGAAACCAGTAATAACAGATATCATTTTTACTCATTCTTTATGACACATTTCATATGAGATGATAATCTCTTTTATTCTTCCCACCAACTCTTTGTGGTCAGAATCATCGCCAGAATCTTCATCTAAACGGAGACTCAGGGAAGTTAAGTAACTTGCAAGAATTTTCACAGTTAGAAAGATCAAGTGGGATGAATATCTAGGTCTGTCTGGCTCTTTGGGAAACTGATGCACCTCATAGAATTACATTGTTGCTACTGCTTCCTATGCTTCATCTGGGATTTGTTGAATTTTATTGCTCTGGACTCAATTCCCATACAACTACTACTGACTTAGCCACTGTTTCTGCCTACCAGTTATATACTCTTTTTTTTTTTTTCTCTAATTTTATTTTATTTTTAAACTTTACATAATTGTATTAGTTTTGCCAAATATCAAAATGAATCCGCCACAGGTATACATGTGTTCCCCATCCCGAACCCTCCTCCCTCCTCCCTCCCCATACCATCCCTCTGGGCCGTCCCAGTGCACCAGCCCCAAGCATCCAGCATCAATCTGAGTTTTAGGTATAAAGAGTGGCAACATTTAGTTGCAAGGATATTATTCAAAATATTTAATATGTACTATGGCTCAACACTTGGTTACTCAGAGAATGCTTGACTTCTGAAAAGATAATTAATAATACACAACCGGTGTGGTCATACTGATGTGGACACCAGGAGAATATCAACTATGCCTGGCATAGGCCTGTGTGTGTGTGTGTCGCTCAGTTGTGTCCGACTCTTTATGGCCCCATGGATTGTAGCCCGCCCCGCAAGAACACTGCAGTGGGGATCCCTTCTGCAGGGGATCTTCCTGACCCAGAGATGGAACCCAGGTCTCCAGCATAGCAGGCAGATGCTTTCCAGTCTCAGCCACCAGGGAAGTCCAACATGTGCTTATATCAAGGTTAAGCACTTCCATTCAGGCAAAATTTTACATGGACAACACATTTTGTTTAATTCATGGAATTATTATGAGCTATCATGGACCTCCTACTCTACTACTGCAAACCTCTGACCACATCTTTATCTTTGAGCTTATCTTTAATGTATGGAGATGTTTTATTTGGGGGGAAAGGGTATAGTACATTTATCTTTACATGGGCTAGCCTATCTAAGAGTATGCACTCATTGCTCCACAAATACAAAACTAGCCAGACTGCAAATAAACAGCCTGGACAAAGAGTTCACTAAACTGCACAGAATAATGGATGCCCAACTTTTAAAGTCTCAGTATGATACTGCACACTGCATAACAAATTAGATGGCAGCTTTTTCCAGACCTTCATTTTTTCATCGTGACAAAAGGAACTTATTCATAAGTTCATGATTCATGAAATCAGCAAGGGGAACATTGGATTTAAAAAACTGTGTATTTTAAGTATACCACATGCCTGCCTCTGTACTAAGAACTTCCTCTTCAAACCTTACAACTCGGTTGCACCCATTTTTCAGATGTGAAAACTTAGGCACTGGGAGAGAGTAGAATCAGGATTTAAAACCAAGGAGTTTTACTCTATAGTCCATATTTTTTACCGTGATGTTTCACTGCTTTCCGTCACACCGGGACCAAGTACTCATAAACTACATGGTTTCAAAACGAAAGCTCTGGTCAAAATTCTTTTTGGTCTCCGTTACAAGAAAGCTAAACAAAACCTTCTGTCTTGAATAAAAAGCTCCTTAGTATTTATCCCTGGCCATTTTTCCAGCCTCATCTATGGTCACTCTGCTTCCTTGCTTTTTATGCTCCACCTACGTCAAATAAGTCATGTCTTCTTGTGCCTAAATTTCTTTGTAGATGTTTCTCTCTTCCTGGATTGCCCTCACTTGTCTTATTTCCAGATCTTACTCCAATAGTTACCTCCAGTGGCATCTCTTGCCCAAAGCTCCCCTGACTGCTTCCAAAAGCAAACTTGAGGGTTCTCCCACCTTGATCCTACCATATCTTGTATATGTTTGCCTGGATTTAGCATTGACTATGCTTCACATTCATTTTCCATTTATATGTTTCTCTTTTAGGTATATTGTGTCCTCCTGGAGGGAAAGGACTAATCTCTGTCTTTAAGCCTTGTACATAACCAGTAAGTATTTATAGAATAAATAACTGAATAAACAGTTACTTAATAACATCAGTAGGCATTCTTTCTGTCAGTAGTAATAGAAAATTCAACTCAAAGCAGTTTAAGTAATAAAATAAATATCTCAGCTTATATTTAAAAAAAAATACAACAGAAGAATGGTCTTTGGTTTCACCCAGGACCTTGCTGCTATTACTAGTTCTTTCCACCTCCCTTTTCATCCTGTGAGTTTATTCTAAGGCTCAGCTACTGGAGAAAAGACAATCTCTTTAACAAGTGGTACTGGGAAAACTGGTCAACCACTTGTAAAAGAATGAAACTAGAACACATTCTAACACCATACACAAAAATAAACTCAAAATGGATTAAAGATCTAAATGTAAGACCAGAAACTATAAAACTCTTAGGGGAAAATATAGGCAAAACACTCTCTGACGTAAATCACAGCAGGATCCTCTATGACCCATCTCCCAGAGTAATGGAAATAAAAGCAAAAATAAACAAATGGGACCTAATTCAACTTAAAAGCTTTTGCAAAATGAAGGAAACTATAAGCAAGGTGAAAAGACAGCCTTCAGAATGGTAGAAAATAATAGCAAATGAAGCAACTGACAATTAATTTCAGAAATATACAAGCAGCTCCTACAGCTCAATTCCAGAAAAATAAATGACCCAATCAAAAAATGGGCCAAAGAACTAAATAGACATTTCTCCAAAGAAGACATACAGATGGCTAACAAACACATGAAAAGATGCTCAACATCACTCATTATCAGAGAAATGCAAATCAAAACCACAATGAGTTACCATCTCACACCCATCAGAATGGCTGCTATCAAAGAGTCTACAAACAATAAATGCTGGAGAGGGTGTGGAGAAAAGGGAACCCTCTTACGCTGTTGGTGGGAGTGCAAACCAGTACAGCCACTATGGAGAACAATGTGGAGATTCCTTAAAAAACTGGAAATAGAACTGCCATACGACCCAGCAATCCCACTGCTGGGCATACATACTGAGGAAACCAGAATTGAAAGAGACATGTGTACCCCAGTGTTCATCGCAGCACTGTTTATAATAGCCAGGACATGGAAGCAACCTAGATGTCCATCAGCAGATGAACGGATAAGAAAGCTGTGGTACATATACACAATGGAGTATTACTCAGCCATTAAAAAGAATACATTTGAATCAATTCTAATGAGGTGGATGAAACTGGAGCCTATTATACAGAGTGAAGTAAGTCAGAAAGAAAAACACCAATACAGTGTATTAATGCATATATTGGAGAAGGAAATGGAAATCCACTCCCATATTCTTGCCTGAAGAATCCTGTGGACAGAGGGGCCTGGTGGGCTGCTGTCCATGGGGTCACACAGAGTCAGACACGACTAAAGTGACTTAGCAGCAGCAGCAGCAGCAACACATATATATGGAATTTAGAAAGATGGTAACAATGACCCTATATGCGAGACAGCAAAAGAGACACAGATGTAAAGAACAGACTTTTGGACTCTGTGGGAGAAGGTGAGGGTGGGATGATTTGAGAGGGTAGCATTGAAACGTGTATCTTATCATATGTGAAGCGAATCACTGGTCCAGCTTCGATGCATGAGGCAGGGCACTCAGGGCTGGTGTACTGGGATGACTCTGAGGCATGGGATGGGGAGGGAGATGGGAGGGGCGTTCTGGATGGGGAACACATGTGTGCCCGTGGCTGATTCAAGTCAATGTATGGCAAAAATCACTACAATATTGTAAAGTAACTAGCCTCCAATTAAAACAAACAAATAAATTTTTAAAAAAGGCTCAGCTTCCCAGGTAGTCAAATCCTTGCTGTCCACAATTCCTAGAGTTACCCACGTGCTCTTCTGTATCCATAAGTTCCTCAACTCTGGGAATACTTGCCAGCTACACCCTTCTGGGAATGACCTGTTTTCCTAGTACAAAGTTAATGCCTTGACCTGGTTAAGTGTACATTCCTAACCTGAGCATTGTAGCAAGACAGATAGGAAGAGCTTACACACTCAAGAGCCACCCCCAGATCTTGACGTGGGTCCATTCTACCTCAACTGTATGGTTACTATGTAATCAAGATGGTGAGGAGTGGATGCTGGGAGGCAAAGTCCATGACATGTATGATGCATGAATGGATTCTTCCACTCTGAACAATCACCTATGCTCATTTTTAGTAGATAACAGCACAACATTCTTCTGCAATCATTTCATTCTAATGCCAAGATCTGATGATTTCTGACCGTAATACTACCAGCTTCTCTGCAGTTCACTCAGCTACAGCAAGCCTCCGTTGTCTCCACTTCACTGACAAGTAACCTCAAACCAGCAGCCTTAGCAACTGACCCAAGGATTCCTCCCCAAATCAGAAGAGATCCAATTTCCCAGGGGGTGTCTGGGACAGAAAGGAAGTTGTTATTAACCAAATGACTCATATGCTGAATCACAAAACGAGAACCATTTGGGGAAAGGTCTGTAACTGCAGAGTATGTTTCCAGTTAAGCAGACACTCTCAGGCCCTTTTGGGGAGAAGCCAACACTGGCCCACATCATCATAGTAGTGTTCCCCAATGTCTGGATGATAATGCCTCACAATCCAGGGATCTCTTCACTCTTCAGTCACATGTCCTTGAAGCTCTCAGGGATATGTCCTCTGGGAAATTGCAGATGGAGATGGGAATTTCCCATGTGCCAGGAACCCAAGTAGTCAATGAAAGATTCAAGGAAAGGCCCACAATTCTCTACAGGGATGGCCTTTGGAATACCCCTCCCAGAAACTGGACCATGATTACTTCATTTCCTTTCTCTTTCTAAATAATTTACATATGAATTTTTACCACCCTAAAAATGAATATTTGTTTGATTTGATTTAAATATTCTGATATTGAGAGTAATAAAAGAAATTTTAGCTAAGGGAAAGATAGAACTTGGGAGATGGAGCAAAAATTAAAGACAATGTTGGATTTTTAAAAATTATTTATGCAGGTTTGGTATTCTGTGATGTAGTAAGTATTCTTCCATTTTAAACATATCCACCAAGAATCCTCATCTATTTTATTATTCCATTCACGTGCTTGCTTGTAAACTCTGTCATGTCTGATTCTTTGAGACCCCATGGACTGTAGCCCATCAGGCTCCTCTGTCCATGGAATTTTCTGTCCATGGAAGAATACTGGAGTGGGTTGCCATTTCCTACTTCAGGGGATCCTCCCGACCAAGGGATTGAACCTGCATCTCTTGTGTCTCCTGCATTGGCAGGAGGATTTTTTTTTTTTTTTTAACCACTGTACCACCTGGGAAATACATTTCACTCATCTCTCCCTCCATGTTTTCATTTGGAGAGCACAAATTTAGAAGTGCTTTCACGGGCCACACACAGGCATATCCACAATGGGTACTTCCGTGAACCAGCTGATCTGGTTCCTGACCTCAAGGAACCAGGTCCAAAGATCTGTTTCTCCTCCCCATCATCCTGTGAGAGAGTTCTTCCTGTGTAAGTGAGAAGAGGGACTGGGGGAAAGGTGGGATCTAATTGTGAGTTACGAATCTGTGTTATCGCCATAGCAACCTTAGTTTCCCCTTGGTTCCGGTCCAGTTCTCAGGGGGCGAAAGCTCCCTTAGCTGTGAGCATCTCACGTACAGGGTCATCTCTGCTAATAGTTACATCCACGACAGTGTCTAACACCTAGCAGGTACATAGTAAGTGATGGACACAACTGTGGAAAGGCAGAGATAATAATTTGCTAGGTAATTTGCTACTGTTAATAGAGTCCCCTGCCTGCATGTGTGCTAAGCTGCCTTAGTCGTGCCTGACTCTATTAATAGAGTCCCATTCCCTGCTTAACTTACATCCCTGCCTAGGAATCTTCCAAATGGCTGATAACTATTTCCTACAAAGGGGACTGTCCTGATACATGCTCAATTACAGCACAGGCATTGATAATGTTAGCCTTAATGCTACCACAGACTCCATTTAAAGGAATATCTCTTAGTAAGTCAGTTTATTTTAAACATAATCTAGTCACCTCAAACGTCTACTTTTGAGTGCCAAAGAATAAATCGGATGCCCTCTTTTCCAATTCTTTCTCTGTGCTTAATCGCAGAGAGCATCTACCAGCCTGATACAGACAGATTCAGGAGTTACCCACATTTGAAGATTCAGCTGCACTTGGAAGGGGGAGAAAGCTAAGGAAAAGAGGGAGGGGGAAAAAGAGCTTTTTTCCCCCCCTCTCTCCATAGAGCAGGGACCTTTACAATGCACCACAGTGTGTGAAGAGAGCTGCGTGCTGTGATACCATTTAGCAATAACGGATGGGTTGTGCTACCCAGACTTAACAGGCCAGTGAGCAACATCACGCTGCAGATGGAGTGCTCCGAGACTGCCATGCACTAAAAAAGGGATGAAAAATAAAATTGTCTGTGGCTATTGTCGACATATTTACCCCTTGTTTAGGGATTCCCATGGCAACGAAGAGCTCTGACCGCTGGAGGAGGTGGGAAAGCTGCTCTGTTGAACGAAGAGCCGCTTGCCTAGGGACTGAAGACTCTCTGCGTGCTACCGCCCCCTCTAGTGACCACTGGGTGAGTATCAGGGCTTTTCATAGTTCTGGCATCTACTCTCAGCACCATATGTCATGGCTCAAATTCTACAAGCATAATATTGTTATATTAAATTAGCAATGCTTATTTTTGAGGAGACTTCTAAAACTTCATTGTTTTGAGTCTTTTAATTTTTGTTTTTCAAAGTTTTGTTTCCATATTTTAAACTAAATCTAGGAAATAGCCCAGTTGCTGGCATTAGCCAAACTTCCCCGTGACCGACCTTACATACCCCATGTGTGGGAAACCAGATAAAGAAGAAAAGCAGTGACACGGAAGGAGTGGTTAGGATCTCTGAGGCCACTGTCCTTTCTTTTTTGGTAAAGGGGCTGGTGTATAGTTATCATCTTAGAGGTGCCTTGGTCATATTACCGTTTCTCTGGCCCTCCCCACCCTGCCCCACAACCCCCTCTCTTCTGTCATCTATGACACCGTTCTTGTTAAGAACTCTTACCTAGACCACCCAGAAGTTCACTGTGCTTCAGGGGCAGAAATATTTACCCAAAATGTGCCTACTGGAAGAGCACAGTAGAGTTAAAATGATCTCAATCAATACCCTCAAACTCTTCATCAGCCTTGCAGATTGCATGGGAAGACCTTATCCTTTTAAGAATTCACTCAACTCAAGTCTCATGCCCTCATTTTATCCTTCCCTGGAATTTTATAGCCCTTCCTTTAAATTTCTTCTCCTTTGAGTATCGTGAACTGCATTTTGCTACAAATATTTTCAACTCTGAGCTCCTTGGAAACAAAGATCTTGTTTTGACTACCTGACTTCTTCATTCAGTTTTCATTGTCCAGTTTACTGGATTTTTTTTTCCACACATAACTTGATAAGTTAGTATTTGCAAAGACATTATCCAATGAGAAATTCGTGTTCTAATATTAATCCAGGTTCCTGGAGAATCAATCCAGTAATACATAATGCCCTGAGACACTCAGGAGATGGAGGAAAAAAAAAAGAGAACTGCATCTTTATCATACTGGGTGTGGATAGATATATTAAGAGGGAAACCACTATATCATGGACTTCTACATACCCTTGTGTCATAGATGTAATTTTTTCTTTACAGTTGGGAAAACTGAGTCCCAAAAGGTTAAGTGACAAGTTGGATGCCACAATGTTACCAACTGATGCTAACAGACGTCAAAAAAAAGTCTCTCTGTTGTAGCTCCTTGACTTTAAGAGAAGCACTCTCAAACTTCCACTAAAGAGAACATGCTTTTTAATATTTCTGGGCTTTTGGATCCTCAGGGAAGAAGAAGCTGTTCACAGAGAGCAAGTTGTGTATGTTTGAGAAGGGATAATGGTTGCCATTGTTGTATGTTGTTTAGTTGCTAAGTCATGTCCAACTCTTTTGCGACCCCTTGGACAGTAGCCCACCAGGCTCCCTCTGTCCATGGGATTTCCCAGACAAGAATACTGGAGTGGGTTTCCATTTCTTTCTCCAGGGGCATAGCTGCAATACTTCCCTCTAAAAAGTCTGCCTGCAAAGGGGGCGATCTGAGATCAATCCCTGGATTGGTTAGCGAAGGAAATGGCTACCCACTCCAGTATTCTTGTCTGGAGAATTCCATGGATAGAGGAGCCTGGCAGGCTACAGTCCATGAAGTCACAAAGAGGCAGACAGGACTGAGCAACTAACAACATTTCCTTTCTCTAGTGGAAATCAACTCTAAAAGCAGCATAGAAGAGAGGCAGCAGTAGCTATCTATGCAAAGTTTGAAGATCAACTGCTATTTCTAGGTCCATGTATTGTGGACTTTCAATCAAGAACAGAGTTTCCATTATGCTTCCCAAAACACTGGTACCATGAAGTTTCCCTTTAAAAAAGAAACAAGGATAAAAATACTTACCTCCTACGTGTTAAAATTCAGAATGGGCTCTGAGAAATTCTATAATATGATAACCAAGGGGGGAAAAACTGCTTAACTTTGCAAAACTTGTCTTTTCCAAGCACAATAATCATAGCTCCTTACCAAACTGTATCTGTGAAACCAAATTTGGAGAAACTGATCTTTAGGCAAGTACATGGAAGTTCAAGGCATGAAAGAAATATCCTAAGAATCTGGACTTGGAAACTGTGGATCACACAATAAGGAAATATGACAGAAAGGGAATTAGATGTAATGACCACCATTTTTTTTGTTGCTGTTGTTGTTGTTTAGAATAACCACTATCAGTTCAGTTGCTCAGTCGTGTCCGACTCTTCACGACCCCATGAATCGCAGCATGCCAGGCCTCCCTGTCCATCACCAACTCCCGGAGTTCACTCAAACTCACGTCCATCGAGTCAGTGATGCCATCCAGCCATCACATCCTCTGTCATCCCCTTCTCCTCCTGCCCCCAATCCCTCCCAGCATCAGAGTCTTTTCCAATGAGTCAACTCTTCGCACGAGGTGGCCAAAGTACTGGAGTTTTAGCTTCAGCATCATTCCCTCCAAAGAAGTCCCAGGGCTGATCTCCTTCAGAATGGACCACTATAGGATTGGATATATTTTAAATCATTCATACAAGGATCCTGTTTTGCTTTATAAAGTATAATCAGGAAAAGGCAGACATTAAAAAATTTGCTGGCTTTGTTGACTACATTCTGTTATTTAATTTTAAGTGAGAGACTTATTTTTGTTCTGTTTTTTCTCAAAGTACTTTCAAAAAGTACAGCTTTGGTAATCCTCCTCCCCTGCTCTTCTCCCGCACCCTCCTTTGAATTCAGAAAAGTTCCCATCATGGGACCATTCTTTTTTCTCCATCTGTCTCCTTCCTCTTCCTCTTCTTCATGTTCTTCCCCATCCCCAGTTACACAATTTTGGTCTGTTTTATGTCTAGAATCTGCTTAATTTTTCTCAATACTCATTTTTTTAAAATTTCACTACTCCTTTCTATTCTGTTTTCAGTGTCTTTTTATTCCCTTCAAGAAATCCCATTTTGACAGTGGTGGCAATTTTGACAAAATTTTTGAGAGATGATAAAAGACTTTAATTCTCTCTCCCAGAATCACTAGATGGAAGAACTTGAGTAGGGTAAGTAGCTTAATATATTTTAATTTCAGTTCCTTTATCTGTTAAATGGACTTCAAAAATCCTGTTTTATCAGTGAACTTTTTTGAATATATTGTATACATTTTAATATGCATCTTATATGTTATAAAATGTGAAGATCCAAGCATGTATCAGGCACATAGTAAGTGCCTGAAAAGTGAAAGTGTTAGTTGCTCAGTTTTGTCCGACTTTTTGTGACCCTATGGACTGTAGCCCATGAGGCTCCTCTGTCTGTGGAATTCTCCAGGCAAGAATACTATAGTGGCTTGCCATTCTCTTTTCCAGGGGATCTTCCTGACCCAGGGATCAATCCTGAGTCTCCTACATCACACGCAGATTCTTTCGTGTCTGAGCCACCCGGGAAGCCCAGTAAGTGCCTAGTGCGTATTAATTCTCTCCTCAGAATACAGGAAGATTGTTTGCAGTATTAAATGTTTTTGCTATTTGTTTATAATCCCTCACTCAAGGAAGTTTAAAAAATTAGAAGCTCTATTTGATGATGCAGAGAACTTCAGGAAACCCAACAAGAAGTACGACTAGACTAAATGTAAATAAAAACTTAGTCATCGGGCAGCTACTCTTTCTCTCTCTACATTTCATAGTTTTAGCTCAGATGACCAGCTGAATAAGTTAAATAAAGTACTCAAGTCTATAGTTTAGTTCTTTTCTTTGAAATCTACTGAGATTCACTAAGATGTAAACCTGGCATGCTATCTACATGAAATGCCATCAGTTTCCTGTAGTCTACCCTATAAACCAATAAACTAGAGAAATGAATTCGGCGAATTTTATGGGAGATTTCAGTCTAAAAATAGAAGGAAAATTTGTGGGCTGTTGTAAACATCTCTTTTGGCAGGGGAAAATGGTTAATTCCAAAGAAGAAGAAGAGATTTCATATCATCTTTTATTCTTCAAGAAAACTTAAATTTCTCTCCACTTACTCTTTTCAAACACTCTGGGGATTTTTTATTTACATGGGGATTGCCAGTATTAAGATTTCTGAGTAAGGCATCTGTGTAACAAAAATAAGCATCACCGAATCTGGGGACATGGGACTCTGGTCTATCCCTAATGAAGGTTATTGGGTTGAAGAATATAAGCAGGGTAATCAGAAGAAAAGAAAATCACAGTATAAGATGAATTGATCACCATTGATCAATAAGCCTTCTTTCTTCCTTAACCTCCTCAACCTATGACTCCCCACGATGCTTTCTTGTCATGGTCCAGAAAGCATATTTAACAAGGACATGGAAGCAGTGATCCAGTTAACTTAACCAAAGTCCCCCTATTCTTACATTTTAATCCTTGCTCAGCCATTCAATTTCCAGGTGACCTCTGGCATTTTTGGAGAGGGGATTATAGTGCTGATGTATTAGAGAATTGCTAATGCCTCTTTTAAAAGAACTTTGAAACTATAGAGGGAGATAAGTACTTGGCTGTAATAGGCTTGATCCTGATTTTTTGTCCACAAATTGACATTTACTAACAACCTGGATTAAGTCTATAATTAGGGAAATGCAAAAATATTATGTCAGCTTTTCTTTCACCTGTTTGCCTACTAATTCTACATTTATTGAACATCTACTATATGTAAAGGCAGTATTTTAAGCTTTGGTGATAACGGTTTGACAGTAACCAAGCCGTCAATTACTCAGAGTCTGTAAAAATTTCAGGCAGTAAATAAATGATTGCAATTTAATATGACCAGAGAGCTTATACATGAAACTGTCAAGGTACAGAACATACAGAAAAGATCTGAGACAAAGAAGGGAGACAAAGACAATATCAGGAAGAAAAATAAAGATTTGGAAGACAAATAAGAATGTTCCAGGAAGAGGTGTCGGGATCAAAGCAACGGGCAGAGCTTGAGACAAGTGTGGGTCAGAGGAGAGAAGAATGCATTTGAACAAACTGCCATGGAAGAAGTTAGGGAAGGGATCCCAGGTGTACAAGGGAAGAGTGGCAGATAGTGAATGAATAGGAAGGCAGGCAGGGGACAGATTGCGATGGACCTTACAAATTAACTTTTGGGGGATGAACAAAGGATCAGAGGCCAGTTGGAAGAAAGGAGTCAGTGTGGAGAGGATGTGCAATAGAAAAAAATCTGTCTTCCACCTTCTATGTGGGGATAAACTCAGCTCTCCCTTTCATAGGAGTTTCTTATCTGCTCACAAAAAACACTTCACTCTGATCACCAAATATTTGGAAGCTTTTCCCCACAACACCAAGCAGTTCTCAGATACTAGCAGGATGTCCAAGAATTCAACTCAATTCTGACACTATCTACCAGGAAATATCCATTAGATATCATAGGTTGCTTTCAAACTGTGTGCTGGAGAAGACTCTTGAAAGTCCCTTGGACAGCAGGGATATCAAACCAATCCTAAAGGAAATCAGTCCTGAATATTCACTGGAGGGACTGATGCTGAGGCTGAAGTTCCAATACTCTGGCCATGCAATGCGAAGAGTATCCATTAGAAAAGACCCTGATGCTGGGAAAGATTGAAGGCAGAAGGAGAAGGGGATGACAGAGGGCAAGATGGTTGGATGGTATCACTGACTCAATGGACATGAATTTGAGCAAACTCCAGGAGATGGTGCAGGACAGGGAAGCCTGGCATTGCTGCAGTCCATGGGGTCTCAAAGAGTTGGACATGACTGAGCAACAGCAATCATGTGGTTGGTTCACCTGGCAACCAGCCTCCTTCCCTGGATGGGGTTCAAACTTACCCCATTAACACATTAACATAATAAGAGACACCTTTGCTCCTTCCAGCCAACACTTAGAATATGCCAAAGGTTTTGGGAGCTGTGGCTGAGGAACCTTTAACAAAGCCCAGATGAGAACTATACCTTGGTCATCTGAAAGACCAAATATATTGTTGCATTGTTGTTTAGTTGCTAAGCCGTGTCCCACTCTTTTACGACCCCATGGGCTGTAGCCCATGAGGATCCTCTATCCATGGGATTTCCCAAGCAAGAATACTGGAGTGGGTTGCCATTTCCTCCTCCAGGAGTTCTTTTGGACCCAGGGATCGAACCCTCATCTCTTGCATTGCAGGCAGATTCTTTGCCACTGAGCCACCAGGGAAGCCCTGACCAAATATATACTTTTCTTATGTGAAATGAAAATATCTCCTGTATCTAAACAAACAAGAAATGTCACAGCTATCAATGATTTCTGGCCTCCAAACGTGAATGAGAGGTCCCTAAACTGCCATCCAGGGGAAGCTGCCACCCTCTACAGTGACTGCTGAGGAGCTGGAGGAATGCAAGCAGCAGCCATCTGCCACTCCTTAAGGTGAACCAAGTAAACAGGATTGGCCCCAGATAGCTGAGGTGCATATGAAAGGAATGAGTTCAATGAGCCCAAAGGCTTTCATCTTCCCATATATAGAATGCTAAATTCGTTAACTTGATACCTGATGTTTTGATTATCAGACAGCCTGCTCCCTTTGTTGCAAACTTGAATATAGCCTGACTTCCCCTCCCGCCTCCTTGGAGCAGTTTTCTCAGAGCTACTGGGATGCAGTCCTAAACATTCCCACCAAATAAAATAACTCTCTACTTTCAGGTTGCGCATATTTTTTTTTAGCCGACACTTATAAATCACAGTATCTCAGGATGTTTACACTAAATAAAGTTTCCCAAAGCAATGTAAGAAGGGAAGAGAAGAGTATGAGACAGAAAGAGAGCACCAATTTTTAAGGCTGAGAGTATTTGGGAAATGAGCAGGAGCTGAAGAATTTCTTGCTTTCAAACCTCTAGTTTATCTATGGAAAGCTCCTCTAGTGAGAACGATTCTCAGCTAAAAGTATCCCTATACTTTTATTTCTTTCAAATGATGCTATTGTTGTTGTTTCAAATTATACTGTGTTGCATTGATAAATAATAACTTCTCAGCCAACTATCTCCAAGGAGTCTCTCTCTTCAACAGAAACAATTACGGATTTATTGTTGGTTGTCCTGCTCTGGAACAGTATGGTCGATAATTATTCTACTAAATAATATCGATAGGTTAAAAAGGTTGGCAATAAATAAAAGATGTTTTCATCTGTCTCTAATGCTCCTACTTCAAAAAAGTAAAGTTCAAATCTAATAATAAAGAATTCTAAATGACTATGCCCAATGACCTAGTGTTGCTAAAGGAAAATGACACGG
Source organism: Bison bison bison (assembly GCF_000754665.1). NCBI lineage: Eukaryota > Metazoa > Chordata > Mammalia > Artiodactyla > Bovidae > Bison > Bison bison. The sequence goes on from NW_011494680.1 coordinate 4,788,093, forward strand.
AAGGAAAACCTTACATGATTTACAGTTAGTCAGCTCTTTGTTTGCTGGCTGGGAGGAGGAAAAGAGATTCCCTAAGGCTCACTGGGCTTCCCTGGTGGCTCAGATGGTAAAGAATCCACCTGCATTGCAGGAGACATGGGTTCAATCCCTGGGTTGGGAAGATCCCCTGGAGAAGGGAATGACTACCCATTCCAGTATTTTGGCCTGGAGGATTCCATGAGGAACCATGATTCCTGGAGGAACCATGGGACCATGGCAAGCTACAGTCCATGGGGTCACAAAGACTCAGACATGACTGAGCGACTTTCAATTTCACAGGGCTCGCTAGTTTACCAATTAAAGCTTTCTGTCTCATCTTCGATGCATTCATGATAAGGGATTGTGTTTTAGGATGCTACAGTAGGGGCATTCATTGCTGCTCAAGATCTCCTGCTGTAGAATACCTTAGATAGATGTCAGATTCCTCATCCCCATTTTCTGTTAAAAAGAGGAAAGATTATATCTCCAGGATCATTTCAACTGATTCTATTTTCATTGCAACTGTAAGTTAATTAATTATTACCTTTAAAAAAAACCAGAATTTATTATTCTGACATTGCTCCAATATGTCATGCATAGAAAACATGGGTAATTAGGGGTAGGGTTTAGTATGAGAGAGAAGAATTATATAAAGATAGCGACGAGTTGGACACGACTGAGCGACTTCACTTTTACTTTTCACTTTCATGCATTGGAGAAGGAAATGGCAACCCACTCCATGTTCTTGCCTGGAGAATCCCAGGGATCGTGGACCCTGGTGAGCTGCCGTCTCTGGGGTCACACAAAGTCGGACACGACTAAAGCGACTTAGCAGCAGCAGGATATCCATAAATAAAGTGGCGTAGGAGGGCACTTGAGTTAAATAACACAATTTAGACTAAGTCCTCAGTGGTATGTTTCCACGACTGCCATAAAAAATTACCACATACTTGTTGGCAAAACAGCACAAGCTTGTTACCATAGCGTTCTGTAGATCAAAAGCAAGACACACATCTCCCCAGGTGAAAATGAAGGTGCTGGTAGGGATGTCTTTCTTTCTGGAAGCAGTAAATCCATTTTCTTGCCTTTTCCAGCTTCTAGAGGCCACTCACACTCTTCCTGTCAGAGACCCTTCCTCCATCTTCAAAGCCAAGAACGTTGCAAATTTTTCTGACCATTTTTCTATATTCACAACTTCTGCCTCTCTTCCGTCTCCTTCTACCTTTCAGAATCCCTCTGATTATCTTGGGCCCACTGCATTATCAGGGTGGTCTTCCTATGAAGTAAGCGATCTTACTTCAGCAAGCAACCTTATTTCCCCTCTGACACGCATTTACTGGGTCCAGGGATTAAGATGCAGACATCTTTGGGAGGTCATTATTCTGTCTACCTCACTCCTACTTCTTCCAGAGTGTCTAAAACCACACACGAGATTCTACAATTACCTGAAAAGTATTGGTTTTGAACTTCTTCTGTATGTAATTTCTTTTGACATGAAGGATATTTTATATATGCTTATTCTAGTATTCAAGATCTATATCAGGCATCCTGTACATTATAGGATTTCAGGAAAAACCAACAAAATTGTGTGCTTAGTAAGACCATCACTTTTCCCTAGGGAAAAAACATCTTCCCAATAAGACTATTCAGATTGTGTTTGCAGTTCAATAATCCCTATTCCAATTTGGTATCCCAAGTTTCTGTTCCTCATCTTCTATTTTTTTTTCTTTTAATACATTAAACTATGACAAAAACAGGGCTTCCCAGGTGGTAAAAAAACTGCATGCCAATACAGGAGACATAAGAATTGTGGGTTTGATCCCTGAGTTGGGAAGATCCCCTGGAGGAGGGCATGGCAAACCACTCCAGGATTCTTGCTTGGAGAATCTCATGGACAGAGGTGCCTGGCAGGCTACAGTCCATAGGTTCACAAAGAACCTGACACGACTGAAGCAACCTAGCATGAATAACAGAAACAATACAGGAAAACAAAAGTAGTAATTTTGACTCATTTGTCTTCTAAAAAAATTATTCACTTGCTTTGCTCAGCCCACTGAGATACTAATCTTGGTCAATGATGGAGAAATGTATTTGGAAAATCCAAGAGAGATTAAATTGACTTGCATCACACACAAACCATGAAGCTTCTAGAGAAGAAAACATCAGTGAAAGAGAAGAAGGAAATGGAGTGGGACAAGCTAGATAGAGTTTAGAGAAAAGAGAGGGAAAGAAAAAAAATAATGGTCATGCAGCAGGGACTTTTAAGGAGACAAACAAGCCAAAGATGTTTGGGGTCTTACTGTAAATCCCCAGTTGCTGTTTTGTTTTGTTTTAATCCGACTTGTCCTTCAGTGCTTTTACAATTGAACTTCTATTGAGTATGATAGGCTGAGATTGACCACCAGGGCAATTCTGATTTATTTGTGTGAAATCAATGTGACCCACAAACACTGCTTAGATGTTTACCAAGTAAACAGCAAATTGTAATTAGAGCCACAAGTTCTAGAAATGATCAGAGAAACAGGAAGTTACAAAAAACCAAAATCTGTCATCCCTCTTCATATCAGATGATGACAATTATAGCAGCCATTTATTAAGCATCCAGACAAGAATAGTGGAGTGTGTAGCCATTCTTTTTTCCAAGGGATCTTCCCAACCCAGGGACTGAACCTGGGTTTCCTGTATTGCAGGCAGATTCTTTACCATCTGAGCCACCAGGGAAGCCCTATTAAGCATCTACTATATGCTAGGTATACTCTAAGGTATTTATAGTATCACATTTAGTATACTACAATCTTAAAATGTAGACACTATTCTCTCTATTTTAGAGATATGCTATGCTAAGTCACTTCAGTCGTTTCCGACTCTGTGCAACCCCATAGACGGCAGCCCACCAGGCTCCCCCGTCCCTGGGATTCTCCAGGCAAGAACACTGGAGTGGCCTACCATTTCCTTCTCCAATGCATGAAAGTGAAAAGTGAAAGTGAAGTCGCTCAGTCGTGTCCAACTCTTAGCAACCCCATGGATTGCAGCCTACCAGGCTCCTCCATCCATGGGATTTTCCAAGCAAGAGGTACTGGAGTGGGGTGCCATAATAGCTAAATATCTGCACAGAATAGGTGACTGAGCCAGTATTCCAACTCATCCTATGATTTTCTCCTTCCTGAACAAGTCATGTGACAGTGTACCTGTCAAGCAACATTTTTGGTCATTGCTTTTTTTTTTTTTTTACTCTATAAAATGAGTAGGGTCTTTGTTTTCTACTGCTGCTGAACCTATGAATTTTGCCTTGTATGGCAAACAATGCTATTAAGTGAGGAATCTTGAGAAGAAGGGTTTATCCTGGATTATCTCAGTGGATCCTACGTACAATCCTAAATATAATGTGAATTTCTGTTGTTTTGAGCCACCAAGGTGGTAACCACTTCTCACAGCAGCCTTAGGAATGTGCACAATATCATGATGAATGACCACACATTTAGCAACTTAAAACATGTGTATGCATTCTCAGCTCTGCATGTCAGAAATCTGAAATGAGTCCAGGGGGCATCTCTCTCCAAGCCAAGAGACCACTCTGCACCAGGGGAGAATTTGTACATGGGTGTGGGCCGTGTACAAGGGAGGGTCAGAGTCTGTGAGTGCAGGCCTTGTGGTGCCTCAGGCTGGACATGATAGCGGGGTCTCCACGTGTTCCATAGGGCAACCCTCTAGCTCACCCCCAATCCACGAACTGATCACATCTAGGCAAAGGACTTTGAATTCTTCTTGCTGTTGTTATTCATTCACCAACTCGTTTCTGAATCTTTGAGACCCCATGGACTGCAGCACGCCAGGTTCCTCTGTCCTCCACCATCTCCCGGACTTTGCTCAAATGTCCATTGAATTGGTGATGCCATCTAACTATCTCATCCTCTGTTGTCCCCTTCTCCTCCTGCCTTCAATCTTTGCCAGCATTAGGGTCTTTTCTAATGATTTGGCTCTTTGCATCAGGTGGTCAAAGTATTGGAACTTCAGTTTAAGCATCATTCCTTCCAAAGAATATTCAGGGTTGATTTCCTTTAGGATTGATTCTTGGTGGTGGGGGGCAGGGGCCGTGTGCCAATTTTTAACAGGTTGGGGCAGCCAGGAAGTAGGAAGTAGGAGGGGCAGTCTGGCTTCTTGCCCTGAGAAAGGGCACAGTGTGTAGGTCTGGCGGCGGCAGGAAGTAGGGCCTGGCAGTAGGTGGGCCAGGTCAACCATATCAGGGGCAAGGCTGCCTGTGCCTGCTGAGATCTGCTGTACCAGTCAGCATCCCCAAACCCCCGGAGGCCGAGCATAAAATAACAAATGAAAAACCACCACAGCAGGTCTAGATGAGAGCGTGGAAGAAAGGAAAAAGTTTCATGTTTTATTACATTTAATGGCATTTTTCCTGCTTTCTGAATAAGGGGCCTCACATTTTCATTTTGCACTGAGGCCAGCAAATTATGTAGCTTGCCCTGCCTATAAATCACATACTAAATCATATTTTACTCATTACACTGGTCGCTAAGAAAATCAGAACAAAACTTACAATCAACTTTAGCAAAATATCAAAGAATTTACGGCATGTTTTGAGTAGTGAAATAACCTTTTACTCAACTGTTTTCTTATTTTTCTTGATTTTGTTTCCTTTTCTCTCTTTATGTACCCAAAGAGGAAAAAATCTTATTTTACATTTATTTTTGAAATATTTCATCCTTTTTATGTACTCATCTAAAAAAAAGTCACTAGCTAAACAAGCTAATTATTTACTGTACCCAGTTTTATAGCACTCAATAAAAGGCCGTTTGATATGACTTGTGATCATTCATTCACATAGGAATTTACCATCAGTGCAGCTGCTATTGTTTTAATACTTTTCTGCTCTTGTCACACTCATCAGACTTGTGAGCTATCTAACTTATTCACTGGCTAGAACATTCAATGATGACATCATAAATGGAATTTGTCATGTCACATGTTTTATCTCAGCACTGCAAAGTGTAAGTGGCTAGAGAGTACTCACCTGTAAGTGGTGCCTTTTTAGGATTGGATGGCTACTCACTTGATACAAGTAAAAATGACTGCTAAAATATCCTGTCTTTATAAAATTCACTATGGTGATGTGTTTCTGGCCCCACAGTCCTCCAATAGGATACTACCCTTAAGATTTGGACTGCTCACTAGAATAATCCATCTATCAGTAATTTTTATTGATTAGCTTCTATATGCCAGGTTTTTCTGGGCATTGGGGAAATAGTGATGCACAAGTCAGAATCTATCCTTAATCATAAAAAATTTAGTCCTAGAAGGAAAGACAGTAAACAAACAAGTGAACAAGATCATTGCAAAGTATGATTCATTATAAAGGAAATAACAGGATTATATATTACAGGCAAAAGTTAGGGGAGTATGGGGCCTTCATTTCATAGATCTGGAAAAACTTCTGAGAAGGTAACACTTAAGCCAGAATTTTAAGGATTCTGGGAAAAGCCAGTCATCTAATGTGCTGAGAGCAGCGAGTCTAGATAGAAGAGGGGTGGGGCGGAAAGGCAGGCAAAGAAGGGAATGAGTGATGGCAGATGCATAGCAAGAAAAGCTAAGCTAACCAAGCTGGTTCATGATCCCCTTGGAGAATTCACCAGCAGCAACCCATAATGTCTTCCCACTCTCCCCGCAGTCATTAAACAGGTCCCTCTGGTGACATTCTCACAGCATGAAATCACAACCAATGGAAGAAATCCAAGAAGACACCAAGGAAACAATATTAGGCAGGTAGGTAGAGATAAACTGAGCCAGGAAGGAATGAGTGATGGTATACCTAAATAGACTGTGGTCTCCAATTGGCCAGAGGAGGAGGAAAAGGACAGGATGAAAATTAATTAATGGTGACAAAAGACCAAAAGCACAGATGCTTTACCCAGCTTCTTCTTAATGACATGAATAATTACTGCAGTCAACATGAGCTTCTGACAAACAACAGCCCATCCTTGTTTGTGGTGAGAAGCTAAGATTAAAAGTTGAAATTTCCCTTCTCTAGCCCATCAGAAATTCCTAAGAAAGAAGGGAACTAGAATAGTTGGATGTAAAGCACCATTAGTCTAACTTATGAGACTCAAAAGCCTTCTTCTATCATCCAGGTCCTAGCTCCTCTGCTAAGGGATCTCTCTGCCTGACATCCCTAAATAGGTTTCAAACAATCCCATCTTTAAGACTCCATGCAAGGGTCAGTCATGGCTATTAAATGTGATAATTATTTTAAAAGGTATTCTGAAACTCCTAAAACTCTCAACAAATGATTGGTATATGATGATAATGATGGTGGTGATGACGACAATGCGGTGATGACGACAATGTGGTGATGACAGTTGAACAATTGTAATTTTTATCTAAGTGGTGGTTTCCTAGATAAGTCAAACCGGACTTTTCCTGGCAGAAATAATTTGCAGGGCCACATCCTGTGAATAAGAATCTTCATTGCAGTAGCAAAGGCTTCCATGGATTGCATTAGGTGGTTAGTTTTGTGACTGAACTAACATCATCACATCTTTGCATTAATTTAACCCCCTTACATAGAAGAAAACCACGTGAGATCCTTTAGTTGGGGTTGAGGAGTGGAATAACCTCCCTGAATGCCCTTTTTAATTCAGTGGGGGCATTCCAGGAACTCAAACCCACTCCAGGTTTCAAGGGTCTCAAGAACCCCGCCATGGTTTGACATTAACCAAAATTTTGAATGATTTTGAGGGGAGGACAGGCATGGGGAGGGCTATATTTTTGGGTCAGATAAATCAAAGCACATTTGGCCAGACACTGCCCCCCTTCATTTCCAAGCACATGTGAATTTCTAGGGAAATTGAATCCACGTGTTCCTGATTCATTTACATTTAACTCTTCAAAATGCTTTGTACACCCTCCAAGAAGCCTTCAGTGTATTGAGCCAGGAGGTCGGGTTTTATTAGCCATGCAGGGACCCAGCAGGCTGAATGAACGGGACGAGGCTTTCAAGACAGAACTCAAGAAGGTCAAGTGTTTTGAAAATTTGCCCCCACGTATTCCCCTTAACTTCTGGGTCCCCACCAAGCAACTTCTGCAAAGCGTACACAGAAATAAACCTCCATTTTCATGACAGAGATCAAGCCAAGAGCTGCTGGCCTCGACATCCTCTTCCCACAAACCTGAGCCTCTTTGATGGTCAGAGACAGAATGACTGATGCTTGATAGGTGCCCTGTGCTTCCTGATGTTAGTTTTCCGTTCTCATGCTTCATTTGCTTTCTTTGCTGAAGTGGGAAGCCTGCTGCCGCCACCCCGGAATCCTTGATAAGAATTGACGAGACCCAGGGGGAGTGTGGGAAGAGTCTGTGACTTCAGCCGCTTGGCAAAAGTTCCGGAGACTTTCTGATCTTCCTCCACATGCTGAAAATCCCTAGAAGTCCTTTGACAGAGAGGAGGTTCAAAAGGGCAGTCTTCCTGTCCTCATTTCTTTGGCGGGGAAAATATATATATATATATATATATATATAAAGACGAGGACAGCCACTGCATTACATCCTCAGAACAAGCAGACGTAATAAAAAGATTATTTTCTTGGGGTCAGGGAATAAAAAGGGTCAGGGAACAGTTAGAGATCACTCATTTCTCCCTTCCCACACATCTGAAATGCAGTCATAAGTAGACACACCCCATCTTTAAACTGCACAAATGTTCTGGCAAAAAAACCTACACTTTCTTTATTATGTGATAATAGCTCAGATGCCTAACTCACAAACAAGGCGAGTTCCTCCAAAAGAAATTGCCAGAGCTCATGTGTGAATGCTGTGTTCAAGGTAACTCCTTTTGCCTTTTACCTGTGTTGCTTCTCCATCTTCAGTATATTCTGCAAATACATGCAGTATTTGAGATTATTTAGATCATTGAGCTTAATCCTAACACATCTTGGTCAATAGGTCAAATCCTGTAATAAGCTCTCAGAACAATTTTATATTTGCTTGTGTGATTACATCAATCATGCCGAAGGTCTCTGTGAGCGTTTTGTCTTATTATTCCAAGTGCTGGGGTCTGCCATAGTGTAGGCACTCCAATATACTGAGTGAATGAGCTTAATGAGGTCTGACTATATGCCAGCTGGGGTGCATTAAATGCCATTGAGTCCTTACAATAAACCTAGGAGGAGTGGGGTCTTAGGATTCCCATTAGTACAGATGACAAAATGGAAGCTTAAAACATGAAGCAGCCTACTAAGGCCATGAAGTGTATTTAGAGGTGGAACTAAGGTTCAAGGGTAAATTTGCCTCCTGGGATTGCAGCCATGAAATTAAAAGACACTTACTCCTTGGAAGGAAAGTTATGACCAACCTAGACAGCATATTAAAAAGCAGAGGCATTACTTTGCCAACAAAAGTCCGTCTAGTCAAGGCTGTGGTTTTTCCAGTGGTCATGTATGGATGTGAGAGTTGGACTGTGAAGAAAGCTGAGCACCGAAGAATTGATGCTTTTGAACTGTGGTGTTGGAGAAGACTTTTGAGAGTCCCTTGGACTGCAAGGAGATTCAACCAGTCCATCCTAAAGGAGATCAGTCCTGGATGTTCATTGGAAGGACTGATGCTGATGCTGAAACTCCAATCCGTTGCCCACCTGATGTGAAGAATTGACTCACTGGAAAAGACCCTGATGCTGGGAGGGATTGGGGGCAGGAGGAGAAGGGGACGACAGAGGATGAGATGGCTGGATGGCATCACCGACTCAATGGACATGAGTTTGGGTGGACTCCGGGAGTTGGTGATGGACAGCGGGGCCTGGCGTGCAGTGATTCATGGGGTTGCAAAGAGTCCAACACAACTGAGCGACTGATGTGATCTGAACATCTGGTCTCATAAGGCTCACTCAGGGCAGACTTGGTGAACATAGAATTTAATTTCAATAAGAAGCATTTCCAATTACACCTCGTAAGAAAGTACTTAAATACTGTCTATGAGAGGTTGCTTCACTAATGGGCAAAACAATTCCTCTGGGACCTCTTCATTCAGGACACATCCCTGAATTTCCCTCTGGAGATAGCGTAAAACATTTACTTACTTCTTTGAGTGCACCAGTATTTATAGGTTACTTAATGCGTAAACTCATTTTGGTGCATGCTGTATAGTTTGTCTACATTTTGATCTAAGATTCTAAACTCTGAAAGCTGGAAATATACAATAAACTTTGAGTTCCCTGGCTGAAAGATATAACTTTCTTTTCTTTGATTTTAGCCTGCTTTCTTTTGCCTTCTGAAATAGTGCCTTGAAGTTCACAGCCATGTAAACTCCCTTCAATAGCTCTTGGTCAATAGTTTATGTAAGGGCAGTGAAGTGATTCATAAGCAAACGTAGGACTTTGCAGATACCTAGGAGACTGTAATCCTTGGTAAATATTCCAATTTGAAGTATTTCAACCTCAAGCTAATCAAATATGTATTTTTCTGTGCGTGTGTAAAATTGTTATTGTAAACTGTAAAGCACTCTGCAAATATTTGCTATAGTTGTTTAAAAGGAAAGGATCAAAGAGAAGTTGGCCACATGACTTCTGCTCCTGTTGCTTTGGGTCTCTTCATTCCTGGGGACTCTGGGAGTACCAGAGTGTGCCATAATGGTTCTTTACTTGAAACCCAGGAAGGTTCTTTCCTTGAAACCCATGTAGAAGTACAGACAGGACCACCTCCATGCAACATTTTAAAAACTGAGAGGAGGATAATGATTCCTAAAAGGGTTTAAGAACATTGTAGTATGATCACTCTAACGAGATAAATCTGAAGCAGAGAATTAGACTTTTAAAAGAACTTTAGAGTTTTTCCAACAAAGATTGTTATCTCTCAGTAGAGACATTTCACAATCTACTACAAAATTATTAGTGTTCTGAAGTGCTCTATAGCAGTGCTTCCCAAAGTTTGCTGTGACTTGAGATTTTGGTAAAATGCAGACTCCAGGACACTGGGTCCAAGTTGGGGTCTGAGGCTCTGCATTTTATCAAGCTCTCGATTGATAGTGATGTGACTGACATATGGGCCACACTTTGAATAGCAAGACTCTAGAGGATGAGGTAACACAGCTTTTAGACTCAAGAATTAGGGACCTGACTCTGGATTTAGAACATGGCTTGGGATTCCACCTCAATCTCATGTACTTACTGTGTGACTTTGGTAAAAGTATTCTACTTCTCTTTGTCCATTTCACATCTGGGAATAAAGAAAATGTTAGTACTAACTTCATAGGCTTTTGGACCAATTATATAACATCCTTGTGAAACTATGTGGTTGGCATTGTGCCTTACACATAGTAAACATGTGAGAAATATTAGCTATTATTATTACTTTCAACTGTCCATGCTGTGTCTCCAAAGGATTCTGTCTTTTCATATCTGAAAGAAAAGATAAAGATTTAGCTTTCTCATCTAAAATGCAAAAAACATGACATATTTTCTCCAAATAAAAATAGAATATACCAAAGTATTTTTAAAATTCTCTTTGGGCAAATATAGTCAACTGAGATAAATGTGTTTAGTAGGCACATTCACAATGGTTTTATTTTTATATTTGCAGCCCCTTTTTAATGAATTCTTCCAGTTTTTCTTATGCAATTCCATACTAAAATTTAACTCATTGTGTTCAAAGTCTCAGTGGAAATTCTCACCAATGTCACCCTCAGTTTGTAATTTTGATAACACCGTAATCTGTTAGTTGAAATAAATAACAGAGCCATGCTTGTGCTTTATTGAGTTCTCTCTTGATGGTGTGTTTTCTTCTGTTGTTCAAACAGTGGGAGAAGATTGTGCTGCTCTACTGGTTTACCCCTAAATGGAAACATCAACCACATTCTTTGGAAAACCACACTTTTAGCAGCTTTAATCAGTAGACTGGAAATACAGAACTCCTCTCGCTTTATTGGATTGGTGAATTGAATCCTATATTTCTATTCCTTGCTTCTTTTTCAACCTGATTCTACCTTACCCATACCTCCCTCCCCATCTTCTTCAAAAACAAGGTGAGATATGAAAGGCTTAATTCCAGGAAAAGAAAAGGAGAAAGAAAAATAGCATGCATTGAGTTGGTTATACACTATACCCTTCCAATCTAACTTGTATGGAAAGTGCATACTAAATAAGCAAGTTTTCTGAGTCCTGAAGATGCTTGTGTATCTTTAACGGAAACTCTTTGGTGAGATTCTACAAGCTAAGTAATTTTTTCTCCATTTTATAGATGAGGACATTGAGGCATAAATAATTTACCCATGGCAGCAAGACAACTTGTTGAAGAGGGAAAATCATCTCTGAAAGGAAATTTGAACTTTAAATGGAAAGAATACTGATGTAAAATGAAAATACTACAAAGTGAAAGAGACTGTTACCTTGAATTGGTAGGTTAAACTTATGCTTTCTAAAGAAGGTTTTAAAGGGAGATTGAGGAATTTTATTTTGAATAGAGAAAACTAAAAGGTTATTCTTTCTCCTTTTTCTTCTTCATTTTGCAAGCCTGTGTTGTATTAAGTGTGGACATTTCAAACTTCTACCCCACATCCCCATCCCTCATTCATAATACATAGATGGCCAGCGGGTCCTGAGTTCATTAACAATTATGCATGCTTTCTAAAAAGCTATTAACTTGAAATATGGACTTTTCTTCTTCTGTCAGACCCTTTCTTAGAGGAAGGGTAAAGAAAGTAGGTAACACCAAAAAAAAGTGAAGCACAACAGACACTTGGATAATCAACGAAAGACACCACTCGTCTCGGACTAATCAAGAGCCGGCGGTGCTGGTCTCGCCTGCTGGAAAGGCTGAAGACTTTTTCGGATACACCTTGGAATCTGCTCTGATTACTGTCCTCCTCCTGTCTGCAGCTGGCTTTACGTGTGCGCCTCTCCCACTAAGACACGTCCTAGCTCACAGTGCTATAGCGTCCTTTCCCTTGCTTAACTACGTGTTTTTGGTAAACGCTCTATCCTGTTATTTATAAAATGTGGCCAGTTTCTTGATGTTGCTAAATCCCAGTTCCTCTATTAAATCATCCTCCTTAATCCCACTTTGCCTTTATTCTCATAATTCCACTTTATCCTTGTCACAGAAACATTTCACCTCACACTGGGTCCCCGTTCTGAAGAAAGATTAAACAGGATGCTGTTATAGGTTTCCATCCTCTCTCACCCTTTCAGTTTCCTAGCTTTCATACTTTTTTTTTGTCCCTTTGAATTCATTGCCAGGGTCATAAAGTGCTTTAGCATTTGAATCCCAGCAACATCATCTTTGTGACTGTGGTCACTTTGATGAGTCTTAATCTACCTGTTCATGAAGTGGGGATATATGTAATAATAAGTATGCTTTCCTTCCAGAATCACTGCAAAGATCAGACACATTTCTGTTGTGTGACCCAGTGTCTGGTGTATACTAAATGCACAATAAATATTGTTCCTCTCATTACCTCCATTCTAGGTTCATGAACAGGTCACTGTAGTTAATAATTCACAAGCTTTTATCAGGACCTGAAATCCTGCTTATTCAGCATCTGTTTTCCGTATGCTTCTTCTTTACCTTCAAAATTTCCCTCTGCCCACATCTATAAAATGATTCATAATAAATGAGGCTTGTAATTATTGACATATTCATATATGCATCCACAACTCAAATATAAAATTTTTGAGGTTTTGTTCATGCATCATGAGTTCAATTTTTCTTTCAAGTGTTTGCATCCTAAGAGAAAGACGCTACTCCCAAGAGGTAGAGAAGACATAAGATCTGGGATGTGAAAGAATGTGGGTGGCAGGCCAAGTGCAATTACAGCATAGCTTATCCCAAATGGTGATCCCTAAAAATATTCAGTCTGGCTCTTTATGGAAGACTGGTCTCACGGATGAGGGGGATTTAATAACAGCTGGCAATGAAAACATCAATGTTATAGATGAGGAGCTAATTAAGGGTTGGTTGTCTGTATTATAGTCTTTATATGCCTTTTTGTATGAAATTAGGGTAAGAGGGAGAAGAAGAAGGAAATTAGTATACATATGGCCATGAGTAGAGCTTGGCTGAAAATGGCAAAGCAACTCTACAGTCCTTATCTGGTCATATTTCAGACATGACTCAATGACCTGTTTGGCATAAGAGATGGCTAAGAGCAGCTTTGCCAAACTCCCAGAGACATTTCCCCTATTCTTCTTATGACTGCTGGGAGTTTAGGCTGTCTGATACAAGTAGGGCTAACATTTCTGAGAATCCCTTGGACTGCAAGGAGATCCAACCAGTCCATTCTGAAGGAGATCAGCCCTGGGTTTTCTTTGGAAGGAATGATGCTAAAGCTGAAACTCTAGTACTTTGGCCACTTCATGCAAAGAGTTGACTCATTGGAAAAGACTCTGATGCTGGGAGGGATTGGGGGCAGGAGGAGAAGGGGATGACAGAGGATGAGACGGCTGGATGGCATCACCGACTCAATGGACGTGAGTTTGAGTGAACTCCGGGAGTTGGTGATGGACAGGGAGGCCTGGCGTGCTGTGATTCATGGGGTTGCAAGGATTCGGACACGACTGAGCAACTGAACTGAACTGAACATTTCTGAGTTACTTAAGTGGAAATTGAAGCTTAAGAGAGGATGAATAAATAGCCAATGAGCATGCAATGAGTGAAGCAGGATTAAGTCTTGACGTCTGACGCCAGAATCCTAGCTTTTGCAATTACAACACAAAGGAATATGATAGAGAGCGAGTTGTACAAGAAGAATTGTTTATAAGAATGGGACTGTAAGGATATATGTTTGTCTGATCAGCTGAGCACCATGGTGTTTCACAAAGATATATTTGATTATCAGGCTGAGAATCACTAAGTTTTCGGCAACCAAGAGTTCACAATAATACATATTTTGAATGGACACATTCTACCCTATGGTGCAAGTTATAGCATTCTATTTTCTGGGATCCTTTTAAAAACTGAAATATTGGAGGAGGACATTAGATTCAGAATAAATATACTTAGCTTTCTTCAAAAGCATTGGCTTTACCCTAGTTTTTACTAGGTTTAGCTTATTATATTTACTCTGTAGAGACTGTAGTTTTGTAGATCTTTCCAAGGTAACATCTGACAAAGTAATTCAGCATACAATACAATAAATCATTATACAACAGATCATTAAAACTCAGGTTTATATGGCCAAAGCCAAAATGGAAGGAAAAAAATAAGGGCTATATATGCTTCTCCATTTGATTCTTACCAGCAAGAAAATGTGGTTGGTAATGACAATGGAGATCTGCTGACAATAAAGAGAGAAATAGGGAGGGAGGGAAGAAGAAGAAGAAAGAAGAGAGGGAGAAAGGAGGAAGGAACGAGCAAAAGAAAAGGGAGCTGTAGGAAATTGCAGGTCAATAGGAGCTAGATATAAGCAATTATAAAATTGCCATGAAAGACTCAGAAATATGAACACACACACACACATACACACATGTCCAATAACAAATGTTTATCTGACCCCAACATCCAGGTTATTCAGTATTCTGTTCTATTAGTTAAAAAACCTGTTCGTTGCTGGATGGATAAGCCTGAATTTGAACCTGGCTGGAACTACTGAATAAAGGCCAAAGAGGATGGGCTATGGTGTCATTCAGACCCAGGGTTTAGCTCTCAACTGCCTCACCTTACCAGCTATGTATTCTCCTGGGTAGCATTCTCATCTTTAAAAGCCTTGTAGGCTTATTGTATGTACATGAAAAATTATATAGACTTTATTAAATTAAATAAGATTTTATAGACACACATATACGCATAGATGTATGAAGTATTTAACACACCAATTATCAGTAGTTTGATCAAACAGCCCACCCACATCATAATTTGAGATCTTAACCAACTTTACCCTCTGTGTTTTGTCCAGCTACCTGTCTCAGCATGTGATCACCCTGGTTATCAAGTTGTTGTTTTTTTTTTTTCTTTCTGACTATTTCTTGTGTTTTCCAGTAAGAAGAGGGTAAAAGTAATCTAAACTAGCAAGGTATGAACATTCCAAAACCATTTAAATGTTTCATAAATATTGTCATCTTGTACTTCTAAACAGCTAAACAGTTTTCCTTTGATTATTATTGAGCAAATTCTTAATGACAGAGAATGTTCATTGAGGAATTCCATTAATCATTTGGAAAACTGAAAGCAATCTAAATGATCATCAACAGCAAAACCATTTAGTAATGTTATGTTGTATCCATATGACAGAGAAACACCCACTTCTTAAGGGGAATAAGATAACTCAATATGTTACTGGAATAGAAAAGTCCACAATCGATCCTGAAGTTAAAAAAGAAACTGTGAGGCACTGCAAATGATTTCATATCATTTGTGCAAGAGAATATATATGAATTTTATAACATGTATGAAAAGTGTGAAGTCAAAGTCTTAGTTGTTGAGTTGTGTCCAACTCTTTGCAACCCCATGGCCCACCAGGGTTCTCTGTCCAAGGGATTCTCCAGGCAAGAGTACTGGAATGGGTGGTCATTTCCTTCTCCAGGGCATCTTCCCGATGCAGGGATTGAACCTGGGTCTCCTGCATTGCAGGTGGATTCTTTACCATCTGAGCTACGAGGGAAACCCTAACATGTATGTGAGTGTATTATACTTTCTGCGCTAATTTTGCTTTCTAGGGAGTGGCAGTAATGGGTAAAAATGAGAAAAGAAAATTTCTAAACTTTTCACAAATCAGGAACCTAAACTTAAACATCACAGGTTATACTAGTTTCCTGTTGTTTCTGTATCATAAACTTAGTGACCTAGGACAACACATGGCACATTTTCTGACAGTTCTAGAGAACAGAAGTCTGAAATGTATCCTTATGTAAGAATTAAGATGCCGGTTGAGCTGCATTTCTTCTCTAGGGAAGAAGCATTTCATGCTTTTTCCAGGTTCCAGAAACTGCCTGCTTTCCTTGGCTCATGACCCCACATCACTCCAGTCTCTGCTTCTGTCATCATATGTCCTTTTCCTACTCAGACTCTTCTGCTTCCTCTTATAAGGGTCCCTGTGATTATATTGGGCTCACACAGATAACCCAGGATCAATTCCAGTTCAAAATCCTTAATTTAACCATGCAAAGTCTCTTTTGTCAGGTGAAGTAGCATATTCATAGGTTAGGATGTCTTTGAGGAACCATGACTCTGCTTACCATGAACACCTTTATATTTTGTTGAAATCTGTCTTCTTAATAATACTTAGTTAGCCAGTCATTTGTTACTGCCTCTCTTTCCGAGCTCTAAGTGAAAAAAAAAAAAAAAAAGAAACCACACATACACACATGCTCTTTCATTAGCCCAAGACATTAGCACAATGTGGAAAGAGAAAAGGAGGTTAGGAAGTTGGAGGAAGGAAGGAAGGAAAGACTCTATGTTTATTCACCTGAAATAATGGGTAATAAAAATATGATGCATTCATTTATTCCCCAAATAGTAAGTTCTTCTGATAAGTAGAACAGTCTTCAAGGAATTGTTCACATCACATGCAAACACACACACACACACACACACACACACACACACAAGAAAATTTTTGTGCCATTTAAGAATTTATCACTCATTAAGGAAGACAAAATTAAGCACATAAGAAAACTTAAGAAGAGTACAACAGTGGATCAAATAGTTTGAGTATTTGGAGATAGATGACAAGAGCTTGAACTTAATTCAGGTATGGTTTCATGAATGAAAGATTGAGTCAGGTTATATAAAGCAAATGGGCATAAAATGACAAGTTACATAGGTCATCTAAAACAGAATAAATGAGAGTAAAATCACACAATCAAGGTAGAATTGATGGAAAACATAGGTAAACTATACAACTTGGTTGATAAAGAATAAGAGATGAGCTCAAAGGGATAAAGAACTCATGTTCAGTTGTGTGTGTGTGGAAGTAGGGGGGCAGTCCGGGAGGGTTATAAGCTGAAAAGGCGAAGAATGAGACCAGAGAAGGTAAACTTGTGGTGAGGGATCACTCTGCATGTTCAGCAGACAAGTGAAATAATGTGATTTGGGGTCTTAATCATCTGTCTAGAGTCCTCTTCTAACACCTGATGAAGGATTAGAAGCATAGGTATTCTGTGATCAGTGAAGTAAATTGGCTAATTTTAAAGAATATTTTATTCAAAGTTAGAGCTACACAATCTTGCTTCTCTCTTGAGACTGATAATGGTAATCAAGGGGAAATAAAAACGTCAAGAGAAGAAGAGCCAGTTGGAGTTTAACTGATGTATAGATCACTTGCCCCTCCTGGTGGCTAAAATGAAAATCCATTCTCAATAGAAACAAGTGGACCATTTCAACAAAAAGTCATTAATAAGTGATGTGAAAAACAGATATGTTTGATACTGTGTAGGAACACACTGTAAGTGAGGGATAAGTAAATACAAGGAAGTTTATGCTTTTAAAAAAATTAGTAAAAAAAAATGTTGACAATTGCTTCACTAAGAGACAGGGCTAGAATCTCAGAAAAAACATGGGATTCAAATACTTTCAAGAGCAAAAACCAAGAGGAATATCTCAGCTATACAAATGATAAAACTGAGGTTTATAGAGATAAAAGAAAAAAGCCAAAGTCACACAGCCAGGAAAGTGAAAAGTGAGGATTCAAGATTTAATCTCTAGCCCATCTGTTTCCAAGACCCTGGTGTTACCCAGTACATGACCACAACTACAACTTCAGCAAAAAGGACAGAAAAGTTCACATTGCCTCACATGTTCTGTCTAGGCCATGATTTAAGAAAGAAATAAGAAGTCTTCAAACATTTATCACTACCTAAAGAATAAAACAAATTTTTATAAAATATCATTTCCCAGAAGACTTACACATTGCCCTTTTCTTTAAGATCTTTCTGCGTAAGAAGATAGATGTTTATTTTTCATTGTTTTTGAATCCAGAAAACCCCATTTATTTCTGTAAGCAGCCAATTATCAGTTAAGTGAGACTTACTGAGAAAGTAAGTGTTTCTGTAACTGAGCAGAAACTTATACATGATGCCATTAGAATATATGTACATACTGTAGCCAAGGTCCATGCTCTTGTTTTAGAAGATTAACATCAAAAAGAATGAAGGACCACAGGGAAGCCACTGTAAAAATACATGTCAGAAATACACACACACTCACGGGAAATATCAGGTGTAGAAATCAATCTGGAAATCTAAACTGATTACTTCTGTCCAAATGATAGCCACCAGCGACATGTGACTACTGAGTTCTTAGAATGTATAGTCCAAACTGAAATGCACCGAAAATATGAAGTATTCACCAGATTTTTGAAGACTTGGTGTGATAAAAATGTAAAACATCTCAATAATTTTCACTTATTGCAAGCAGAAATAACAGCATTTTATATTGGTTTAAATAAAGTATATTATGAAAGTTAATGTCACATAGTTCTTTCCACTAGATAAACTGAAATCATTCATGTGAATTACACTTTTAGAATCACATTTTATTTCAACTGGACAGTGCTGTCTGGACATGTTTGCTAGAGGCATTTTGAAGACTACTACACTGAGTGGAGAGACAAGAGGTGGATGGGGTGGGTCTGGATGTGCTCAAGCTGGTCTTGTATCTTTTATTAAATGCTTAATCTCAAAAAAACTATCATAAAAGGTTATTTGTCAACAAGTCTGTACTTTTCCAGTTATTAGTTATTTATTTTCAGTAAAGTTCTAATGTCACTTCAAAGGTTATGACTCAGATGTCAACTCTGCATTCCCATCAGATGACATTTTCTTCATTCTATGATACTTGTATAGGAAAATTAACGTGCTGACAGATATTATTAAAGATCCAGATCACCGCCAAAGGTCTAAAGTTCTGGAAAATCAATAACACAACAATTCTTAATCTCAAAGGACTCGTTTGAAGAGAGAAGACAAAGATAAATAAAACCGGTAAAAGTGGATTGGGTTGGCCAAAAAGCTTGTTCAGGTTTTTCTGTATGATGTTACAGAAAAACCCAAATGAACTTTTTGGCCAACCCAATAGAATATCACAGTTCTGTAACAAATTAAAATTTCAAAGTATGGTACAGGAATTAAAGCTTGATAAGAGGGCTGGGAATTTATAAGGTATAATTGGAAGGATTATGAATCAAAGAACAAGGAGGGATGTATTAATAGGAAAACTTCATTGAGTTCACATTTCCTCTCCACTTGTGAGTTTTTCAGTTGCAGAGTTAACCTTCTTGGGGATGGATTTCCTTACCATCTTCTATAACTCAGAACACTATTTGACATTCTGTGAGCTTTGTTGAACTGAGACATGAATATGCCCAGAAAATGGAGGCACTAATGAATATTTAATAAGGGTTTTGTGGGCTTTAAATTCAGACTTTTTGCAGATTTTGGATCACAATACATATGCTAGCTGTTCATTCAGCGAATAGTGACGGACACCTACTGACTGCCAGGCACCATTCTAGGCTATGCCTATTACTTGGGTAGAGTGCAGGCAAACAATAAGGGGAAGTGTTGCAGGAAGAGAGAAAAGGTTGCAAAGACACAGAGGGATGTTTTCTTTACTACTTTATTTTTTTTTTCAGGGAGAAGGAATTTTATTTTATTTTTTTAATTTTATTTTATTTAACTTTACAGTATTGTATTGGTTTTGCCATATATCAAAATGAATCTGCCACAGGTATACATGTGTTCCCCATCCTGAACCCTCCTCCCTCCTCCCTCCCCATACCATCCCTCTGGGTCGTCCCAGTACACCAGCCCCAAGCATCCAGTATCTTGCATCTAACCTGGACTGGCGACTCGTTTCATTTATGATATTATACATATTTCAATGCCATTCTTCCAAATCATCCCACCCTCTCCCTCTCCCTCTCCCTCTCCCTCTCCCACAGAGTCCAAAAGACTGTTCTATACATCAGTGTCTCTTTTGCTGTCTCGTATACAGGGTTATTGTTACCATCTTTCTAAATTCCATATATATGCGTTAGTATACTGTATTGGTGTTTTTCTTTCTGGCTTACTTCACTCTGTATAATAGGCTCCAGTTTCATCCACCTCATTAGAACTGATTCAAATGTATTCTTTTTAATGGCTGAGTAATACTCCATTGTGTATATGTACCACAGCTTTCTTATCCATTCATCTGCTGATGGACATTACTCTAACGGGTCTCCTTGCTCTTAATCCTAAACTCTTTAGAAATCCTTTGCATTTCTACAGGTATCTTCGGTGTTCCCAGCCATTGCTGATTTTGGTTGCAGCTCCAGTGGATATGTCTATGGGAGCTCGTACTCACCTTGTGATGACACTATCCCTTAAGCACCCTCCTTCCTTCTCCCTCCTTTCTGCTGGGGTGTCTTCTCGGCTCTTTTAAGAGCCCAGAAGGCACTCCTACAAGTACATCCAGAAATACACAAGAGTTAATAACCTGGGGACACCTCTCAACCAGTGAGGGACCAGAAACATTGAATAAATCCTCCAGATCCCCATTCTTTGAGCAGATCATTTAAGATCAATTCTGTATACTTCTCAGAAGTTTCTGTAGAATTAAGCCCTTGTTACCTGTAGTAGCAATGTTAGTAATACTCTCTCCTTTCACTTTTTTCTCCTTTCCTGTTGTACTCTTCCTACTGACTTACCACTTCTTGCTGGGTTCACTACCAAGATAAACTACTTTTACCAAGCCCATGTCTCCAGCAGTGCTTCAGAAGAACCCAAAGAGAGCAACGCTAAGGCATCGCTTAGGATATGAAGAAGAGTTGCCATGTTAAAGCACAGTTCTGGTCTCCCTTCAAGTCCCACCTGAAATATCACTCATTCAATGAAGTTTTAATAATCTGCAGCCTTCCAGACTTAACATTTCTCTATCGCTGCTCCCTCACACTTCTTTTTTAACACTGCTCATAATCTGCTTTGTAGTGGAACCGTTTCATTTTAACACATTAGTGACTGGAGACATATTAATGCCACAGGTGTTAGTTTCTGCAAAAATCCCCCAGTCAATGTGTTAATTGTGTGTCTCCCCCAACAGACTATAAGCTCATGGGCAAGGACTGTGTTACATTCACATTTACAACTGCATCAACAACTAGTACAGAGTTTTCAACATTGTTGATAGACACTCAATACCTGCTGACTTTTTGTAAATACAATCTCTCATGATATCAGCATATTTCATGAGACGGGCAAGTCTCGGAAATGTAAGATGGCAGAATCCCAGAATGAATGGGCTGTCCTCATGAAGAAAAACAGCTTTGAGTAGTATAATAAATTACACAAACTTCATGAGGCAGAAAAGAAAATATTTCTTTCAAGAAAAGATCACTGTATTTGCAGGCAAAGAAATTGTATGGCCTCTAGATAATCAGAAATCTTGAGACTCTGAACAGCATTAAATATTTCAGAAAAAGAGGAGTTATTTAACTTCTCTGAAGTAAGCGGAACAGCATAGAGAGGAAGATGTACCGGAGATAGGGAGAACCATAGAGGAGATAAGGAGGGTCCTGAAACGTTGTGTGGTGCAAATGCGGTTCATCTCTATGACCTCCTAGATATTCAGGCAAAATCTCTTTTAATATACCTAAAATCTTATTAAAGGGATTAAAGTTCTTGTGGAAGTTGGTCACAGAGTAAGCATCTTATTTTGGGCATGTATGGGGTGGAAAATAAGATGTTATGTTTACTATCCTCTTACTTTATTGCTAGGTTTTAACATATATATATATAAATCATATATACACACAGTTGATCCTCATTATCCACAGATTCTATGCTTACAAATTCCCCTATTCCCTAAAATTTGTTTGAATCAATACTTGCTGAGCTCTCATGGTCATTCAAGGGCATGTGTAGAGCAGAAGTCATCCAGCATGCCTGCTCCCAGTTGAGGAAACACAAAGTGATTCTGTCTTCTTGCTTCAATTTGAGTACTGCGAACAAGTGTGTATTTCATGGTCTATTTAGTATCACTTTTTTATTCTTTTTTGCATTTTTGTGATTTCTGTTGGTGACTTTGCTGCTTGGAATGACCCTCAAACCTAGTGCTAAAGTGCTGTCTAATGTTCCCAGTGTGAGAAGGCCTTTTAGAGAAAATGCTTATATCAGGCATCATAAATGCTTATATTAAGCATCATTCAGGCATGAGTTACAGTGATACTGGTCATGATTTCAAAGTTAACAAAGGAACAAAATATATTAAATTGGATGTCTTAAACAGAACCTCACAGAAAACAAGGTATGCATTGATCAGTTGATGCAAGTATTGTGATTAGAGGCTCACAGAAACCTAAATCTGTATTTCCCCTAGGAGAAATGGTTCAGTATTCACTAATCCAGGTTACATTAACACGAATATAAATTTTTATATTATACTTTGGTACGAGTGTGAGGAGCTGAGGAGTTTCTTTCTCGTGGGTTTGTACTCTAAAGTAGAATCGCCAGTTCATGAACCATGTGAAAATTCAACTTTTATAACATAATGCCAAAATGATTTTCAAAGTGGTTATATCAATTCATTTGCCCATAGCAATTTATCTAGCTTTAATTTTAAACTGCATTCTTCAAAATGTCAATTTTATTTTACTTTCAAATAAACACACTTCCCCATTTATTCAAAATTTCTGGCTATGTCACCACAAAATGTGAAGAAGTCTATAATGCTGCCTTTGTAAAAATTCAGAAAGTTAAAGTATTTTCCTATACAAAATAAAAAATAATATTATTAGAGAGAAAAATTATAGAACACATAGAACCTAGGGTTCCACAGAAGAATGTCAGAATTTCTTGAATTAAATGCAAATTTGTGTTCATATGTGCATGATTCTGGGAGCATATAGCTTTGCTTATATTCTCAAATATTTCTTTGACACATGTAATGTTAAGAATCATGGCTAAAGAATAAATTGAATAATTACCAGAATCCTGGAATAAGGCATTCAAAAAGAAAAATAGCCCTAAAGTTCTCAAAATTATGATAAAGGAAGATGCACGATTTGTTATATAGTTTTCAGAGGACAAAAGGAAACATACCAGTCTTTACCTTAAAAATTATGTTTCGCTCTGGCTCTCATTTAGAAATCATAGGAGTTTTCTTATGACTCATACTGAAATTGAGCCTTGAGTCATAGTTTAAATGTTTAAAATTGGCTATTGATACTATGTTAATACAGTTAATAAGTTAAACTCCCAAGTCAGTAAAGTGGAAAACTACCTATAAAAAGGAGGAGCTGGAGTGAGCAAGACACAGAAATTATAAAGTATTCTAGCTAAGGCATGTGAATAAGAAAAGAACTAATACACAACATATTTGAGTTTTTTCTTCCAGTGTTAGCAATAAGCAACTGGTGAAGAGGGCCTCATTCAGTAGGAACTGAATGCTTTGCTAGGAAAAACACTCACATTTGACCACCCTGGGAGAAGCTTATAAAACTCTTCCGAGCTAGTAAAGGAAAAGACCCAGACAATTATAACAGGAAACACCAGCTGGGGAAGATTTCCACTGGTGTTCCTGAATCCATGGACCACATAATGAACAACAGAAGAGTGGATGTGGGGAGCCTCCAAGGAGCCCTCCTTGGGAAGAAGCGAGCAGGTGGTCCTCATCAGGAAGTGTTTGCTGGTTTGTGTTCATGAAAACCCATCAAACCACCAAGGGGCTATTTTTTCTTAAAATAAAAACAAAGAAAAATTAAAACAGAAAATTGGTTTTATGTCTTTACTGACAGGATAGTGGGCATTTCCTCTCAAATTCCGACATGTTTTGATTAGGGTCTCAGATGTTTGGGATATATGGCTGTTAAAATTTTATACAGCACCTTTTTCATCCCTTTATTGTTACGATTTCTTAAAGATACGATTCAAAAGAACCCCCAGTTGTGTGTGTGTGTGTTTGCATTTTAGCAACAAAGAAGCTTCACCCATAGTCAAGACTGGGGGACATAACATGATCATTTCTTCACTGGGAGAGATAGAAGTAGAGAATTTGATTGTCTCTACCGATGCATAAATTCACCCCCACCCCCTTCCTCCTCATCTCATTTGTGGGATAGTGATCCCTCTCCTACTCCACACTACCACTTCAGAATCGCCCTTTGGTGGTTCGGTACCCAAGTTTGGGTTAACTGAACAAATATTTACTGAACACTTACTGTGTGCCATAGGAGGAAATGGCAAGCCACTCCAGGATTCTTGCCTGGGAAATCCCGTGGATAGAGGAGCCTGGTGGCCTACAGTCCACAGGGTCTCAAAGAGTTAGATATGACTTAGCAACTAAACAACAACCATATACTAGGAGCCAGGCATCATGCTCAACAGGAAGTTCAAAGATGAAACAGATTTAGCCCATTTCCTGATATACTGCTATTCCAGAGAAGGAGTGAATTTGAGAATATAAAATGTTATAACAATGATTTGACACACAGAGAGTTAATGTTTTTCAACTCTATAATCGAACAAGTCATTACATAGTCATTATGCTGGTTACTTACATGCTTTTGGAGCATTTGTTTTTCTCAGTGACAAAATCAGTTAATTCTGTATTTATAAATTGACACATTCCTTTCAGTCCCACTTGTTTTCCCCCAACATTTCCAAGAGACAGGTAACAGAACTTCAAGGCCACTTAAGGGTTACATGGGAATTGGCACAGTATCAGTGTTGTCACAGGACTGACACAGTCACTTTGTTAAAGAGCAAATAAGGGAAGAAATATTACTGCAACTATCATAGGAAAATCCAGTCAGCCACATAGGCACATAAATCTGCCATACCTAAAAATCTGCCAGTCACTCTACAGAAAAGGAACAAACTCGCCAGTCAGGATGGCCACCACCAAAAAGTCTACAAATAATACATGCTGGAGAGGGTGTGGTGGGAATGTAAATTGGTACAACCACTATGGAGAACAGTATAGAAGTTCCTTAAAAACCTAGAAACAATGCTATCTATGATCATGAAATTCTATTTCTGGGCATATATCCAAAGAAAACCATAATAGAAAAGATACATGCATACCAATGTTCATTGTAACATTATTTACAATGGCCAAGACATGGGAGCAACCTAAATGTCCAATGGCAGATTAATGGATAAAGAAAGTGTGGCATATTTATACAATGGAATATTACTCATCCATAAAAAAGAATGAAATAATGCCATTTGCTGCAACATGGATGACCATACTAAGTAAGCCAAGCAAAGATAAATATCATATGATATCACTTATGCCGCCACTAAGTCACTTTAGTCGTGTCTGACTCTGTGTGACCCCATAGACGGCAGCCCACCAGGTTCCCCTGTCCCTGGGATTCTCCAGGCAAGAACTCTGGAGTGGGTTGCCATTTCCTTCTCCAATGCATGAAAGTGAAAAGTGAAAGTGAAGTCGCTCAGTTGTATCAGACTCTTAGCGACCCCATGGACTGCAGTGGCTCCTCTGTCCATGGGATTTTCCAGGCAAGAGTACTAGAGTGGGGTGCCATTGCCTTCTCCGAGATATCACTTATAGTGGAATCTAAAAGATGATACAAATGAACTTAATATGCAAGACAGAAATAGAACTACAGACATTGAAAACAAATTTATGGTTACCAAAAGGGAAAGGGAGGTGATAAATTAGGAGTTTAGGATTAATTTATGCACACTTCTATACATAAAATAGACAACCAACAAAGACCTTGCACAGAAACCTATACTCTTTTGTATATAAGGGAGAAGGAAATGGCAGCCCACTCCAGTATTCTTGCCTGGAGAATCCCATGGACAGAGGAGCCTGGTGGGCTGCTGTCCATAGGGTCGCACAGAGTCGGACACGACTGAGGCGACTTAGCATGCATGCATTCATTGGAGAAGGAAATGGCAACCCACTCCAGTGTTCTTGCCTGGAGAATCTCAGGGACGGAGGAGCCTGGTGGGCTGCCGTCTATGGGGTCGCATGGAGTTGGACATGACTGAAGCAACTTAGCAGCAGCAGCAGCATAAGGGAAAAGGATCTGAAAAAAATTATATATTTGTATGTATAACTGAGTGACTTTGATGTACACCTGAAACTAATACAACATTGTAAATAAACTCGACTTAAATAAAAATTTAATTAAAATAATAATAATAAAAGAAACGGATTCACATTTGCAGGGGACAATATAGGGATGGGTGAGTGGGAGGTACACACAATTGGGTATAAGACAGGTTATAAGGATATGTTATACAACCCAGGGAATATAGCCAATATTTTGTAATAACTGTAAATGGACTGTAGCCTTCAAAATTGTATAAAATATATATGGAGGGAAAACAATTAAAAACCACTTTGCATAAAATAAAAATAAAATAAAACATGAAAAAAAATTGCATCACACTTGACTCTGAAATTATTCACTGACTGACATTTAGGTCAAGTTTTCAACTTCATTGTTCAGCCCTCATCTCCCTTTCATTTTTCCTTCCATTCTCTATTCTATCTCTTCCAATTTCAAAAGTCTGGTAGCTTTCTTGAACAGGTTTGTTTCTATTGGTTGATTAATGGATTTGTAAATTTATTTCCATAGTTGAATCATTTCTGCCATTCTCAGAAGGCCTTATCTTTAAAAACAATTCTATTAAATTGCATTTTTTAGAAAAGATAACAGTCTTTCAGGAAAAATATTATCTGTTACCTATTAAAATAATTTTTATCCTCACCATATTTGAATCTCTGATAGTACCCACAAAGGCAAAATGGAAATTTTGCTTTTTTTTTGTTTTGTATATTTTGTTTTTTATTAAAATATAGGTTTATTTATGGATTTCCCAATGGCTCAATAGGTAAAGAATCTACCTGCAATGTAGGAGACACAGGAGACTTGGGTTTGATTCCTGAGTCGGGAAGAGCCCCTGCAGAAGGAAATGGCAATCCATTCCAGTATTCTTGTCTGAAAAATCCCATGGACAGTGGAGCCTGGTGGGCTACAGTCCAATGGGTGGCAAAGAGTCAGACACGACTGAGTGACTAAGCACACCACACAATATTTGTTTAGTATTACCTACTTTATTCTTAAAGTATAAAGAACACTGGGTTTGATTCCTGAGACTTTAAATTCAAATCTAAATTCTTTGTTCCCTTTTCAGTCCCTAAGCCTAATTTTACTCAAAATTTCTTCATGTATGGGTAAAAGAGATTCTGCAGGGAGAACAGGCTAGACATGAAGTTTGTGTATTTGGGGGCAAAGCTGTTTGTTATCAGCTTCTGCTGCTTTCAATCTATAACACAGTTAAGAACAGGGCAATTATGCATAGTAAGTTTTCCTTTCAAAGCTAAAACACAAAAGAAGCCCTTGTCAAGAATTATTAATGTCTTAAGTAAAGTTCATCATAGTCAAAGCCATTCAAAGGAATAAATCTAGCCAAAATAGAAAAGTGTGTGTGTGTACTGGTATAGAAATAGTTGGGGGAGGTGAGGGGGAAAAGAAGGTGAAAGATTTTTGTTTTTTACAGGGTAGAGAAAAAAAATGGATATTTCATAGGATGAAAGAAAACACAAACCTAATAATAAATAAATCCTCTTTTAAGAAAATAAGCTTACATAAAAAGAAAAACTGGAGGTCAAAAATGAAAACGCAAGTTTAATTCAGAGGAGAAAGCCACGGAATTTAAAGACAGAGCAGTGGGCTTGGATCAGAACTTGGAATTTAATGGAGCAGTAACAGGAGGGCAGAGTGTAGGAGAGCTATTTGACCAGAATTACTGTTCATAAGACTTTTACCAATATTTATTTGTATGTTATATGTATAAAAGGTTATATATATCCAAATTACTTTATATATCATGTGATGTTTTTTCTTTTTGTCTTAACATGGAGAAACACCTTATGTGTTAAATGTAAACATTCAAATTGTCCCACAGTTGTCTTACATTGACTTTCCTCCTTACTTTTTTAATGAGGCAGTGTCTAAAAATATCAAAGGAAGGCCAGATTGTTTCAGAATTCTGAAATGCCTGGGTGCCACTTACAAACCGTGTACCCTTGAGAAACATACTTAGTTCTCTGCAGCCCATAGGAAAGGAGAATAATAGTACCTGCCTTATCTAAGTCCTTGGGTTGCTGTGAGACCTTAAAACGGAAATCACAAAGCACCTCAAAAGGGTAAGGGACCCTTCTTCTTCAACATTGCTGTAAAATGTAATTGTTATGGAGATCTACAGTCAAGTTAGAAGGGTGATTTTCCAGTAATCCAAGTGTTTGTTCAGGAAATTCTGAAGCTAGTGGGTCAGACTTGTGTGTTTTCTATCATTGTGAGAGACACATTTCACAGACTCCTGGCTTCAAAGTCACCACCTGATTCAATGCTGATCATGGCTCTCCGGGTATCTCTTTCTAACAAACTTTTCAAGAAAGTTTTCATGGAAATTTCATTGTTAATCTTGTTTTCCATGTGACACTGAAAGTTAAAGATACATTCTACTAAGGGGGAGAAATGCCCTTAGACTTAAAAAACCACACGTGCATGTGTGTAAGCACAAAACACACATACGCATACAGAACCTTAAATTACATAAGCATAAAGCCTTAATAGAAATAACAAGATTTGTTAACTGATGTGTGCATACTAAGTCGCTTCAGTCGTGTCCATCTCTTTGCGACCTTATGAATTGTAGACCTCCAGACTCCTCTGTCCAAGGGGTTTTCCAGGCAAGAATACTGGAGTGTGTTGCCATGCTCTCCTGCAGAGGATCTTCCTGACTCAGGGATCAAACTTGAGGCTCCTGCCTTGCAGGAGGATTCTTTACCGATGAGACACTAGGAAGCCCTTATTAATTGATATATTAAATTAAATTATAAGATATTTGAGGTTGAGTTTCCCAGGAAGTAGACATCTAGAGGAAGATTAGCTTGCAAGTATACTTTGGGGTATCCTTGGCATTAACAGCTGTAAAGAAGTGAAGGAATCAGGATAGAGCAGAGAAAGGAGTTGAACTGTCACAAACTTACAGTAAAAACTTCAGCAGATTCTATGGAGACCTCTGGAGCTGGCACAGCCCTTCAGTGTTTTCTCTAGTTAGGGAAGGAAGCAGGTCCTTTATACCCCTGTATTGACTTGACCCAGCCTATCTAGTAAAGAAGGGTAACCCTGAGCAAGGTGGCTTTCTTTAGCTAAGGATAAGACCTGGAGAGGGACTCAGCTTAGGGATATCAACCATGAACACTCCTGGGAGCTGCAGAGTTTAGTTCTTCAGTTCTGGAATTTGACCTGGGTGAACACCACTGAGCCCACTCCAATCCACACCTTGTACCTTTCAATCCCACAGACATCACAATCATTTCTGGGAGCAGTCCCATTGTTCTTGGAGGAAGCTTACCAGGACCTGGTTAATGAGATGAACTACAGGCACCAACAATAAAGCTGGTATTGAAGTGTGATATTCATTGTATTTCTCTTTCACCAGCTATTCAAGATCCCCTTCACCCTCAACCTACACTGCTGTTAGCCCTACCTGGTAGAGGGACCCACACCCTTATTTCCGAGTGGTTACCATGCTCTTCTCAAGTTTTAGCCATTGAACTGGGCCATGTGTGCATGCTCAGTAACTCAGTCGTGTCCGACTCTTTGCGATCCCATGGACTGTAGCCCACCAGACTCCTCAGTCCATGGGACTATCCTGACAAGAACACTAGAGTGGGTTGCCATTTTCTCCTCCAGAGGAACTTCCTGACACAGGAATCGAAACCATGTCTCCTGAGTCTCCTGCATTGGCAGGATTCTTGACCACTGAGCCAGTTAGGAAGCCCTGAAGTTGTCCATTTATAATCAAAATTGGGCAAAGGGAATACCAAGAGACACCAAAGTGTATCACCTGAATACCAAGCATATTATTTATTGCCTATATAAAAATAGCCTTACCTCCTCTAGATAATCAGAAACATTGGTCAGATTGATGACCCCTTTCCTTGCATGCAGGCTTCCCTGGTGGCTCAGTTGGTAAAGAATCCGCCTGCAATGTGGGAGACCTGAGTTCAATCTCTGGACTGGGAAGATCCCTTAGAGAAGGGAACAGCTACCCACTCCAGTATTCTGGCCTGGAGAATCCCATGGACTGTATAGTCCATGGGGTCCCACAGAGTTGGACACAACTGAGCAACTTTCACTTTCACTTTCCTTGCATGCTATTCTCATGGCACAAGAAAGATTAAAGTGACTGAACAACTGTCAAAGCTTGAGTTTAATGGGATTCTTTCTGTGTTCCCTGGTAAAAATTTCTCCCTCTGGTAATCAGGGCTCAGAGTTGTCAGAATAAGAAACAAAGATTCTCTAAGCAAATCACTGGGAGTGATGATTAAATAGGCTACTTTGATCTTCACTGCTCAGTACTGGGACTGCTGTGTTCTCTCTCTGGAGGACACAGCACCGACTATGGTTCTTAACTTAAGGTATATACAGTATTTCCCACGGTGCCCTCGCTGAGCCTCAGATGTTTGTTCAGCAGGCGGTACCACTGCTAAAGTGACTGACAGTTCCTGGGAAATGAGGTTCATAGTAGGACCAAGGCATCCCAAGAGGACAGGATAAAGTCAGTCTACTCTGCTGTGAGGGAGGTCAGTTATTCTACCATCACCCTACATGGACTCACATGTCAGTGGGTCAGAGAGTTGGCAAGTTCTCCAGTTGTGGAGCTGGCTGAGCCCTACTGACAGAAAAAGGAAACTCATATCCTGAAGGGTGTGGATATCAGTTAATAAGAATGGCAGCCTTTCCCAGGGTAGAAGGGACCCTATTAAAGTCAATCTACCATCAAGGGACTGGCTCATATCCTCAAGGAATGATGCCATATTCAGGGCTCAGCATAGGTCTCTCTTGTTAGCAGACTGAAATGTGGTAAAGACAGGCACTAGATCAGGCTTGGTAAATGGGAATTCACACAGTTTGACTGATGCACAGCCTTCATCACCACTACCTAAAAGCCTACTCTGTTCATGTGCCCAATGTGCCAGTATTAGAATGGTTGACATCAACTGGCTGAGTCACTCAGCGTACTTGGCTATTTAGTGTCTCTTCTATGCTGGATGTTCTCTAGTCAGCACTGACAAGCAGTAGAAAGCCCATCACATTTCATGACCATTGCCCATCAGTTGTCCAAATGCCTCTTCCTCAGAATTTTTCATCCCCAATCTCCTACTCTTTCTTCTTCCAGGCTTCTGATTAACCAGCCAAGCTATTTTCTGCCCATGTGTCTGTATTATTATCATCTTGGGCTACTTCTCTTGCCATACAAAGTAGGTGGCTAGGTATACTGCCCAAAGTTCTGGCCATTGGGGTGATTTTCCCTTATGTGTCTGCAGTGCCAGTCTTGAATGGGATATAGTATATCTTTGTTCAGTTTCAGTTGTGTCTATATACTGAGCTGAACCATTCATGACCTATGCTTGGCCTATTCCCTCTTCCTCAGGGGGAAACCCCCCTTATATTTATAGGTATGACCTGAGGGAGAGGGCTTGTACAAGAGTGATGGGTATCATGAGGGCCTAGGTCTGGGCTGCCTGCTTGTGAATCCCATTTATGACTTCTAGCCCTGTTCTTTTCTAATCCCAGCTGTAACACTTTCTTCTCACAATGGATTACTGCTGGCCAGGTCAACATAATGATGTGGTGAGTCTGTCTGAATTCTACTCAGGGTAAACACTGGAGAAGGAAATGGCAACCTGCTCCAGTATCCTTGCCTGGAAGATTCCACGGACATAGAAGCCCAATGGGCTACTGTCCATGGGCTCACAGAAAGTCGGAATCGACTGAGTGACTGAGCATACACACAAACACTTCTAGTTGCATAGCTGCTGGCTGCTCTGTGGTCAGGCATTATGTCTTTTACCAGGGCCCAGTAGCACAACAGAAGGTATTTTTCATGAAGTTAATAATAATTCTTTGAGCTAGTTGGCTTGGTCTTACTATAAAACATGAGCACCTTACTGTAGGATGAAGGGTCATCTGGGATAAAGGTGATTGTAAGATCAACCTTGGTAAATGGGAATTCATACAGTTTTACTCATTCAGAAGCCATTAGGGCTTCTGTAAGCATTCCCAAGAGCTTCCCTAATGGTTCAGTGGTAAAGAATCCACCTGCCAATGCAGAAGAGGCAGGTTTGATTCCCTGGGTCAGGAAGACCCACTGGAGAAGGAAATAGAAACCGACTCCAGTATTCTTGCCTGGGAAATTCCACAGACAGAGGAGCCTGGTGGCCTACAGTCCATGGGGTCACAAAGAGTCGGACACAACTTAGCAACTAAAACAACAAAGCACTCCTAAACTAAATGAAAGACAAATTTGACAACTCATTACATGTGCATTCTTAATCTCATTAAGGTGGAAGGAGATAATCTTGGAAACACTCTTCTGCATAGCTCAGACTTATCAAGGCTTATAGAAGTGTGAGTTGAAAAGAACAGAGGGAACATGTGTAGGTTTCAATGGCCCTTTTGTTTTAATTATTCTGATAATCAGAAAGGAAACATGTACAAAGTATTATCAGCACCCTCTAAGATGCTCTCATGTGCTAAAATTAAGGCAATGTCTACTTCAACTAAGCCTTTAAATGAAGTTGGTGCAAACACACGAATCAATCGACTCTGCTCAACAAGGGCAAAGGTGAAAGACAGTGAAAATCAGTTCAAAATCAGAACTAGAGCAGTCCGCTCATGACTCTTCTTTCTTTCTGGGGTATAAAAGCATACAATTTCTTCATTGTCTGTGTGAAAGGACTGTTTACTTTGCATCTAACACAGAAAAAAGAGAGCCTTTCAATTCTGTTTACTTTAAAATGAAGCATTCCTAACCCATCTGAGTGACGGTGTTGTCTCCTAACAAGAAAGGTATTTTGTGTGTACCAAAGTACAGCCTATCTAGAAAAATCGTAAAATAGCAGAAGCCTAAATGAAGACGCAGAGGAAAAGTAGGGCATTATTTAAACAGGAATTACATATGATCTTGTACTAGAGAACCCAAGACGGAGCAGGAAAACATTTAAGGGGAAGGGATTTTCCTGTTCTTAAAGAAACATGTATGTTATTATAGAATTCTGAGCCCTGCAGACTTTTTGTTCACTGTAGCGAAAAGGCTCCGCAAAAGATGAAATCATCTGTATTATATTAAGAGCAGTCAGGCCAGTTGAAAAGGGACATTGAGTTTGCAATGTGGTAGATATTAGCAAACACTTAAGAGAAACCACAAAAAACCTCGTGCATTGGCCTGGAGTAAGCCTTCAACATCTGCTCAGGCCCTTCAGAGTCTACACTGCTGAGAACGTGTCAGTTGGTTGGTCATTCCTCTGAACTTGAAGCCAGATGAGCAAATCCAAGCCATTTTATGGTACAATCATTCAAATCATTCCAGTATGTTACAAGACTTTTTGCCTTTGCCTTGAGCTTCAAAAAGAATTAGGCGGCATTTGTAACACTTCACACATTCCAAGGAAACGATTGGATCCAATTGAGAAAGTTTTCAAGTTCAGATGAATTTTTAATGTATAATTTATGCTGAACATCCAGCTTAAAATGATACTTTGCTATAGAAGCATGGTGTTACGGTACAGAAAGGCAATTACTGTCTGTGTTATTATTTTATCACAAGTGCTATGTATTTATATTTATTATTTTTATTTAATAAATACTGATTTTCAAGTGGTGCTAATCCTTTGACTTATCTTATCATAGGCTTCATCCAAATGGAGTAGATTCACCAATCAAGTTTAAGATTTACAGAAGGTCATAAGAAGATGACCATACAAGATGAGAGGAATTCCCCTACCTCAAGATTTTCAACAAACCCCTTTTAAAAATATACTTTCATGAGGCTGAAAACAATGAAGCATATATCTGCGTTATTTCACTGCAGTGACATATACTGTCTTGCTATCTACAAAATATCTCAAAATACATTATCTTGGTTTGAGAATATTTATGAGTACACTGATATATAATCACAGGGCTGGAAGTGAATAGCATCCTTTCACTGCAGAATTAATTTCACTTTCAGAAGCAAATTATTTTGTGGCTGCCCTGAAATATTTAATGTGCGCCTAACAGCCTCAGTATCCTACAGTTAGGTAAGAGTTACTCCATGTTTTTTCCTGTTAGATCACTGTTGTCTGGAAGAAAGGGGGAGTAGGAAAAGGAGAGAGAATGGGGGAAAGGACTTTGCAGAAATTTCAAATCTTTTTTATGTTTTTCCTGAAATTCTGAGATGTTGAGTCTAATTCTTCTCCTTTCAGAGTTAGGATGAAAATAGCAACAATGTTTGAGCCTATTCCTGTGGGCCAGAAGATATGCTTAATCCCCTGTTTACATTATTTTTTAATACCCACACCAACCCCATGTAATTTGGGCTGCTATTATTGTTCCTATCTCCAGGCTGAGGAAAGTGAAAGTCATTCAGTTGTGTCCACCTCTTTGCGAACCCATGGACTGTAGCCTGCCAGCCTCCTCTGTCCATGGAATTCTCCAGGCCAGAATACTGGAGTGGGTAGCCATTCCCTTCAGGGGATCTTCCTGACCCAGGGATTGAATCCAGGTCTCCTGCATTGCAGGTGGATTCTTTACCATCTGAGCCACCAGGGAAGTCCAAGTATACTAGAGTAGGTAGCCTATCCCTTCCCCAGCAGATCTTCCTGACCTGGGAATCAAACCAGGATCTCCTGCACTGCAGGCAGATTCTTTACCAGCTGAGCTACCAAGGAAGTGAGAATTACAGAAATCAAATATCAATCTGGAGTTTGTACTCCCAGGTATCTGGAAGATCCAAAGCTTAAAGTCTAGTTAACTCCAGTATTGAGTGAACAGCTAAAAGGAATCAAGTCTGTATTATGCTTTTGAGCATACTGAAATCCACATCCTAGGAGTCGGGACACTAGACCTTAGTTCTACATCCCCTAAAGGGTTAATGGGGTTAACGCTCAGATAACTGCTTTTCTTTTCCTGGACAAGATTTTTAAAAAGAAAAGGAAAGGTATAGGTAGGTCTTTCTCACTTGGAGTTTTGGAGTTGGCAAAACCAAAGGTCCTTGAATCCTTTCCAAGCAACTATAACCATTAGTTGGCCCTATAGAAATGACAAGGGAGTTGGTATCTCCTGCTCCTCAGAAGGAGCAAAGAAATTACTGCTCTGCTTCTCCCCTTACATGTGAGCATCTCAGTGTGCCTGAATTCTCTTCTGGGTTTTGCTGAAAAAACGGCTGACTCACATTTGCAAACCTAACAGTATTTTGTGAAAACACACTGATATCTTGAACCTTAGCACTTGATCCACATCTGCATTACCCCAGAAATTCACAAGCCAAGGAAGACTCTTCCATCCCTTTTTCATCCTGCACTTTATCTCCAAGTTAATTCTTGGGACCAAATAACACCATAGCTCTGAGGTGCCTTAGCATCCAGCTCAGTGTCTGTTTATTAAAGCTACTTCAGGAGTTCAAAGATTTGCTGAGGAAGACTACAGAAAGACTAGTTTTCATGAAATCACAATCCATTTTGGTCACTCTGTACTCTCCTAATGTTTACCTGACTTATCCAAGGAGACACCAAAGATCTCGGACTTTACCTTCCCTAATTATCTTTCACAACCAGCCTTCGCTTAGTTTACAAAATGAAAACACATCTCACCTTTTTTTTAAATCTTTCTTGGGTGTGCTACCCAAGGATGCAAAAATCCTCTGAAATGCTAAACAAATGCACAGTTAAAGAATGGAGAGCTCCTGAGGGCAAAGTTCCAGAAAAACACAGAGTAAGAGATTTTTCTCACGTGCCACTTATTCTCACTTAAGGCTGGAAAAAAATGAACATCAGAGAAGTTAAATGACCTACTGACAATCATACAGGTATAAAGTAGAGGGTTTTAGATTTGAAATAGCATGGGTCCTCTGGCTGCAAAGCCTGCCACCTTCCCTCCTTACCACGTTTCCTTAAAGCATGTCAAAATTGCAAAGTGTCTGGCACTCAATCGTCTAAGTTCAACAATTTTTTCCTTATCTTACCTTACAGTATTCAAACCTAAAATTGAGAAGGTCACCAACAAGTCAAAAACTCCAGTGGCATTAAAACTATAGTCACACCGACTCAATATAGCCAATATACGGCACTGCTCTCTAAACTAATACATTTTTTTCCTTAGAAGTATAAAAGATAGAATTACAAAGGGTCATATTATACACGCTCTAAGCATTAACTGCAAGTGGGAGCTTAATAGCCAGTTTTAGAGCCAATTTTTGTAATGGCAATTTTCCTCTCTTTCTGTGCTCTCTGACCATTTCTCCAACCAAATTTGGTTAACAAGCAAATTGTGCCTTCAATTGCCTTCACTTAGCCTGGGCAGGTAAGTAGTTGAGAGTCATTTTACATTTATTTCCTGTTGTTTGCCTTTTGAGAGGACATCCCAGAGCTGTGTTATGCGCCCTCCGTCTCCCAAAATTGCATTCCTTCAGGAAAACCCTGCCAAAACCTGGTAGTGAGAGATTTCCCTTAAAAACCTGAGAGCGATGCTGAAAGTTTTCAGACCCAAGAGAAACGTATCAACCTACTCCACCTTCAGTGAGACATCCCATATGTGATATGATTTAGAAATGGAAGAAAATACAAATGCATTTATTTACAAAACAGAAACTCACAGTCACAGAACACAAACTTATGGCTACCAAAGGTGCAAGGGGGTAGGGGGTGGGGGTAAGGAGGGATAAATTAGAGGTTTGGGATTAATAGATGCACACTACTATATATAAAATAGATAAATAACAAGGACCTACTGTATAGCACAGGGAAGTATATTCAGTAGCCTATATTAACCTGGAAGGGGAAAGAATCAGAAAAAGAATATATCTGAATCACTTTGCTGTAAGCATGAAACTAACAACATTTAAAATCAACTAAACATCAATAAATTTTTTTAATTAAAAAAAAAAGAAATAGAAGAACATATGAAGGAAGGAAGGGAGAAAGGAAACTGGGAGCCAGGAGTCTGAGTTCTAATTTCAATTTTACTGCTACCTTAATCTGGGAACTTGGGCATTTTCTTTGCTTCTCTTGTTTTCTGTTTATATAGTCTGTAAAATTGGATTAACACTTCTATCTTCATAATTTGTTTAGAGGGTGCTATGGAATAAATAAATTAGTTGCCTAGTTCAGCTGAGTTTACTATGCAGAATAAGCTCAATAAATTACATGTAGCCTTACTATGGACTCAGTGATGAGATGTGGCTCTGCAGAAAGTTCTCATTTTCTCGGCAGAACTTTGGGAACACACTTGGCTCCCGTCTGGATAGACCAGGTGAGGAGGTAGGTCTTCATCCAAAAAACAGACTAATCTTCCCTTCTCTCCAACTCATACATTATTATTTTTGGAAGAAATATTATTTAGTAGAACAAGTTCAAGCTTCCATCTCCCAGTGGAGAGACGCTGAGAGAATGGTGAGAACAGGAGAAACAAGGAGTGAACACATGGCTAAGTTATCATCGATTTTGTGAAGGAATATTCAAATAAATGGTTACTGAGCAAAATCAACCCAATCAAATGCAAAGTATATATTTTCAGATATGTTTGAGTTGTGTTTCAAGGACTTTACCACCAAGCTTTTATTTCAAATAGATGATAAAGTAACATCAGAAATTGTTCTTTTCTACATTTATTAGGTATTTTATTTATATTAATTCATTTAATCTGTACAACAGATTGAAATTGATAAAATGTTATTACCTATTTGAGGTTGGTAATAATATTTGATATTGGTAATAGCATCATTATCTATTCACTAAGGAGGGTTTATGGTCCAGGAAGTTTGTATGGTTGGCCTGTTGCACACATATCATAAGTGGTGGAGTCGACTTTTGGATTACACTTTTTGGCTCCAGAGTAGCTTCCTTAACCAGCAGGACGTATTGCCTATAATTTTCAAGACAATTAGAGTTAAGGGAACAGAAAAAAATGACACATCTCTAAGTGAGCTTACCTAGGCAAAAATTTTCCTGAAGATCTATTTTCTCAATGAATATTATAGTGAATGGAAAATATTTCATGAAAATAAGAATTTACTGCTGTAGGAAATGTTATGATCATTTCACTGAAACAGGTCATCTTAAAGACAAGGAAGAATCAGCCTTTAAACTTAGTCTCCAACCAGTCTGGTACAACTTCAAAGGAATCAACTTACTTCAAAAGCAAATGGAGGATTCACTTGTGTGCAAATATTAATAAGATTAACAATGATAGTAATTGACTCTGGCAGCACAGAAGAAGTCACAGTGTTCCTGTTCCATTTACAAAGTTTCCAATATATTACTAAGTATCAAACATGTGAGAAAGAGAGTAGTTTGGCTAGATCACCTTGTCCTTGGCCTAGGTGGAATTGCTCTCCATAGAATATGTTTGGAAAGTATAGAAGAAAAGTTATCATAGTAGAATCGGTTAAGGAAATATGTAGAGCCAGAGACTGGATCAGGGCCACTGCTATACAAACTGAGACTGAATCGATTAAAACGGCAATGTCCTGTCCATAGGAGGACACAGATTAGAGCATTAAGTCATGTCCATACCTTGGGGGATAAACTAAGCGAGCACTGCAGCTGTTTTCATGGAAGGGGCACAGAGTGTTATGCAGAATTGTACCTCCACCAAAAAATACAAAAGAGGGAACAGATTCAGAAGGTATGAAATCAAGCACTTACAGATCTTTTTCCCAATTGTTTGAATGTTTGCCCATAATTGTATTCATTTTTTAAGTTTTGCAACAATGACCTTCAGTTTGGGATAATAAACTGCTGAATTTAATGGAATGAAGAGAGACATTCCTGTGGCTTGGACTCATCGCTTCCTAGTTAGAACATTTCCTAATATTTTAGGGCAAATTTGGTGATAACTTTCTAAAATAAACCAACTTCTGTAAAGTTTCATCCAACAAGATACAAATATTTCCTACCCATGGATAGAACATGAATCCCTATGTTCAGCTGAATTATCTGGAGAAAAATACCTAAGTTCTCAGTTTCCTTGGCTGCAAAAAAGAGGGCTAAATTAATACCTAATTCCAGGCTTCTTGAAGGTTAGGTGGATTAATGGTGTAAGCACTCAGTCAATGCCTGGTACAGAGTAGACACTCATTTTATATTATATTAAATCAACTGAGTGGCTGTTCTAGTTGATAATGCTTTTCCTCTCTGACACACAACTGTTGTATTCTATGGACAAGATAATCCTAATTCCTTTGTACTAATATTTTGCAACTCCTTTCAATTTTTAAGGAGTGGTATCTTGCTGTGAAATTATTTCTGGATGAAGGTCACATACGTAGACTCTGGGCTTCCCTGGTAGCTCAGTGGCAAAAGAATCCACCTGCCAATGTTGAAGATGTGGGTTTGATCCCTGGGATGGGAAGATCCCCTGGGAAAAGGAATGGCTGCCCACTCCGGTATTCTTGCCTGGAGAATTCCATGGACAGAGGAGCCTGGTGGGCTACAGCCTATGGGATCACAAAGAGTCGAGTATGACTTAGTGACTGAACAGCAACAACCTAGACTCTAGTCAGAAAACTGTCACAGGACACGGGGTTTGAACAAGTCATTTTGCTTCTGTGGTTCTGTTTTTCTTATATCTAGAGTGAAAATTACATCCTTGCAAATATATTGAGAGGGCAAAAAAGCATTTAAATTAAAAAAAATCAAACCAGTGGTAAAATCTCTATCCTGTCCAGTCCTTAGTCTCTATCCTACAAAGACTAATGATCTTGACTCACAAGTAAGAAATAACTTATTAATCAATTTCCACAATTTCTAAACCATTCTCTCTAGTAGTTAAGGACTCATGGTTAGACGGGGTTAAGGCGGTTGCGACGGGCGTGCTAAGCGTGGTGGAGAGGAGCCACCCCAGGTCTGAGGTCAGGGGTAGAAGCCGGGAGGACCCCATGCCCGAAGGGCAGCGGCCAAGAGGAGTTCCCCACGTCCTAGGTTAGGGGCAGCGGCCAAGAGTACCAGACTGAGACGGCGCAGAAACGGCCGAGAGGAGCCACCCCAGGTCTGAGGTCAGGGGCAGAAGCCGGGAGGACCCCATGCCCGAAGGGCGGCGGCCAAGAGGAGTTACCCCACGTCCGAGGTCAGGGGCAGCGGCCGAGAGTACCAGACTGAGACGGCACAGAAACCGCCGAGAGGAGCTACCCCACGTCCGAGGTCAGGGGGGGCGGCCGAGAGGAGATACCCAGCGTCCGAGGTCAGGGGTGGCGACGAGAGGAGTTACCCCGCGTCCGAGGTCAGGGGCAGCGACGAGAGGAGTTACCCTGTGTCCGAGGTCAGGGGTGGCGAGGAGAAGAGTTACCCCACATCTGAGGTCAGGGGCGGCAGCCGGGAGGAGATACCCCACACCCCAAGCCCAAGGCCAGTGGCGGCAGGCAGGAGGAGCTACCCCACGCCTGAGGCCAGGGGCGGCAGCCGGGAGGACCAACCCCACGTCCAAGTAGCTGTGGCTGCGCGGGCACAGGAGGGCCTAGAGGAGCTATCCCACGTTGAAGGTCAGGAAGGGCATGGTGAGGAGATACCCCTCGTCCAAGGTAAGAGAAACCCAAGTAAGATGGTAGGTGTTGCAAGAGGGCATCAGAGGGCAAACACACTGAAACCATACTCACAGAAAACTAGTCAATCTAATCACACTAGGACCACAGCCTTGTGGTCCTAGTGTGATTAGATTGACTAGTGGGGCCACCCAAGATGGGCGGGTCATGGTGGAGAGATCTGACAGAATGTGGTCCACTGAAGAAGGGAATGGCAAACCACTTCAGTATTCTTGCCTTGAGAACCCCATGAACAGTATGAAAAGGCAAAATGATAGGATACTGAAATAGAAACTCCCCAGGTCAGTAGGTGCCCAATATGCTACTGGAGATCAGTGGAGAAATAACTCCAGAAAGAATGAAGGGATGGAGCCAAAGCAAAAAGAATACCCAGTTGTGGATGTGACTGGTGATAGAAGCAAGGTCCAATGCTGTAAAGAGCAATATTGCATA